>NC_056734.1:153221192-153356192 GCF_019279795.1 Protopterus annectens
GTTATCATCTTATAGTTCAAATAAGTATTCATATCTCTGGACCATAAGTGTTTCTAGAAAACTGTAAACAGCAGACTATTCAGGATAAAATAATCTTTACATTAGTGGCATTCATTCAGTTCAATGCTTTAAAGTGGATTTTCTAAGGCAAAATAAATGCAGTGAATATTAATTTTGTAATGGTGTATGAACATCTTATGTCTCTTACAACATTAAAAATTCATGCAAGACACATACTGCCAGCAGGAGTTTCTTCATACAGCTGTGAGCTTTCATATGAGGCTTTGCAGTTCTGTCTGTGTTACCTGGATGCTGAGTTATTTAGAGAAATATGAAAATTATTACAGTACAAATAAACAGTATACAAATAATATTCAATATCTCTTTAGTTGCATTAGTCAAAAGTCAAATATTAACACAATTGTGTTCGCCATCATGTATGATTTAAGATGAAATCTTCTGATACCTTGTATATAGCATGGTTTTGGAATTATTACTGCAAATATAAACAAGCAATATTTGATGCCTAGAGGCGTCTGTAGGAGGTAACTGCAGAAATGCCTGTAAGTGCATTCGACTGTAACGAGTGCCGTTATTTTTATGACTATATTATGTGGATCTGCCTCTTTAAAGTGGATGTCCGGGGCATCTTCAGTTCTTTCTAGCTGTGCAGACCAATGAGCTTAATCATGTGTAAAAAACATTTGCAGCCCGTCGGTCAGCTCATCTTTCGAGAGTTTCTGCTCTCTGCTGATCAGCTAAGTACTCCTCTGGGGATTTTCCTCTTTTAATTTAATGTTTAAAAAGGTTAAAAAATGTTTTTAGTGTGGGAAGTAAATGCCACATAAAGACTTTCACTCATTGTGTCTGTTCTGTTTGGAGCCTCAGCATGACATCTGTAATTGTCCTGATTGTGTTAAATTCTAAGTGAAGACCCTTAAACACATGACTGAACTCCAGGCCATGCATATGCAGTTCTCAGTTTTGCTTCCCTCTACATCTTCATGAACCTCAGCTTCCACCAACATAATTCCTAAAAACGCACTGACAAAAACTACAAAAAAAAAAAAAAAAAGACTCTGAAAATGTCCAAGAAGTGTTGACCCATGTTACCTAATCAACTGTCACTTCAGGCCCATTCGCAGCCCCTTGGTCCAGTGACTGCTAGGCCCGAACCCTCTGAGTCAACCCCTTAGGAGGCTGCCATGGTCCCAGGCCTTCCATCCAATTCTTCCACGACACCAGTATCCATTGGGTCTGAAGTCATTCAGCAGGCTTCAGCTTCTGACATTTATGTTGTGGGTACCAAGGGAGACACCTTATCTTCTTCAGCCATGGAATCCCAGTTCAAGGTCATGGTCAGATGACTGTGTCCACAGGTTAACTTGACAAAATGGTTGCCTGAACAGAAGACAATAATCAGCCTTCTTTTGTCATATCCTCAGCCTACCACCAATCCAGCTCAAGTTGAAGACCAGAACATCTTAAAAATAGCCCAGGAGTTCATGGCCTTCATAAATCCCAGAGAGTCCAGCCACGCTCAGACCACTACTCCTGAAGCCTCCCCCTCTAGAAGGTGTAGGAAAGTAGCCTTTCAAGAAGAATCAGATTCATCAGTCTCTGAAGATGAGGAGGAGCTGTTCTACTCTGAGCACCTACCACACAAACCTTATCCTGACTCAGACTCGGATAATACCCTCTCTTGTTCCTCTCCCCTTAGTACCTCTTTTTTGGGAGCACCCTTCATAAAATGAAGGAGACCTTCATTTGGGCAAGCAAACAATTTTCACAGGCTCACACCCATAATAGGGCACTACTGAGTTTATCATCACCCATACCAGTGGCTATCCCTCCAGTGAATGTGGTGCTTGATGGCATCTTTGAAGATATTTCATTGCTTAACTTGCACAAACACCTTTACAAGAATCCTAAAGCTAACCTCTCAGTAGTTTCTACACAATCCACTAAAGGGCTACCTAAAAAGATAACTAGACATCCCCTGCCCAATGACAGGGAAGGTAGACTATTAGAAAGATTTAGCAGAAAAGCTAATACCTCTTCCACCCTTTCTATGAGGGCACTTAATTTTCATTTTCATATGTTGAAGTATCTGGAGTCCCTACAAGACCAAATCATAAATAAGACGGAGTGTGGCTGATAGAGCCCTAAAGGAAATTCAGAAGATAGCAAGGGCAGCCTTATAAGTCACCAGTCACCCCTTAAAATATGGGCATGCTGTATGGGATGCATCATGTAGAGCAGCTGCCACAGGCTCAGTCATTCACAGGCATGCATGGCTCAGGACTCAGCTTCTGTTAGACTAGGTCAATGCTGAACTGCTGGATGTTCTTCTAGGCAAAGATTTCCCTTCTGGACCCTGAGCTGTAAAGGTTTTTGAGAAGCTGGACAAAAAAAAAAAGGCAAATAAAAATGGCAAAGGAATTCTACCTGCCACCTACACTAAGGTATAATAGAATGCACCCTTCTGAACCATAGTCTTCACGCTAGACAGGACAAGTGGAGTCCTCCCCATGCTAAGAGAACCACACAATCTAGGAGATGGCAGCCTTAGCAAACACGGAGACCAGGGAGTGGTAAAGAGCCCACCTACCATAGAGACCAGCTGTGGCTATCGTCAGCCTCTGACCCCATTACCCTCCCCACCCTTCCCTCCAACCCTCTGTCAGGAAGACTCTTCTCCTTCTTACATCAGTGAAAGCTCATAACCAAATATCAGTGAGTCCTTTGCATAATAGAAAGGAATTACTCCATCCAGTTAAGAGACCCCCCCCCCTCCTAGGCATGCCAGGATCCCAAAAGGACAGGACAGTCTCTTCCAACCTAATTTTTGAGATACTACAAAAAGGAACCTTTCAGTCTGTTCCTCTAGGTAAGGATGTTATAGGATTCTCTTCAAGGATTTTTCTAGTCCCAAGAAAAAAAGGCAACCGGAATCCTGTCTTGGACCTGTCAAGGCTAAACAAGCTCCTTTATGTACCAAAATAAGAAATGATAACTTTACAAAAACTACTTCCCATGATCTTGCAGAAGGCCTACATAGTTTCTCTAGATGTAAAAGATGCATACCTCCATGTCCCTATTGCAGACTGAAACAGGATGTACCTGCATATTGTGGTAGAAGGCTTGCACTACCCATTCTGTGCTTTACAGTTTGGTCTGCCTTCTGCTCCCAAAGTCTTCACCAAATGCTCAGCTCCACCTATAACCCATTGTTAAAGTCAGGGGTTCATATTTACCCCTACTTGGATGACTGTCTCTTTCAGGGGAAAATCCACAGCAGAACCTCTAAAATGCCTTTTAGATCACCATAGACTGCTTACAGGTATATCTCACCCTAAACCTCCTCAAGTCACAAACTATTCCCTAGACAAAGATTTTCTTTATGGGGGCTCTCATAGATTCTGTGCAACAAAAAGCTTTCCTTCCCCAGGACAAGATATCTTATCTGACAAACTACCTGACCAGCTTTCTGCCAAAACAAACTTCAACAAGGGAGTTTATAAATATACTGGGTTATATGGCATCCTGGATTCTCATGATCCCCCTGGCAAAGCTACACAGGAGAAAACTTTAATGGTTCCTAAAAAAATCTTGGGAACAGCATTCTCACCCTCTGTAAACTTGCCTGCATCTTCTTCCATGCCTAAAAAAGGAGCTGTTATGGTGGGGAAAACACCATCCTTCAGAATCTAGGTGCAAATTCATCTCTTCCAGAAGCAGACAAGACCATTACCACAGGCACTTCAGACATAGCCTGGAGAGTTCACCTAGGCCCCATGAAGGTGCAAGGCATCTGGACATCAGATCAGAGGAAACTGCATATAAACCAAAAGCATTTGTTAGCAGTTTACCTGGCCATAAAAGTCTTTCAGTAGAGTTTACCATCAGGGACCTTGCAGATTTGGGCAGACAGCACCACAATGATGTTGTACATAAACAAGCAAGAGGCACCATTTCCTACCCCTTGTGCAGTCTCGCAGTGATGATTTGGTTGTTAGCACAAGACCTGAAACTAACTCTTATAGCATCCTACATTTCTGAGCAGAACAATACCCTGGTAAATTCTTTAAGCAGGGCTCTTCTAGAACCCAACAAATGGATACTGAAGAGGGAGATTTTCCCATACTGAATCATGAATTTGGGAATTCCTTAAATAGATCTTTTCAATTCTCACCAGACAAACTTCAGAAGTTCTACTCAAACATCTTCAGTTATGGTAAGAGTGACACAACTGTAGTGTCTACTGTAAAATCTAATCATAAAACAAATAGATGATATACAAATTTTAAGTTCCTACAGTGGACTGACAACATGCATTTTATCGTTCTGTAATCTAATTATTTCCTAAAAAACAGAATTTGCACATACATTTGTGCGAAAAAAGAAACAGCTGAGTTGTTACATAGTCAGATGGAGGTGAATAATCTGACATAAGGGAGGAATTCATTGTAAGATGGACACCTGTCTGCTTTATGATACATAATTTTGAACTTATTTACATGACTATTGCATGAAAAAGACTTCTACTAGCAAACTAGAGAGCAGAAAAAAGACTAGTCATGTGAGCTTTTAATTACACCTCCTTTATAACATCTAAATGTGCACAACTAGAGACTGACAATCCACATAAAACAAAGTTCATCCCTGTCCATATTCAAATGCACTTCAATCAGGACTCCCCTTGGTATTACTAATGGACAGAACCAGCTCCCAAATGCTTTATCCCATGCATTGGTCCCCTCAAATTATCTGTGGTATGATCCCATTTATTCTCATTAGGAGTAATATATAATTATCAACCATGGGATGGGTAAGGCCAATTGCCACCAAATAGGATAGGTAGTTCAAGAAGAAAAAGGGAAATTGGCTAGGCTTACAATGGCTTGCAAGGGATGTTACCATAGTACTTAACTATGAACCTATAAACCCATGTCCAAGATAAAAAAAAAAAAAAGATTTTGGACACTGACTAAAAACTGGAACCAGCTCTCATACAGGTCTTTCATTTTCAAAAATAATTGCTATGTATAATATAAAATTTCTGTCTGAAAAAAATAACAGTAAATTCAGCCATTAACATCAAAGTATGCCATCACAACAACTAAAAACTAAATCTTTTGGACTAATAACTATAAATGTTTTAAGTATTTTTTTAGACTGATGCCAGGATTCAGAAAGGTTACTGTCATTGGTGAGCCCTTTTTTCCACTAGTGGTAGCTGATTCTGACTCAGTGACAGCCCTACAACACTGCTTTACCTTCACGACATGCAGCACCATGTGGGGAGTGGGGTGGATCTCTCTGGCCTACCACAAGTGCTAATGAAGCTTCCCTAGGGAGCAACATATGTTAGTTAGCCATGAGCTGTCCTCAGGAAATGCCTACCGTAATTGCTTTATGCAGCTGAGCAAGTCATAGAACTGCTTGTCTTTGTAAATTCTTACCATTATCTGTGGCAAAATGTTCAGTCACCCATTACTCCCAATAGGGGAACTGCATTATAGGTAAGTGCCAGGGAGTTTACCAGACAGGTAGTGTTGGGAGATGTACAGTGGATATCAAAAGTGTACACACCCCTGTTAAAATGCTAGTTTTTTGTGATGTAAAAAAATGAGACCACAATAAATCATTTCAAAACTTTCCCCATCTTTAATGTGACTTATAACCTGTACAATTCAATTGAAAAACAAACAAATCTGTTAGGGGAAAAATATAAAGAATAAAAAACGTCCAATAAACTGGTTGCATAAGTGTGTACACCCTTAAACTAATACTTTGTTGAAGCACCTTTTGATTTAATTGCAGCATTTGATTCTTGGCTGGGGTGCCTTCTGTGTGGAGTCTGCATGTCCTCCCTGTGTTTGTATGGGTTTCCTCTGGGTGCTCTGGTGTCCTCCCATCTTACAAAGATGTGTGTCTGGAATGTTTCTCCCTGTGCCTCTGCTGAATATTGGCTTTTGTTCCAAGTCAGACTTTCCTGGTTAACAAATGTTAAATAAATAAAAATGACAAGCATTTGAATTTCAGACTTCATATTCTTCATAAAGTACATGGTAACACAAAACCTTTTATTCTAGCAATTTTATAAGTTTATAAGATGGATATTTTAAATTTGTCCCTGATTTGGGACTGTATTCCCCCATTATTGGCTTCATCCAGGTTTTTTGAACTAAGGTTGAGAGCTATGATAAGAACTGAATTCACTGAATATGTTTGGGGGCTGTATTCCCCCATTACTGGCTTTGTCCTGGTATGTTTTGCTAAGAGGTTGAGAGCTATGGTGAGAAATGAATTCACTGAATATGTTTGGCGGCTTTATTCCCCCATTATTGGCTTTGTTCAGGTGTTTTGTGCTAAGAGGTTGACAGCTATGATGAGGACTGAATTCACTAAATGGTAGCCATTTAAGTTTCAGTCTTACTCTCTTTCCCAAAGCAGCTGATTTGGCATAGTGGTATGTTGCTCAGACTGTTTTGCACAGGGTCTTGGGTTCAAGACATGGCAGTGAAATGTATGGTGGTAACACAGCATTTTATTCTAACAACTTTCCAACATTATACAAGCAATGTTTAAAATGTGTCCCTGGTTTTTGCCCCCCCCCAATACATTTTGGCTTTTTCCAGATTTCTTGTGCTGCAAAGTTCAGAGATACAGTTGAGTATTGAGTAGATTTTACAAGGAGCTGAGAGCTGCAGGGGAGCAAAAGTTTAGTGCTGCTTATGCTATGTTTGCTTGCATTGTTAATAGCACAACAGGGAGTGTACTTGCTTTTGATGCAGAAGGCTGTGGGTTCTACTCTCACAGTAGGTAGATGCATTGCTGATACTGTACGGTGTTGCAAAGGGGGTGGATGCTGCAGGTCTTTTTGGTGAAGATTCCTAGTAACTATGAACCTGTTATCAGTTTGCCATCCATTCCTTATTGCAATATTACTAGCTTATCATTTTTGTAGTGTATTATAAGCATTTTATTCCCCAAGGGCAACAGGCACTTTATTTGTAGATGAAACAATGAAATAGAACGTTGTTTGCTAGCAGCAACCTCTTCATTAGTTACAGATTTCTTTAATGTTGAATTATTTAGATGACTTTTACTTCTTCAGAGATTGTGCATATTTACTGATACTGGTAGACTGTAGAAGTTTGAGTAGACTTTTATGATGTAAATGTTCTGAGTTGGGCAGTTTTATCATTATTGGTGCATGCATTTTGTTTCATTGTTTACTGGAAAAATGTTCAAAACAATAAATTTAAAATGCCCTCTAAAGCTGTACTGTATTGTACAAGGAATATAATTTAATACAATCAGGAAGGTGTATCAAAGAGCATGTGTATGTTTCATGTGCAAGGGGCTTGTGATTTGAAAACAGCCCAAAGTTAATCTTTATCTGCCACTGGCAAAATGTATTTTCTTTAAATGTGGGTTTCAATGCTGTTTCAATTAATATGAGTTTCAAGGGCAGAGAAGTTTTAATGCTAAGTCTGTTTTCATTGTGAGACTGCATTGCTTTGTTTAGCAGCTATCCATTAGTGTTTGCGCTGTACAATGCAAAATAAAACTTGCAAATGATTTCCAAATCATCTCAGAAGTAAAGCAGTATGCACATTAGTGTTTATGGAAAATGGGGTGAAATAGCCAAGTAATGGTTCATTGGAATGGCTGCAGGGAGGAGGCTCCATTCGACCATGATTTTGTGAGGGAGGGGAAGGGCGTCAAACTCAAAGACAGCCCCGGCTGAACTATACCTCTCACCTGCCCACATTTTTGCAGAATGAATAGATTTTTGCTTCTTATTTTTGGTTTGTTCCTCATAAAATGTGTGTTTTTCTGGCAAATCATTTAGGAATTAAGTCACTAAATAATGACAGACACTGAGTTTCAGACTTCATAACCTTCAGAAAAATGCATGCTAAAGCAAGACCTGTTATTCTATCAACTGTCTCAGTTTATACAACAGCAGTTTTTAGTACTGTTTATATGTTCCCCAATATATTTGGCCTCGTCCAGATTTCCTGCATTAACAAGTTGAGAGGTACGTGCAAATAAATTACTTTATAGAATTAGGCATATCCAAACCTCTCAAATGTCCCCGATTTTGGCTCAAAATGTTGATCTTCCCCTAATAATCACTTTGCAAAATGGCAATTTTGGAAGAAAACATGGAGGGTTTACAATTAATAAATAACTGTAATAATCAGAATTATAGATTACTTTTATTTCAGAAATGCATGTAGATTCTTTTATTTTGTCAGCTGCTCAAGTTAGCAGTACTAATATTAAAAAAGTGTCCCTTCTTTGACAGGTTCCCAGCTGTATTATGTGGCTATTTCATATTTTTGCATCACATTTTTGGTCCGTTTTTCATAAAATTTATTTTTTGGCAAATTAGTGGCAAATCATTAAAGACTGAAGTTAGAAAATAATGACAGACATTTGAGTTTCAGATGTCATACCCTTCAGAAAATTCATACTAAGGCAAGACCTACTATTCTATTATCTTTCTATGTTTATAAGAGCAATATTTAAAAATTGTCCTTATTTTTGGCCCTTTGTCCCACGTCTATGTATGGCTTTGTCCAGATTTCTTGCTCTGAGGTTGAGAGGTATGACAAAATGTGTCAGAGCCATCACAGTCAGCCAGAGACATTTCAAATTGTGACATACTTGTTGCACCCCACTCCCCCATGTAGTGCAGTGTAAATGTGCAGTGTATCCCCCCATCCAAGGTAGTAGACACAAGTACTACAATGACCTTTCATCTGTCCTTGATTTTGCAGAATGTTCTGGTTTCTGTCATATTTTATACTGTTGATTT
This sequence comes from Protopterus annectens, assembly GCF_019279795.1. Taxonomy (NCBI): domain Eukaryota; kingdom Metazoa; phylum Chordata; order Ceratodontiformes; family Protopteridae; genus Protopterus; species Protopterus annectens. The sequence goes on from NC_056734.1 coordinate 153,230,029, forward strand.
ATGCTTATTATTATTCAGAAAGTGCCTATTGCTCTGTGTTTAAGTAGCAATGCTTTAATGACCATCAGGTAAGCTTGTCTGAGATAGTAAGATGCAAGTAAGCTTTAATATGCATATTGTTAAAGAATTACCAACATTTAAAGCATTTATGTTGTTGCCATGCAGAGAATACTTACATAACTAGATAACGTATAAGCCTTGCGTGTTGAAATGCATATGACAGTATTTGTAATAAAGGACAGGATTACATTATTTTAAGAAGCTCATTACATTTGTTGGAGACTTGCAGTCATCTTTGCAGGCTTTACCTGTAAACTAAATAGAATGCCAGTCTGTCATGTGTGGTCCATAACCTGTGCAGTAATCCTTTAAGCAATGTATCCTGAGCTTGTTTCTTGTTTGCTTTTCATTTTTTACTTTGATCATGTTTTCCCCATGAAACAAGTAGATAGTTGTCAGGCAGCAGGTGTTTTTTGGATAACAAACATTTTTACAAGTGGGGGTATCACAGAGATTGCTACTTTCAGCATGTTACTTGGTACTTTACTAAAGCTGAATATAAATTATAACTACAACTGCAGTGCAAGGAGAAGTGGTTTGAGTTGACTGCTGCTTGTTTTTCTTATACTTGATTTTGACTGGCATTCCAGTAATGTATTTAAAAAGTAATTTATTTTTTCATGCCTCGCAACCTTTTTGTTTCCATCTAGATATTAAGTAAGCTGTCATGCAGCCAATGCTTTGAAATATTTTTTTCTTATACACTTCATTTTGGTTTGATTGGACTTTCATAATCACAGTTTGGCACCCATGGCAGCGTATTTAATTAAAGTTACAGTTTTTGTGGTTTTGAGCATAGCTCCTCCCCTTCCTAGTTGGTCACACCCCTTCCCATTGACCCCACCCATTCAGCTGTCTCTTGCAGCCCCCCCCTTTGATTTGAAGTCACCAGCTGCCACTGCCTACCTATGAAGCTAAACCTATGATAGAACAACATATTTTACAGCACAAAAATATATGGGAGAACACTAGACACCAGAGACAGTCCTGAATAATAACGCTAATCCACTTACCAAGCTAATGGAACACAGATTTTGGAGCATGAAGCACAACATTCTAGGAAGTATGAAACTCTAATGCCTGTCATTATTGACTGACAGCAATGGTCTATGACATGGGGGGGTGGGGCATGTTCAAGACTTGCGACAGTCCCAGGGTAAAGCACTAGATAGCACTAGGGAGCATTTCAAAATGTTGCTCTTTAAATCACTTGAAGAATTAATACTATGAGTCTTGCATTACAATACATTTTCTGAACATTAAACAGAGTAAAATTCTACTGATTGACTAATTATTCATGATTTACAAGGGATGAGGAAAAATAAGAGCCAGCATCAAGGATGTTGTATTAATTCAGGGGCAGGTAAGAGGTATTGCAATGTTTGTGTGTGTGTGTGTGTGTGTGTGTGTGTGTGTGTGTGTGTGTGTGTGTGTGTGTGTGTGTGTGTGTGTGTGTGTGTGTGTGTGTGTGTGTGTGTGTGTGTGTGTGTGTGTGTGTGTGTGTGTGTGTGTGTGTGTGTGTATGTGTGTGTAGCAAAATGCACAAGGGGTGGTGCCTGTGCTAACATGATACATTGGCCACCAGTAGTAATTACCACAAGGGCAGCAGAAAAGAGTCTATTAGTGTTTGCAGTAATCAAGGAACAATTCAGAGACATGCAAATTAATTGATAATGAGGCCTTTCTTCATTGCATCTAATGTGTCTCTGAGTCACTAGTTTCTGGCTAGGTCTTTTTTGCCACAGCTGTACAGCTTGTGGCTTGGTTTGTTTCTGAATCCTGGCCTCAGTCTAGTATCAGAAGAAACAAAAATGATAAAGCTTCATCTCTGACAAGAAACTAAGGTATGCAGACTTCACGGTGTATCATCAACAGGTGAGGATAACTATTCTTTGCAAATAACAGGCCATACAAATTTTTTCAGTTAAGTTAATAAGTGTGTTTATAGTAATAAAACTGTTGTTCGTTGATAGTTATTTATCAAACTCGGACTAAAGAAATGCAGAAGCTGCCAACAGTATTCACACTGTTGGAAGATTGCAAATAAACAGTCATCAAAAATTACAAAATCATCTCTTTTAGCTTCTTAGTGTTTCACAAACATGCATTGTTTGTTTTTTAACAGCTGTAAATATTTTATTTTAGCAATTTAAAAATGGATGATGTATTGTTAGCATATGACCCCACCTCCAAACTGACACAAATGAAATCTGTTTAATTGGAAATGTTGGTGTTTAGAATATGTTAACATTAGGTTTTGCTCATTTCTTTTTATTCTTGTTATTCCAACATATGCTTACACTACACTAAAATTCTAGGTTGAAAATGTTACCTCCAATTGCAGTGCACTAAAGGAATAATAGTGTTATACTACTGAATTACAACATGAAATATATTTTAAAAGACAAATTTGATTATACATAGACAGGCTGTAACATTAACCTTTTTAACCAGCTTAACTGTTTGGATTATGTACAGATTTAATTAAGTGGTGCCTACAAAAAATAATGTGTTTCCATGCATATAATTCAGGGTAAATGCTGAATGTGTCACTATGAGATATAACATGTCAGTTTTAAACTGTGTTAATTGTTTGATTTAGGGGGAAAATGTACATTTTTTTTTAAATAAATACATACACTAAAGATTTTACAATATTCTCTAAAAGAGAGTAAAATATAACAAACACATTTCCAGATGTAACCTTATACATGATTCATCCATCCAGCTACAACTCCTTTTTCCATTTTTGCACATCTGGTCAGGATGTCACTTCAACAGTGACAATCATCTAAAGCCAAGGTTCACACAGATGGGTGGTTAGCCCTGACACAGCTTTTCTTCCATGCCACACAGTTGCATGCACATTCATATCTATTGTAAATTTAGAGTGTCCAGTCCACCCACTGCATGTCTTTGGAATGTGGGAGGAAACCGGGGCACCTGGAAGAAATCCGCATGAATACAGAGAGGGCATGCAGACACTGGACAGAAGATATCCCAGCACAGAATCGAACTGGAGAACCTATAGAGAAAAAAACTCAAGTGACTAAGAGAGTAAAAGCTAATCAACAGGTACCTGCCCCTACACACACACACACACACACACACACACACACACACACACACACACACACACACAATAACAAAATTTAATTTTTTAGACCATTGCTGTATAATGCACTGTAAGGGGTAATAGTAGGCCACTTTTAAAGTGGACCACTAAAGCCTTATAACATGATAAATGTCTTAATTAATTCTCCTGCTTTGATTTAATGCAGGTCTGACACCATTAATGTACAACTGAATAGTAATGATAGTGTTTTCAAGCAGACTGTTTCAGCTGTGTGATTATACAAATGACCCAGACAACTTCTTATTTTGTGACTTTTAAACATGTGGAAGAGTGGTTTAGGTATTCTGTACACTGCTTCTTTGATTTTATTTTATTTTCATTTGTTTACCGGGAAAGTCTGACTGGACACAGGTCCATTTTCAGCAGAGGCCTGGGGAGAAAAGCTACAAATAGCGTAAAGTACATGAAGGACACATATGAAGAAGCATATAAAAATATATATGATCACAAATAAAAGAGTACATATAAACACATATACAGCTATAGTACATTATATATGATAATGATAAAGCGTAACTAGATAGGTTCTGTAGAGTACATATTATTGAATCTGAAGGGCACATGTCATTGGATAACAGGTGTACAAGGAGGATACAGGTGTTCCTTAATGGAATCTCTCAGCAGTGCAGTGAGGTGGATTAGCCAGGGGTGTGATATGAACAAAGTCAGTTGTTTGCATAATAGGTTTTTACGAGTCTTTTTAATTAGATGATAGAGGTGGTGGAAGTAATTAGGCTTGGGAGTGAATTCCAGGTTCTGGCAGTAATGCAGGCAAACAGTGATTTACCATGATCTTGCAGACATCACATATGATATTAAATGATGAAAAGGGTACATATTTGATTATTAGAAAAAATTACAAGATGGGTACTTACTAAAATTTTAAAGAAAAAAGACTAGATTCTACCAATGATGCTAGTGCCGGATACCAGTGATATACAGCAAAGCAGTAGCATTTCTCAATAAAATGTTCTGCTTTTATCCTTTTAAGGAACTACAACAATAATGTATTTTGTTTAATTCTAGAGTGCCAGTGTTGGAAAAATAGGTATTACTTGTTACATGTCCTGTAAAAAAAACAAAACTAATATTATGTATATTAGCTAATAAGATTTATAGTACATTAATTTGTTCTGCTTTTGCTATATCAAAAATTATTGGTGTACAGTTTAAATACCTGTAATATGCTAACATTTTGTAAGACATTCTAACTAAAATAGCACAGAAATTAGAAACTATAAAATGTATTCAGTTCTAGTAATATTCTGAATTAAGATACATCATACATTAACTGTAAATATACAAATTCTGGGTAAAATAATATTAGATACGTGGTTAAAACCAGTATCCTTAAAAGGGACAAAAATATCCAAGCACAGGCTCAGTTGTAAGCCCATTTTTTGCTATGTTTAAGCAAACACCTCAAATTAACTGGACGTTTATCCACATGGTATGGTACAAGTTTAAAAGAAAGATGGCATTCCTAATGTTCTGGCTAAGTTGAGGCTAAAACAAGTAAATTAAGATATATTGTACTGTGAGGACATTAAAATATCATAGCGTTTTGTATGTTGCAATAATGGTCAATTAAAAGATTATTTCACAGTCGTGTTTAGGCGTAGTGGGAATTTGCACTGGTTGCACTTACAGACCACTGAAGCACTATTCAGACACACCATCTGCACTTGTGGTTTCAAGTAGTCTAAGAAAACAGTATGTATATGAAGGTGAAATCAGATGTAAATAAGGAATATGTGAAAAATATGTTGCTAGCTGATGCAAATTATGATCTCTTTCCACACTTATGCTATTCATAATTGGCTTTTGATACACACTCGTGCTGTGCACAGAAAATTTATAAAAAGTGAAGTTTCACTGTGTTTACCTATTTACTGATTCATGGAGGTGCTTGGGTTTGGTGCTAGCTTAGCTGTTTCCCATTCTAAGCTGCTCATCTTGGTTATGCCAGAACCAGGTGTGCATAGTGGTCCCTTCCAGCCAAGGATAAGAAAATACAGGCAAAGGCTGACCCATCTGAACATTGCTGATCAAGAAGTTTTGATTACATTTAGAGTAAACAGGGACATAGTCTGGGCTTTAAGGAGTTTGTATGGGCCACAGACTGGGACTGCTGGATACATGGACTTCTTATACCTGTGGATACTAAGGTATGTATAGCCATCGCTATACTTGCTACAAGGACCTTCCAAAAACAAACTGGAGGCATGTCGGGTATCTCAGACTTTCACCTCAAGGATACTTCAGCAGTTTCTCAACATACTATTGGCACATGTGAATCAGTACATCTGTTTTCTATTGTCACCTCAGGGCCAGTCCAGTACCATAAATAACTTTAACATGAAGGCATGCTTTCCTGAGGTGCCTGATGTGACATATTACATCCAAGTTGCCTAGGGTCCTATCTAGACCATAGGGGAGCAGTACCAGAACAAGAGGGGCTAACGTTCCATCAATTGCCAGGTAGTGTGTAATCCATGAGGGTGCAGCAGACCATCCTTGCAGTACCCATGATTCCCACATTTGGCACACAAGTAGACTCTTCTGCCAATTCCTGCATGGTACGATTCCTCATGGTTACATATTTGGTAAGTGCAAAGCATTTTAATGTTACTAACCAGAGGGATTTACATACCTGTAGAGTGGTATAGGTACTACTGAGTAATCACCCCCCTTTTGTGCTATGACTCTACCTCCTGTTTTGTTTTGCAGGTAATACAGGCTACCCATTTGAACCTGGGCTAATGAAACCTGTCTGTAATCTATAGGCAACTGCCAAGGTGAAATTCAACACCATAAAAATATCATCAGTCATCATTTGTACAATGTTGAGCAGTAAGTTAGTTATACTGGCATGAATCGAGTGGTGAAAAGCAGATGTCTGTGACAGATACTGTTATTTTTACCTACAGTGTCCAGAGCAGACTGTGATGTGACTGTTAATAAGAAAAAAACTACATGCATTAGGAAAGTCTGTTTTCTCTTTTATCCCCGTTGGTTTTTTTAGTGTTTTTCAGACTCAATTAAGAAATATTGCAGTAGCCATGTGTAAATGAGCTACTGGATAAGTGTTGTTATCCTTTTACTGATTTCAAACTCTAAATTCTTTTTGGAAGGTGTTGCACACAATGATCCCTAAGGAGAGCGTGAGTGATGGTGTCATCGATCAAGGGCATGTACTAGCATGTGATTTTGACACTGAGTTGTTCCAGTGGTGGGATCTACTGGATTCAGGGGAACATCTTGACACTGACCTGTGTTGCAGGACTTAGACCTTGGCTAAGAGTTTCTCCCATGTGTTGTGGAAGTATGGTGTGACCTGGGTTTCTTTTTATTTTGGGAATTCTCTTGATTGCCTGCAAAACTTTCTTAATATGCACGTGATATGTAGCCCACTGATCCACCATGCATACGGACAATCCCCTGGCCACATTCACCTGTGTTCCCAGTGTGTGTTTGTAATCCTTTACATGTGTGCAAATGGAGGCTGAGACTGGTGCTGTGTACATGAAAATCATCATGACATTGTCCCTGGCCTCAGCCATTAACATGTACTGGTGATATTCCTCACATATAACCTGCAGTACTCTAACCATCTCTACTTGATTCTTAGTAGTAGTAACCTGGGCTTAAACTGAGTCAGAAGATATCTGGTGCTGGTTAACTAAGGCTTTTTGTTTCAATGGAGATAGCTGTGATATGTGCCTTTGCCTGGCACCTCTGTGTCCAAGTCTGACAGTAAGTACTACTACCTTTGAAAGGGTGGCCTTTTTACCAAGGGGTTCAGGCTGCACACAAGAAGCAGATGTTGAACTGCATAGGATCTCCCCACAGTAATGACATGTCATCATTGCACTGAGTGTTTGATTGCATGTCACTGCATAAAGAGTTATGTGGTATAAAGGTCCTGCCAGTATACTTTGTGACTCTGTGCCACTATCTTCAGGCTCTGTCATGAGTATGAGATTTATAGTATCATAGTCCACAGCCTCCTGCTGTCAACATCAGCCTGCCATGGTAAGTCACAGGATAAGCTTGGTTCTGGTGTTGACCTTGTGAAGAAATATGTGAACATATGCTTAATGTGACCTTCGATAGTTAGAATTACTTTTATGTATAGACTGGTTGACAAAGACAACCATGCATTGTCTGTAGATTTTCTGCAGCATCTGACATTGATGGCATACCTAATGAAGAAACTTGCATGGATGATATATGTACATGTGTCATGCCAAATACATTTTAGCATAATATAGTAAAATGAGCTCTACACTAACCTTCCACACTGCCCGACTGTGGTTATTGCAGGGGTGTGACGGTACTGGTGTCAACACCACCTGTAATGATGCCATCAGTATCCTCATTTGCTTCCAGATCATTCCCCCTTATTGAAAGAAGGCACTCTTCATCTGGAGTTAAAGATCGGAGTGTGGAAGAGCCACAAGTGTTGCTAAGGGCAATTGCATTCTGCTTAGCTTATGTTACGGCACATCCCACCATGTTATCGGCTCTTTTCCTGCACTATACTAGGATGAGGTTCTTTCCCATCACTGCATCAATGTCAGCCATTACCTTATTCCATGCCTTAGCTCCAGCTGCCTGTTTTGGTCCCACTTTTCAAAAATGATATTTTCTGTATGTCCTCAGAACATTCATAAGGATGTGATTCTCCACAGGACTGAAGATGTCTCCCTCTGTTTTATTCCTTGCTGCTGCATCTTATTCTAACCTGTAATAACATATTATGACAAAACTGACAAAGTGATACCTGCCACCTTTTGTGATACTTTCAAGAAATGTGAATCATGCGTGCAACTGAATCACACAAATGCTCACACAGAGTAAGTGGCACAAGATGTAGCACATTTGCCTTTGGTGCAGAAGGCTGTGGGTTCTATTCCCACTCCAGATAGATCAATGTATTATACTGTAGTGCAGCGTAATGGGGTGTTGCATTCCTACATGTGCTGTTTTTCAGATGAGATGTTAAACCAAGGCTCCATCTGCTTGAGATGTTAAAGATTCCATGGCAGAAATTGTAGTTTATTGGCCGTTTAGGCAGTTTTTCCATCTCTTTTAACTTTCTGGTTTAAAAGCCCACATTTGCTCTTTTCCCTTCTTTGCTGTAACTAGTCTAGTCCAGATACAGATTTGCTGTATCCAGGACTGTATGTAAACTTCTAAGCCCCCCAAGGCTTTCTGTGTTAGAGGGAAACCTTCTAGCTTATCAATGGGAGTGGTAAGCACTATGTAGCTTATCTACCAGAAGAGGAGTGGCCCAGAAATTGTAGTTTATTGGCCGTTTGTGCAGTTTTTCCATCTCTTTCAACTTTCAGGTTTAAAAGCCCGCATTTACGCTTGTTTCTTGCCTTTCCTGTAACTAGTCTAGTCCAGATACATATTTGCTGTATCCAGGACTGTTTGTAAGCTTCTGAGTGGTGCCAAAGTTTGCTCTTCAATTTTTTTCTTAGATCTGCTAGTTCTCTCCTCTCCTGCACTTTTTATAGCTTATTAGTCTAGCACTTTACCAGACTCCTTGTAGCAATTATTGCAGCAAACAAAATATGACCAGCACTAAATGGTCTATAAGGAAACAGCTCTAGTACTTATTATTAATGCCCACCCCTCCAGGCATATCTAAAGGTCAGTTCCCTGTGCTTTGTCCTATTAACCAGGTGAACCTGGGCATCCTGCAGCAATGTAGCAACTGCCTCATGTACACTGACATCCCTCTTCTCTTACCTTCCAACACTCAGACTTGTGAGAGATGCACTTATATATCCAAACTGGAAGCCACACACTCTCCACCCAAGACCAGAATAGCTGGTCAAGAATAGAAGGTCAACACTTGCACCACACCACATGTAACACATAGCCCTCCAGAACACACACCAGCACTGCCTTCACATAAAAACACAAACCACACACCCACCTTTGCAGAGGTTCTCGATAAAAATCTACCCAAACAGCAGAGACCTCCAAGGCAGAAATGCACTCGACCACCAAAACACAACACTAATCACGAGACACATAGCTCTCCTAAACAGTGTGCTACTCAACCAAAGCCCCTAAGGCAAAACAGCATGCCCAACACACTAGTCATAGGTGCCTCGATAGTGAGGCACACTGATGTCCCACTCTCTAGGTTGAGTAAGGAGAAAGTAACAGTCAGCTGCCTGTCAGACACCAGGATCTGCCACATAACGCACACACTCAGGTCCCTCAACAACAGGTACAGATATGACTCTGACATTGCACATGTGGGTGTAAATAACCTGAGATGTACGTCCCTGGACTACATGAAAAGAGACATGGAGGAGCTCTTAGATTATGTAGCCCAGGTGGGTATGACCCTAGCCCTGAGCAGCATCCTACCATTACCCAGAATGATGCCACACTGCAAGCAGAAAATGATTGAGCTCAACAATTGGCTAAGTTTCTGGTGTCATTCTAAGGGGATCCAGTATCTGTCTGCCTGGGAAGACATGATTGACAGACTTCAATGCTTTGCCAGAGATGGCCTGCATCTGCCACCTCTGGGCTTCCGGATACTGGCTAAGACTCTTGCCACACCTATAGTGCCTTTTTTAGGCAGTGTTCCAAAGACCAAATGACCACCCTAACAGCTACAAACAAATGTAATCTGAGGGTCATGTTGCTCAATGCTAGAAGTCTAAATCTCAAAATGCACTCGCTTGAAGCACTCCTTAAAATGGAGAACATTGACATTTGTGCTGTAACAGAGACCTGGTTCAAGGCAGCAGAAAGCATCCCTGCACTTCCAGGCTATAACTCATTCCACACCATTCGGCCCCAGAACTTGGACTGGAGCTCCAAAGGTGGTGGTGTTTCCATATTCATAAATGATGCACACACTTCCAGACTGGTAGCCCAACATAACACATCTGAGATACTTCAGGTGCAGCTAACATTGGGTAAGACAGCGATTCAGGTCATAGCCTGCTATAGGTCCTCAACCATGTCCCAAGACTAACACCCCATGTTCCTAAGCACCCTGGAGAATATTAGGGTTTTACCTAACACTCTCATACTGGGCAACTTCAACTAACCCTCCATTAACTGGGAAAACTACTCATGTACCAATGCACTTGCCCAACGTTTCCTGGAATTCATTAATTCCAATGCCCTGGACCAGCTCGTTCTTACTCCCACTAGAGGTAGCAACATCCTTGACCTGGTCATTGCTAACATGGATGACCGTTGCTCTACACCAATAGTCAACTCCTCCCTGGTTAGGTCCGACTACAAACTAATCACTTTGTAAATCCCCCCCCCCCCCGCAAAGGTAATCACCATGAAAAACTTCTCCAAAGCTAACTTTGGGCTCCTAAAAACAGAGGTGGCTAACTTCATGGCACCCATGCAAATGGAGAATAGTTGCATGACTGCCGACTCATACACCAATGCACTGTACAAACATGTACACAAATGCATGGATCTCGCCATACCCAGTAGAACCAAGACGCTCTCCTCCAAAGAAAGGAAGCCAATCTGGTGGTCCCCCTGCCATAAACAAACTGTACAACAGAAGGAGGAAACTGATGTGGAATTAGGTGAAGTCCCAAGACTGGAAAAACTCCCTTATCAGCCTCAACAAAAAGTTGAGATCCCTCATCAAGTCTTCTAAAGCTAACTATGAAAACAGAATTGCAGCAGATAGTAAAGACAACCACAAGGCTTTTTATAGTTATGTAAAGAATCTCCAAGGCAATACCCAGATTTGCTCTGAGCTATTGCACAATGGTACCTCCTATACCAAACCAGTGGATATTGCCCATATACTGGCCGATAGATTTAGCGCCAACTTTACCCCTTTCTCCCCCCCAAAGGACCAATCACAATACCAGTAGATTGCCAGGCACCCAGTATTACTGCTGCACAGGTTAAAAGAACACTGTCCAAGGCCAAGAATACAGCTTCTATGGGACCTGAGAATATCCCTGGCTGTGTTGTACATGAACTACAGAGTGAACTGGCACCTCACCTGTGTGCCCTGTTCAATCACAGCCTCACCTCAGGCTTTGTCCCTACCGAATGGCGCACTGCTACAGTCATCCCTCTCCCTCTCCACAAAGGAGAAGCGACTACAGACTATCACCCCATTAGCCTGATGAGTCTGATATGTAAAGCTATGGAACGCATCATCATGGACCTAATAAAGAAGGATATAGGGAATCTCCAAACTCTGGATCCCACACAGTTTGATTTTGTGAAGGGTAGATCATGCCTGTTCAATTCGGTCTATTTCTTTGAGTCAGTCACCAGAGCTGTGGATGAAGGCAAGGTGGTTCATACAGCCTACCCTGATCTGGTCAAGGCCTTTGATACCATTCCTCACTCAGGAATCATAGAAAAACTCACTAAGCTAGGCATGATGAGTTGCAAACTGGCTCACAGATAGAACCCACAGTGTGAAAGTAGCTGACTCCAAGTCAGACTGCCGACCAGTCACGAGTGGAGTCCCACAGGGTTTGGTCCTGAGTCCTCTCCTGTTTGGTATCTACTTTTCTGAAGTCCAGTACAACACGAAGGGACTCTGGCTGACAAGGTTTGCAGATGATTGCAAGTTGGGAGCTATTATTAACTCCCCAAGTGATGGTGACATCCTACAGAAAGGCCTCACTGGGACCAACGACTAGTATCAGAACCATGGCCTTAAGCTCAATGCCAAAAAATGTGTTGTCATCCCCCCTTGGGAAAAAAACAGTTCCCATGAATTACTACATCGATGATAGTCCACTGAACATAGAAGGTGTTATAAGAGATCTGGGAAAACAGGTTGACAGCAACCTCTCCTCTGACCACCACATTGCCACTGTGGTCAGAAAGTCCTTCTACGTGGCACATCTCATTACTAAGGGCTTTGCATTCAGGAAGAAAGAGGTCATTGTATCCCTCTAGTCTTCCCTCATTAGGCCAGTCATTGAGTACAATGCCCCATTTGGCATGTACCCCACTAGACACCTGCAACAACTGGAGAGGCCACAAAAGTACCTCACAAAGAGGATCCTAGGCCTTAAACACTTGTCCTATATGGACAGACTCAAAAAGCTCCAACTGTTCTCTGTCTCATATCACCTACTTAGAAGCGATTTCTGCTTGACTTGCAAAGCCATGTCTGACCCAGCTCTGTTAGAAATGCTACATGTAAAAAAATCCCAATCCCAATCCTTCTGCAACACACGCTCCAGAGACCTCAGCCTCATTAACACAATCAACAGAACATGCTGGAGGGACAGGTTCATAACCCAGAGACTGCCCATGCTATGGCATAGACTTCCCATACATGTCAAGCAGTGCACCTCACTGGCCCTTTTCAAAAATCTTGATGAGTGGATGGAAAATAGAAATTCACCCCGGAGATCGATCCAGTGGCTCTATTTGACAGAGGCACTGGGAACTAAGGTCGGGGTGGCACAATGCCAAGGTAATTCTATGGGATAGGTTTGTAAGGGTTCCAGGGCCATTAGCCTAGTACACACCTATGAACCTATGAACCTAGGCTGCCTTTCTCCATAACACCCTATCTCTGCAAACAAACCTTATCTGATTTATTCATCTATAAATATCTCAAAACTAAGTGTCCAAATTTGTAATCAAATACCAAACCAACAAACTAGGACCAAAATATAACTGGCCACACCCTTCCCTGTATAAAATATCAATTCAAAAAAATAGTGGAGATATTTATCCCAACGTAGGCCCCACTGTTTATAAAATGATCACTTCCAACCCCAAATATAAACCAGTCACCTAATTCATCTCAGCAAAGAACAAAACCCAAACTCACCTTACTAAATATGAACCTAAGAAGTATGTGCAATAAAATCCATGATGTACATGTCTACCTTGTCACATACACTCCTGAGGTAGTCATAGCTACTGAAACCTGATTAAAAAAAGAAATAAAGGAGAATGAGATCACCCCCCCCCCCCCCCCCAGGATACAATATACTCCGGCATTACAGACAAAATAAGTGTGCAGGAAGTGTAACAATCATCTATAAAAATTCCCTAAACATTACCTTACTTCCACAGGAAATATGCAAGTTTAACAATGCTGACCTTCTAATAACACTCCTAAAAATCAGCAATAGGAAAACTATATCTTTAACAGCAATTTATATACCACCGGGGAATAACATTGATACTGCTGAAAGCATCCTTTATTGGATATCCCAACAAATTAACCAAGAAACTGTAATACTTGGAGACTTAAATATAGACTGGCAACTCATAAATTCCACTACCCCAACTGAATCCATAAACTTGTTCAGCTTCAGACAATTAATAGCCATAACTACTTGGTATAACTTTAGGGAGACACTCATTATTAGACTGGAGTCTTACAAACAAACCAGATAAACTGAAAAAAAGTAGGCTGCCTGTCAGATAGCATAAGTGACCACATAACCAAACTATTGCATTAGAACTCACCATAACCTAGATAGACATGTTATCTATAATCAAATACAAAACACAACCAATTTCAGCAAAGATATTTTCAATGAAACATTAAAACAATATAACTGGAATGTACTTAGAACAATTCCACTAGATACTGCTGTAGAACACTTAAACATATTCTTACAGACCTTAAGTAATCTAGCAGTAGTACATAATAAAAGAGTAAAGTCCAACCTCACACCATGGCTGACCAAAAAAAAAAAAAAATCATGACACAAAGGGATAAAGCCTGGAAAAACTGGTATAAAAATAGAACTCAAAATGTCTACCAGCAATTTAGACATCTTAGAAACCTTGCAAAACTCCATGTCAAACAGGATAAGCAAAGATACTATACCAACCTACAAGACAAACATAAACAGTGCAAAACTTTTTTGGTAATCACAAAATAAACTACTCTATGCTGGCAAGACAATCACTCCGCTCCAAAAACAGACAATATGACAGAATCTATCCACACACAGTTTAATTCCTACTTTATACAATCAATATTACCTCTGTCTTAGACACTAATACATCTGCCCCCTTCTCTACCCCTGTCCAGTCAAAACCACCCACAGCTCTTCAATTTTAGTCTAGTACTTACCTTGCTCATAAGGAAGTTGATCCTTAAATTAAAAGCTACTGGAGTAGCTGTAGAGCAGCTACCATCAGACTACCTAAAAATAGCCACAGACGTCATAGCCTTCCCTGTGTCCGTACAGGTCTATAGCAGAAAAATATATTACATTACTGTGGTAAAAGTCTTACATCATACTACTTCACAAAGGTGGCACAGCTGCAGAGTTTAATAACTACAGACCAATAGTGAGTCTCCTCTCTCCACAATATGAGAGAAATGCATCCGTATGCAGCTGATGCAATACCTAACCTTAAATAACCTGCTCTCAGAAACACAACATGGCTTCAGGCTCCAGCACAGCACCACTACTGCTCTGCTACATTTTATGAATATAATAAACCAACATAGAAGCAATGATATGCTTGTGTCCACCATGTTCTTAGACTTGTCAAACACATTTGATACTGTCTTGCACCAGCAACTGCTTGTTCGACTCTCCTCAATAGGACTTTTACAGTACTCATTGTTGTGGTTCCTTAGTTACCTAGCTGGAAGGCAACAAGGTGTTAAATGGCAACAAACCTACAAATCCTTTCAAACAGTTACTACACGTGTCCCTTAGGGCTCTATCCTGGGTCCTGTCCTATTTAATATATTTATTAATGACCTCCACACCTCCACTCACCATGCTAGTTTATTTCAATATGCAGATGACTCCACATTAATATGTGGGACCTCAACAGTAAATAAACTCCAAGACATTACCCCAAAAATCTTTTTCCTGTGTAGAAACATGTTTCAAAGAATCAAACCTCCTCCTTAACCCCAAGAAAACTAAGTTAATGCTTTTTATCTCAAAAAGTTGCCAAAAATCAAAAGCAATTTTTTTACCATAAATTCAGCAAATAATACTGTCATTGAAACTGTAACTCACAGTAAACTTCTAGGTATTATAACAGATGACAATATAAAATATGATCACCATATACTGCACACCATTAAATCTACTCACCAGAAACTAGGCTCCCTTTATAGGATCAATGGATTCCTTACAGATACTGTAAGAAAATGTCTAGCCAACACTTTCTTGTTAATGACTGTCTTATACACTGCTTCCATCCTATCAAACGTAAACAATACTCAAAGAAAGAAACTTGTCTCCTGCTGCAATAAAGTAGCTAAATTTGTCACCAATCTCCCTCATAGGACCAACCATTGTCATAGCCTAAAGAAATTAAATTGGCTTGAACTATAGAACTACCTAACATATTCACAACAAACTGTAGCACACAAACTCATTCATCATCTAGAAAAATGCCCCATACTGCATAACTTATTACTGATCTAGTGTCCAGCAAGGGACATCTGTTCTAGTAACAAATTCTTATTGCTGACAAATAAGTCAGATAATGTTGCAGGAGATTCGCTCTACCCCCAATACATCACTAAACTCTGGAATAGTATCCCCACACAAATAAAATTCTCTGAAAAACTCAATAACTTTAAACCACTGCTTTAACAACATCTTAACCACTCCTGGTCCTGCACATACTCATCACAAGTTTAAGACTTTCTATTCACTGTATGATACTCTCCAGGTACTCTCCTTAAACAGAACACTCTCAACCTATCGCTGAAATGACAAAACAATTTTTATTCATAACTGCTTTCTGTACAATCCATTAAGTTGTATGTGGGGTTTCTCTTTAGTAACTTCCACCTCTGTAAAATCTTACAATGTATAAATACAACTACTGTTTGTTTATAAATGTAAATGGAAGTGTAATCATTCTGGAACTTACTGTAATGCAATGTAAACAAATGGAGCTTTTCTCCTCAGCCCTCTGCTGAAAATGGGTATTACCCAGTCAGACTTTCCAAGTAAACAAAGACATATAAATATATATATCTATATATATATATATATATATATATATATATATATATATATATATATATATACATCATGAAAATGTTTATAAAATCCTTCCATCTTACAATGGTGGTTATGAATATACATTGGTGCTTAATTGTATACTTGAAATAAATAAGTCACCTGTATACAATATACATTCAGTTATAACCAAAAAGGCTCCAACTAAAGACAGACCATAAAAATTATTTAAAAAAAAAAACCTTTGCAAACTGTGGCAACCAATATGCATTGCTAATTCATGATTCATTTTCAAATGGATAAATATATAAGCGCCCATAATTTCAATAGTTTAATTACATCAAATTGCTTTTCCGATTTGCACGTGTGTTTTCATGGTAATGTTTTCAGTTTGTTTCAATAGCTACAAATGAGTACAAAAATTACACTTTGTGAAATAAATTTACAATCAGATATTCTGTATCTGTAAAATGAGTTTAGTTATTTGCTATAAAAAAATCAAATCCCCTTAAGAAACAACCACACATGAGAAAAACATACAAAAAAGTACAAATATGTTTAAAACATTGCAAATAAGTAAAACAAAAATGACTATTATTGAAAACTGACATTCACAAAACTGACATTCACATCCCTTTTATTTTCAAGAATCGCAAGTATTATGACAATTATACCAGCACCAGTCCTGTCACCCAATTCATTGCATACTTTTCACTGGTAATATATTAAACATATAGATAAAATAAATTAAGAGAGGCAGAGCCTGCACTGGTTACATCTTGCTTTACTTGTTACAGGAATACAAAAGGCATTCTCAAAAGAATGTGCATGTATATTACATATTTGTTGCAGGAACAATTGTAATGCCATGGTAGAAAATCTGATTTAAAATGTGACTTCTGTATTATTTTCTCTTTCTAATTCAGATGGTACTGTATTTGTAAGTAGAATCTAAGTTTGTACAATATGCAATAGGAACTGCACTGTGAAATTTTATTTAAAACTTGTTTTAATGTTGATAAGTGAATTGTGTTCATTCTGCTGTGTAATATAGAAAAAAATTGGTTTAAAGCATGTGATTCTATTCTCTTGGAAAATGGAGTAATTGCTACAATGCAGAGATGTTCCTGACTCAGGAAAGAATTGTTTGCATGAAATTGCAGAAAAGTCATAAAACTGGAGTAGACAGGAATCTCTGCATTCAGGTTATAAAAGAGCCAGCTGGTAAGAGATAGCAGCAATATGTGAAATTCATTTTACTTTCTGCTGTTTCTTTTCTGTTTGAGAAAGAACTGAGTTGATTGCCCCAGTTCCTGCAAAAAAAAAAAAAAGCTTAAATATTTTAAGCTAATATAGAAAAGGATATTTAATTCTGCTTGGAGAATTTACTGTCAATATCTATGTAAGTTTGCTGTTCTATATCTAGCTCTATAATGTTCTACTAATAGTTCAGTTAGGTTCAGAATTCTTTACCTAGATTTGGATAGGCCACATACCTCTCAATTGTACAGATTTTCATGGAATGTCCAGATTTTTGTGGTTTTCTGGCAAATGATTGGCAATTCATTAAAGACTGATGATAATGACAGGTGTTTGAGTTTCAGACTTCATACCCTTCAGAAAATTCATGGTAATGCAAAAGCTGTTATTCTATCAGCGTTTACATTTGTAGGATCAATATTTAAAAATTGTCCCCATTTTGGGCCGTTGTTCCACCATTATTTATGGCTTTGTCCAGAATTCTTGATGTAAAAGGTTGAGAGGTATGGGTTAGGGTATTTATTTATCTTTATTAATTAGAGTTTTCCTTTTAAGTATTCTGTTCATTGTACAAGTACATTTATTTCTGCATATTTAATTTGTATCAGCACTGTGTGGCTTATGTATTTTCTAAATAAAGTTTTTTAATTCACTTTTAAAATCTAGTGGCTGATATTTATGTATTTTTTATTTGAGGTGAGGGTATTATTCAGCACAGTAGGCTGTCAAGCTGCTGTAGCTAGCTATAAAGAAAAGTTATTCTGCACATTACCAGTGTGTTATTTTTGTAAATTGTATTTGACATCTGGTCAATAATAGCTAGGTAACTGGTGTGTTAGGGCCATAACTCAATGTCTATTGCAGTGGCAGACTAACTTTTCCAGAATGAAAGCTGTGGACAACTGAAGAATTCTACCAACCTGCACTGGGAATTGTGTGTGTGTGTGTGTGTGTGTGTGTGTGTGTGTGTGTGTGTGTGTGTGTGTGTGTGTGTGTGTGTGTGTGTGTGTGTGTGTGTGTGTGTGTGTGTGTGTGTGTGTGTGTGTGTGTGTGTGTGTGTGTATGAAGGTATTAATTTCTTTGAAATGCACTAAGGGAGACAAAAAGACATTGAAGGTCACAGAGTCAATGTTGATAATGTGACCTGAGGTGCTTGGCCAAAAACCCAGATTGACAAGAGATTGCAGTGTACACTTAGTGTGTGTGTGTGTGTGTGTGTGTGTGTGTGTGTGTGTGGATGTTTGAAGTTCATACACAGGGCAGCAGTGCATATTCCCTCTTTGATCTTGAGGACTGTTTGCATTTGGTGAATTGGTTAGTGAACCAGATTTGTGTGCATCCTGTTTTCTTTAATCTATTGGCATCAGTGTTGTGACTCAACAGGCCATCTCTCTGTTAGTCTTCAGATCTATGTGGGGCAGTGGAGTTGATCCATGACCACAGTCCCTCACAGCAGTGGTGGGATTCAAATCCAAGCTATCTGGCAACAAAATGTCTCAAAACAAAAGCAATTGTTTTAATGGTTCTAGTTGAAACATCTAAAAATAATGCATACATTTCCTAGGTATGTAGAGGTGGCATTTTGACAGAGATGTACATTTTGCATTTTTAAGTATCAGCAGGACTCAAGTAGCTACAGAATAAGGTAGTAAATGCAAACTGACATTTTTGGCAGTGCCTGCTACACTGTCTTGTATTTGCTCTTAAACTGCATTTTCAGTTATATGTACTCTGACAGTTTGTTTTCCTAGGATAGGTGATTTTGCTGGGTGCCACAGGTAAAGTTTCTAAAATAAGTTAAGTGTGTAATGGCATAGTGCCTGTGGGATAATAGGAAGCCTGAGGTTACATTGGAGGTGGTGACTATGATTAAGGATAAGGAAGGATTGGGTGTGACAGATATTAAGGCCTCTTTGCAAGCAACTTGACTAGCATTTTTGTTTAGATGTCTATAATCATGGTATGTAGCAGAATGGAAAAAGTGTTATGGGACAGTCAGGAGAAGCTGAAGAAGGACAAGATTTATGGACACTGTTGTTGCAGATGCCGAAGGTGAAGTTAGATTATAGTATTTTTAGAAAAAGGGAAGATATTGGTGGTTATAATGTTTGGTGATGAGAACTTAAATGGTTTAAGGATGAAAGTGTGTGCAATAAGGGCTACACAGCAGAATAAATAGAAACTACATCCAGAAGATGGAAAATGGAGCATTATAGGGGTAATATTGGTTCAAATTATTGGTGGAGACAATAGTAATGACTTGGGATGAAGTGATCGAGAACCTAATTTGAAAGAGAAGTGTAGTTGGGCTTACATGGGAATAAGAATGGCAATGGAGAAATTTAGATGATGCAAAAGGGAAAAAGGTGAAATTCCAGAAATTATTTAAGTAGTTATAGAGATGAGGGAAGGAGGAGGTACATTAAAAGCATTAGTGTCAAAGGCATACAGCCTATTAGTAGGTCAAAAACATAGGCTTACAGATAAGATGGAAGTACCAAGGCAGAGAGATGTAGGATATACAGATACTGCAGCAAAAATGGCTATAGGTTCATAGGTTAGTACTAAGCTAACTGCCCTTGTGAGCCATTTCAAGCTTAGCCAATTATCCATTGTGAGACTCAAACCCTGCACCTTGTGTTTGTAAGGCAAACACCTTAACCATTAGGCCATCCCCCAACCCTAAAGGTAGACCATGGACTCAAAGGTAAGTAGTAGGCTAGCTACCCTTGCAGGCCATTTAAGCCTAACCAATTTCTCTTCAAAGGTGTGAATGAAACCCTGTACCTTGTGTCTATAAGGTAAACATCTTAATTATTATGCCAACCTCCAACCTTTCATAAGCTATCCAAATATGCAACAAAATCAAGACAATTCTGCATATCCACTTAGAAGCACCCTATATGGTTATTTTTACATGCCTAGTTGTATAGTAAAATGTTTTGGTGGGTGGGGGTAGAATGTTTGAGATGCAAGAAGGGGCAAGGAAGAACATGAATGTACATATTCTAGGGTTGTGAGACAGTGGGAAGGACTTCGGGTGCTGATAGATGAAGTGCTGCAAAAACATATAGAATTGAAGACACAGCTGTATTTCATGCGGTGGATAGAGATGATACCTAGGGATCAGCAGAGTTTAATATGGGTAAAATTATTACTGTCTAAGAAGGCTGTTATGATGAAGAGAAAAATAAAGAACCCCCCTAAAGTACAAGAATAGAAGGATTTAGTGACAGCTTTAGTAGAAAAGGAGGAAGACATTTGGCCAAAAAACAAGATATAGAGTATATCAAAAAATGAAGAAGATGGTGGGCAATCATAAATGAAATGAAATAGAGGTAAGAAAAGAGGCATTAGTTGAAAGGTAAACTGAAGTAGAATAAGGGAAGGACAGAGTATAGAATGGTCCTAATGAACTAAGGAAATGAGACCCATTCCTTTGTATGTTCAAACTGCTGTGTTTGCTTATCACATGCAATTACTGTGATCATAGGTTTGTGAAATATTGGCTTTGGGTTGACTCATATGCATTAGTTAAGTAGGAAAGTGAATGACAGTGAAATATGCGCAGCCACCCAGATCGATGATTATATGGTGAGATGAGAATGTTTGTAGTAATGTAATGAATACTGGAAAGACAGCAAAGAAGTGCATACCCATAAAAAATGAAATTAATGTAGTTCCTGGAGCACAGTGATTACACTCCAATATTAAAAAAACGACAAATAGTTCTCAAATGTGTCACTATTAAGTGATTTCAAATCTCTGTGACTTGTCTGAAAACCATGAACTTGTGAAGAAAAGACCAAGCAAGCAAGCAAGGCAAATATCTGGACATTCTGTGAAAATTTGAACAGTTCCAAGGCAGGACAAGATGAGTGCAAATGTAAGGGACTGTGTGTTACATTGCTTTTCTGACTATGCTTGCTAAGTGCTTTACAGCTTTGAAAGTCAGCAAAACACTGATTTTTTTCTTTTACTGTAACTAGCATTACATGGAGAAGATAAAGCTCCATGCATTACAAAGAATTATGATTGGGTCTCCAATCATAACCCTAAATTATGTGTTCTTGACATGGATGCCAATATTTGCTGTTGGGGTGAATTTCTTGGCATCCATGTTTCGAAAACATAATAAACGGGTTATGATCGGCAATCCGCTCATAATCCTCTGTAATGATGGTAGGGAATAGTTGTTACTTGCACTCAGAAAAAGACATATTGAAGGAAGTCAGGAGCTTCGTTCTATATTAACAGATATTTATACAGTGGAAACTGCAATTCATGAATAATCAACCTGGACTAGTGAATTTATGGTTTAGCTGAACAAGTAATGTTTCCACAAGCAGTTTTAAAATACGGTAATAATTATAATGGTTTTTATTATTGTTTTCCTCTTGTGTGTATAATATTTATTTATATATAATGCTTTGAGCATATTTTAACTTGTTTCTTTTTATGTTTTCTGATTTACTTCATTGATTCCTAATAAACAATGATTATATAAAAAATGCATTCTCTGTTATAAGACCATTTTAGTAATTCTTTTTTTTTTTTTTTTTTTTTTTTACAAGAAACTTCTTTATTAAATTATTATGTGTGACACAGGGAATCTTACATTTATGTAAACGAAAATAAATCATAGCGGCACAATCTCAGTTGCAAACATTATACCTTACAAACCGTGCCAACACAACTGTAGCTGCAAACAGTATACATCACTTTTAATATATCCAGTCATTGTCAGTCAACCATTGCATAGCTCATTCAGATCCTGCCTTCTTTTAAACATTGTTCCTCGTCTGCATGTAGTCGTCCCACATTTCCCATTTTTTTTCCTGTGTAATTTACTACTACTCTTTTCTAAAGATCCAAGTTCCAGTTATTTTATCTCTGTTACTATCTTTGTTACATCTAGTAAAGTTGGTTTAGACTTTGATTTCCATTTTCTAGTGATTGTTTTTTTCAGCAGCCATCATAATTAGGCTCAGCAAGGCCTTACTATGTCTAGGCAATTCCAACTCTGTGTCATAGCCAAAAAAATCACTAGTCACTCCAATTTGCTCACCCAGTATCTCCAACAGAGCAGTCTGCAGGGAATCTTTAAAGTCAGCCAACTCGTTATACTCCCAACAAATATGTTCCCAGTTATGTCTTTCTTCCCCATCAGATCTCCAACATTTGCTGTCTACCTGAGGAAAGATTCATTGGAGCCTGCTTGAATTATAAAACTATCTATGTAAACATTTCCAGGCAAAGATCCTAAATCTTCTAAATTTTGTTACATGTTTGGGAGACTTACACATATCCTCCCCTACTGTTTCTTTGTGAATTGCTTATCCAATCTTACTTCCCAATTCTTCCTAACCTCTTCTGATTATTATAGTTATCATGCAATAGTTTATATGCTCTACTAATTATTCCTTTCTTAACAGCAGCTTCTGTTCTAGATTTTACTAAGAACTCAACCAGTGCTAGTCTTTTCTTTAGGACCCCGTATTTCTTTCTCTTTGCCTGTACTCTGATATCAATCCTTGATGTGGAGGGCAGTCTCTAACCTGCAGTCCAAATAAGTTCTTGGCAACTTCCCATTCTGTTACCTTTCCCTCTATAGTTATTTGCTCCCAATACCTTGGTTCCTTTGCCAGTTTTCTCCAATATACTCCCGCTCCCTCTTGCCTATTGTCTGTCTCCCTAATTGCAGTCACCCCTATTGGCAGAATCTCCTTTCTCCATTCCTGTATTGGCTTAGTTCTTAGAATACCTTTTGCTACTTTATGGATATAATATTCTATATGATTATTATTGTTTTCCTTAAGAGTTTGCACCCAAAATGCTAGTCCTTCCCTGTTGCTTGAATTTCCCCCCATTTCTTCATCATCTCTTTCCATTTTGAGTTATAGTTTTCTGCTTGTGTTATGTATAGGAGCCTTAACTGTGTTGCTCTGAAATACCCCTTCAAATCAGGCAATCCTAATCCACGCTGTTCTATTGGAGGAATAAGCTTATCACATTTGATGCTTGCCATCTTCCCCTCCCAGACAAAATCCTTTAGCTCTTTATTAATTACTACCACAACTTCTCCTCTGGTTGATAAAAATATGCCTGACCTGTATATAAGACTAAAGGGGCTAAAAACATTTTAATTGCTTGCATCTTACTTTCAGTATCCATATAACAGAGCTTCCATTTTCTCAATTTTTGTATTATCTTTTGTTTGGTCTCTTCCCACATATCCTTAGCTGCCACAGTGGTATAATTTTTAATCCATACTTCTAAAAACTTCATTTTATCATATCACCATAAGTATGGCTATTGCTGAACCAATTCGTATGTGGGTAGATAATTTACCGGTATTGCTTTTGTTTTGGCTTCATAAATTCTGAATCCCGAAAAGGTTTGAAACTGTCTCAATATGTTCCATAGCACTGTAATGTCCCGTTCTGGTTTTGTCAGGTATAAAATAATGTCATCTACAAATAGAACCTGCTTCTCTTGACTACCATTCCAATTATATCCTTGAATTTCTGAATCCCTTATTTTCTTTGCCAGTGGTTCTAAATGTAATGCAAACAACAAAGGGAAGAGAGGAAATCTCTGCCTAGTTCCTCTGCTCAAGCAGAGATTATCAGAAAGGACCCCACACACTTTAATTTTCACCTCCGATCCCTCATATATCCTTCTAATCAAGCTTATAATTTTTTCTAGGGAATGGAAATGCTTCAATTGCTCTGCCAACAAAGTCCCAGCTCACTCTGTCAAATGCTTTCTCTGCATCTAGACCTAACAACAACAGTGGCATTTTCTTATATTCTGCTTCCCTCTGGATCATCAATGTTCTGTTAATGTTATCAAATGTTGCCTCCCCTCCACAAAACCACATTGATCCATATCTATCAATGTTGGCATCATTTTTACCCTTCTTTTTACCATTATAAACATAAACAATTTATAATCATGGTTTAGTATTGAAATGGGCCTGTATGAGCCTGGATCAGATGGATCTTTACCCTCTTTAGGTATTACAGCTACCACTGCCTTCTTCCAGGATGTTGATACTTCTCCTCTTAAAATACTGTTAAACAAAACCTTCCAGATCTTTATCAGTTTTTCCCTCCTAGTTTCCAAATTAACACAGGAATACCATCTATTCCTGGGGACTTTCCTGTAGATTGATTATACATCACCATTTTTATCTCATTTTTATCATTTTTCCTAACTGTTAGTAATTGAGCCTCATCTACCTCTAACCTTGGCATATATAATTCTTCCATAAACATTTCCATTTGTGCCTTTTCCTGATTTCCATGTTTTTGTGCTTTATACAGACTTTCATAGAATTTTTGAAGTATTTCCAATACTTCTACAGGATCCCTTGTTATCTTCCTCATTATAGGCTCCCTAAGCCCTTTCTATTTTCTGTTGCCTGAGTCATTGTGCTAAACGTTTTTGTGCTCTAGGGTTATTATCAAAAACAGTTGCTTAAAAGCAATCTTTTTAAACTCATGCATATTATCAAAGTAATCCCTTATTTTCTCTTTAGCATTCTGCAGTTGCTCCTCTTCTTGTTCTTTGAGATTTTCCCTATAGTCCCTCTAAGTAAATCTTCTTACTTCTTAAACATATCTCCCTTTCTTTTATTTCCACCCTATTTTTAAATTCCAATTTAATTTTATCCCACTCCCAAACTATATTTTCAGAATTGTCTCTAATAGCTCTTGAATAATTTCCATTACCCATTCCTTAAATTCCTCCCTTTTCAACTGATAGGTGGGAAAGCACCACTCTTTCATTTGTATTTCATTACCCTGTGTTTTTATTTTAGTTATAATTGGCGCATGATCTGAAATAGTTATTGGGTGCATATCAAGACCTTCAATTAAATGTACATGTTTCTGTGAAACATATATTCTGTCTAGCCTAGCCAAGTTTTTGTATCTTGGAGAATAATATGTAAATTCATTCTAAAGTCTTAGTACTGAATTCACATCTTCCATGCAAAATGTTTTCAAAAATTTCTTTAAAAATCTACCTCCCTTTCTTATATTTTCCTTTCTGGACCTCCAAGACACATAGTCACTGTTGCAAATCAAATTCCAATCCCCATCTATAAGTAATATTCCTTGCTGAAAGCTGATTATTTCTCCCAGAATTTTTTTAAGCTAGCAGTTTTTGGTGGAATTTAAATACATACCAGTGTAATCATTCTCCCTTGCCAGTAGCCCCTCAGTACTATAAATCTTCCATTACTGTTGTTTATATATTTTTTCTATTACTGTTGGAGCTCATCTTGCAATTAATGTAAGTACTCCTCTCTTCCTTTGCCCCAGATATTCTGCTGAATAACCATCCTGAAAACCTTTCTTTATGAAATTCACATATCCATTTCTTTTCAAGTATGTCTCCTGGAGCACAGCTACTTGCACTCTACATTTTTAAATATAATTATCTACTTTTTCTTTTTTGTATTTATCTGTGAGACCTTTAATGTTTAAATGCTTTATAGAAAGAATCATGTTTATGAGGGATTATTCTTCCCACCATTTATGTATAACAGCTTTTTTGTTAAATGTATGGTTCCAGCCCTTGTATTCAATGCATGCACCATCTAGCAGGTGCATCTCTTATACAACTGTTTCTTGTCATCTCCATTTTAGCCTATGTCACATCTTGCAGAATTTTTTGTTTTATTGAAAACCTTCAAACAAAAGTATACACACTCACCCAATACCCTCCCAAAACCTAATAACTTAATAACACACAAAACTATGTACATAATAAGAACAAACGTTCTAAAATGATAGCCACATCCAAAGACTAGAGACACCCAAAAAGAAAGGTCATTCATGCTAAGACGCATGACATAGCCTGTGGTTTTAGTAAATGCTGTCTGTTTTTTGTCTTATCTTTATAGCTTTCCCAGCTAAGAAAACACTTGAATACTTTCAGTAAACATTTCCTGCATGCCGTTTCCCTTTATCAGATTATCTACTGGTGACATGCAAACCAAACACAAACTGCAAAGGATACCTTCTTTACCAGGAAAAAGCCTTATAATATTCAATAATCTTTTCAATTTATATGTTTTGTAATAAATGTGTTACTGGATAAATCCCAGGGTTAAGCCAATCATTTCCCTATGCAAGCATGAGAAAAAGCACACTAATGTTTCTTTTGCCATGTTTTCTCAACCAGACTCTTCCTTTCTCCCTTTTTTTCTCACATTTCAGTGCCTACATGTCTTAAAACTGAACAGGTAAAAAGAGAAAAGAAGGGAGAAAAAGAAAAAAAATCTGTCTATATTAATATCACCATTACATTAAAAAAGAACTGAAAAGCTTTACTTCCTAGCTTGCTAAACATTACCATTAAGAGAAAAAAAAATTGTTTTACTTATAGTTAACTTTCTCCCTTCTCCTTCCCTCTCAAAGTAGTTCTCCGAAGCTTAATGACATAATGTAGGGCATTTCTTTAGAGTTCCCTATAAATTTAGCAAAGTCCACAGAAAGCTAATATTTCCAAATCCTCTTATTCTGTTATATTTCACAAATATACTTATTGCTTTGTAATCCCATATTTGTCTGTTTACAAGTTACTGATTTTATTCTCTGAACGTTAGTAACATGAAGCAGAGTATATGCTTTAAAGTTCCCCACAAGTTTAACAAAGTCCAAGGAAGTCCAATATTTTCACATGTTCCTGTTCTGTCACTTTCTACAAGTATAATTATTGCTTTATCATCTCAGAGTTGTCAATTTCCAAGTTACTAGCTTTGATCCTGTTCATCTCCATCTCCCAAATCTTGTCTCTGTTTCATTTTCAACATAGTCCAAATTCTTCTAGTCAATGCTTATGTTTTCTTCCTTCTCTCAGGCAATAGAAACAGTGGAAAATATTTCACGGGCTCTATCAATCTGTAGTCCTTAGCACCAAGAGAACATGAAGCAGAACCTCCTTGTGATTCACAGCTCACCCATTGTTGAACAAACTTTTGTATTTCCTCCTTAGCATTTACTTCATTAAAAAATGATTTTGCCCCTCCAGGGAAAAACACTTTGAAGATGGCTGGGTACAGCAATAATGGAATATATTTACTCCTCTTCTGCCTGTTGTACACTGAGTAATTATTCTCCACAAATACTCTACTATCTTCCACTTTTAGCACTTTATCTTTCTGTCACTGTTTTGTCAAAATCAGCTCCTTCTGTTGATAAGACAGCATTTTTACTATTAAAGGTTTAGATTGTTTTTTAGTAACCAGATTTGGAGCATATATAGGATGTTCCTTTTGTGGAATACCAGCCCAGTTGCTTATTTGTGCTTTCATAAAATTACTGCAGTCTGTTCCTTCCAGCTTCTCTGGTACAGCATAAAATTTCAGATTTTCCCTAGTCACTCTGTCCTCTAATTGTATTATTTTTTGATACTTCTCTTCTTGTGCAGTGTCATACTCAGCCAGCCTTTTCTTCATTTCATCCTCTGAGTTTTACAGTTCTGTCACCTTATCTGAGTATCTGTTTAAAACTTCTTGCTGAACCACTGCAGTACTCCTCTCAGTCTGTACTTCTTTCTCACCTTTTGTAGCTGATTTTCCTCTAGATCCTTTATATTTCTTTTTTTCTGGCATCCAGGCAGTGCACTTACTTACTGTCAAGTTACTGAAATTTACCCAGAAATCTAGGTCCTCTGGCCTTCTTTGCTAAGTTTCTGTTTTCAGGCTGGGAGAGCCAGAATTAAGCTGCTACTCAATGTGCAGCCATCTTGGAATCCCATCATTTCAGTAATTCTTGAATCTCATCATTAGACCCAGCATACGTGAGTCATTCTAGTATTAAAATAGATCTCCATTCAAGTAATAAATCAGATTACAATGCATTTACAAAGCTGCATTAGAACAGTGAAACTGACACTTAAAATAATTTTTTATGAATCTGGGCTGTACTGCATTAGAGATAAAAATGTATAATTCATAGTGAGACCACCTCTACTAAGAGACTGGTCACCAGCAGAGTACCTCAGGGCTCCATGTTGGGCATGCCCCTACTTGGCATCTACTTCTCAGAAGTCAAGGCTAGTGTCAAAAGCCTTTGGCTCACCAAGTTCACAGATGACTGTAAATTGGGAGCTGTCATAGATTCCCCCCACAAAATTAACATCTTTCAAGAGGGTCTAACACAGGCAAATGACTTTTTACAAAGCCGTGGTTTAAAACTCGATGACAAGAAATGCATTATAATTCCCTTTGGAAAACTGACCACCCAAGTTAATTACTCCATCGATAAAACTCCCCTCAGAGTCAACCTGGTAGTTAGGGATGTTGGAACATATGTAGACAGTAATCTGGACTTCGAACCTCATGTAGCAAAGATAGCAAGAAAATCTTTCTAAGTTGCCCAACCAATAAGTAAAGGTATGGCATCCAGGTCCAAGAAAGTCATAGTACTACTCTACTCAGGCGTTATCAGACTCATCATTGAGTGCAATGCCCCCTTTGGCATGTACCTAACCAGATACTTGCAACAGTTGGAACAACACAAAGGTTCCTCACCAGGGGAATCCAGGGCATGAATACCCTGCTCTGCATGGATTGTACTCAGTGTTGTACAGTGTGCTGAGAGGCGATCTATGCCTGGCTTATAAGACATCCTCAGAACCAGCCCTGATGGATCCTTTACACATCCACAAAACAAACAGTGCTACAAACACTAAATCCAATGATTTGAACTTCACTTGTGACATAAACAGAACATTCTGGAGGGACATAAAAACATAAAACTACTGTTCAATCTTAGCCTTACTACAGGATATGTACCCAAAGAGTGGCGTACAGCAACAGTGGTCCCTCTCCACAAAGGTGTTGCCTCAACGGATCCTGGAAACTATCGCCCCATAAGCCTGACTAGCTTGGTCTGCAAAGCTATGGAAAGGATCATCATGGACCTCATAAATAAAGATATTGGGGACCTACAGACACTGGATCCTACCCAGTTTGGCTTTGTTAAGGGCAGATCCTGCCTCTTAAACCTGGTCGATTTCTTTGAAACAGTCACCAAGGCCATTGACAAGGGGAAGGTGGTCCACACAGCCTACCCGGACCTCGCAAAAGCCTTCGATACAATACCCCACTCGGGCATTATAGATAAGCTCACCAGCTTAAATATAAACCCCTATGTCACTAGATGGGTTGCAAACTGGCTCAAGGACAGAACCCACATGGTTAGAATTGCTGGAGCCATGTCAGACTCCAAACCAGTTACAAGTGGCATCCCACAAGGCTCAGTCCTGGGACCTCTCTTGTTCAGTATATATTTCTCGGTGGTACAGGCCAACACGGAAGGACTGTGGCTGACCAAGTTCGCAGATGACTGCAAACTTGGCGCCATAATCAACTCTCCAGCCAACACGAGCATCCTCCAAATGGGCCTCATAGAAACAGACAACTGGTGCCAGAACCATGGCCTCAAGCTAAACGCCAAAAAGTGTATAGTCATCCCCTTTGGAAAAAACAAAGTGCCCACAAATTACCACGTAGGTGGTAATCCATTAAGTACAGAAGAAGTCATTAGGGACCTGGGGACCCAAGTTGATAGCAATCTCTCATTTGACAACCACGTGGCCAAAGTGGTTAGAAAAACATTTTATATAGCCCACCTAATCATGAAGGGATTCACATCTAGATCAGGGGAGGTCATCGTGCCTCTTTACTCATCCCTCATCAGGCCCATAATTGAGTACAATACCCCTTTTGGGATGTACCTTACCAGACACCTGCAGCAACTGGAAAGACCCCAAAAGTACCTCACCAAGAGGATCAAAGGGCTCAAACAGACGCCATATGCTGCCCGGTTAAAGAAACTCCAGCTCTACTCAGTGGCATATCGCCTGCTCAGAGGCGATTTGTGCCTGACATATAAAGCCATGTCCAACCCGGAATTAATGGACATGCTGCACCTCAGAAAATCCAAATCCCATCGAGCTATGCACTCGAGAGACTTGAACCTCAGCACTGAAATAAATAGGACATGCTGGAGGGACAGATTCATAACCCAGAGGCTCCTTTCACTCTGGAATAAAATCCCAGTCCAGGTTAGGCAGAGTCTCACATTGACTCTCTTCAAGAGGAATCTTGATGAGTGGATGGGAGATCATAGGTTTACCCCGGCTATCACTTCTGTGTCACTGTTAGACAGAGGCACAATATACTAATCTCAAAAAAAGGCATAGCAAAATTAATTTAAAATGGGTGGCGAAAGCCAAACACACTCTGGCTAGGCTTATAAATGCCCTAGGGCAGATAGCCTAGTATGAAACTATGAACCTATGACAGTTATTGACTCAAAGGATCCCTGTGTTATTACCTGTCCTTCCCATCCATGTGAAGTAAAGTTCACCTTGACCCTCTTCAGTAAGTAAAATGTTCTCCAATTAACATCCCCCCAACAAATCCCTTAGCTACCTCCTTAATAACATACCCCACATATTTGCTCAAGATACTCAGAGACAAGTTGGGTTGAGATGCACGGCTAGGCTTATAAAGGCCATAGTGGTCATTAGCCTAGTAACAGCTTATCAGCCTTTGAACCTATGACAATGTCCACTGCTTACTGTTATAATGAAAATCATATTTTTAAACTATGCATTTCCTGAAAAACGGCCAGCCAGAATGCTATTCTAACATTGTGATTTGTCAGCTTGAGGTAAGGACATCAGTAATGCTGCCAAAATTGTATGTAGATAATATGGCCTCCTTGGTGTGTGACAAAGATATTAGTGTTTTAAACAGATGCTTTCTATTACTACTATAGATAGCGTCATACTAACCTCTACACCATAGACTTTTACTGTGACTGTAACACTGATTATCTCATGAAGAAGTTACATATAATCTGTAGATGAGGTCACTGTCCAAGCCAGACAGCTAAATTACCTTTTGTCTCATATCATACCAGTGTACCAAACCAATTAACATTGTTAAATAAATAAATGGTGACACACACATAATGCTCTTTGTTTGCAAAACATGATGTGTTTTGTGTGTAAGTGAATGTCCTGGATTTGTGTGTGTGTGTGTGTGTGTGTGTGTGTGTGTGTGTGTGTGTGTGTGTGTGTGTGTGTGTGTGTGTGTGTGTGTGTGTGTGTGTGTGTGTGTGTGTGTGTGTGTGTGTGTGTGTGTGTGTGTGTGTGTGTGCATGTGTTTACACACATTTTTGACCTTCATTATTACTAATTCGTTAAAATGGAGAAATCAAGAAAGAAGTAATCCAGATAGTATGAAGATGTGGTTGGGGGCATGTCAAGAAAAAAATTATCATTTGGACCAAGTTTACTACCTAGTGTTATTAATTAATTTTATGCCTATAATGTCTGTATGAAATGCACTTGCTTTCTACACACCTGTATTCACAGCATCATGTGCGCATTTGTAAATATATAGAACATAAAAAATGAAGGATGAGTGTACCAAAAAGCAAGATAACACAATACTGAGAAACTGCTAATATTCAACATTGGCTAGTAGTAGCATCCCCCACCCATCAGTACATGTTCAAGATCTGCTACTGAAATGTATTTGTTAGATTAACAACATACGGACCACCAGGCTAATGCTGCAAGTGTAGATACTAGGTTCTAGTTGCAGTAAAAAAATTACATTATCATATTGAAATCCCACAGCATCCCACTAGATATATAGAACTCACACAATATCCTACTAGATATAGTGTATAAAAGCTCTTGAAGTAACCCTGAAAATTTTAAATTCCTCATTAATCAAATCCTCCATGAATCAAAACAATTCAAAGATGTTATAATTTTAGGTAATTTTAATGTACATCTCATAAGCCCAGCTAAAACTTTGTCCAAGACATTGCTAACTGACTACTGTCTCATCCAACTTATAAAGGAGCCCAGACCAAACTTTAAATTAGACACTCACTCTCTGTTTGATGCCATAATCACTAGCATCCATAGTAACATTATATCCATAACTGCCCTATTAAATTTCACCCTAGCACCAAGGCATAAAACATTTCAAAAGTAGTTATTTTCAATGAAGAACTGAAAAATGAAACACTTCTGTAAAACAAGAATTTTCAACAATTAACTGGTTACCAGTTGTTGGTGTAACAGACCCCTCACAAATAGCAGCTATGCGCTTTACTACTTTACTTTTCCTAAAAAAGAAATTATTTCTCAAAGTCATAGGACTCCCTAAAACTAAGCAAAACCATTGATTTAGAACATAGAAGTTCTTTACAGAACTAGACTCATCATGGAGACAATGGAAATAGCCTCATCAACAAAATCACATATAATGTAATCCTCCTATGAAAGTTGGCACAAAAAAAAAAACACCAGAAGATACAAAGCCATCAATCTTTAAGCATACCAAACCATACTTCATAATAACCTGAAAAGGTTTTGGAAATTAGTAAAACAGGCTATTGAGAACTGTCCTTTTAAAATCCCCTTAGGAGATGATACTGTACCATGTTCTTCAGGAACCTTCTCACCAATGTTTATCCTTAATGAATTTTCTAAGCTCCAACCATGACCACTTCATGATGATGAATACCATCCTTACTCTTGGTCATTTTACTTCAGACAAATAAAGACAAACTACATTAAAACAAGTAATGCACTAAATCCAATCAGATGCCCACACAGGAGTCAATGGGTTACACTCCTTTCTCATTTCAGTGTACAATAAAGAACATCTCCTACTTTTCCTTACACCAACTTTTCAATATCTCTTTAACCAAAATGGATAATGCTAGTTGAATGAAAACAGACACTTGCCAAATCAGTCATAAAAAATTTACAAACCAGCTTCAGAAAATTATTTCAACACAATCTTCATTTTGTCAGCTCCTGTCACACCATCATTTTACTTCAAACAAATAGAGAAAAAAAGACAATGAAAAGCTAACAGATCAAATCCCAACAGAGGCTCTGACAGTAAGCTATGAGCTGCATCCATGGTTCATGTCACTGTGCAGCAAAATGTACCAGCTATTCTCTCTCCACCACCTTTCTGACCTCTGTTTGACAGAAAAGTCATGTCACTGGAAAGAAAATAGTAAACTGGAAAACCAGTACTAAAAATTAGCAAACAATTTCTGTAAATTTCTTTAGACCAATCTCCATTCTACTTACTCTAGATAAAATATTTGAAAAACTGGTGTTCCCCAATATAACAGAATATATCTGTAACAGCATTTTTTTTTCCTTCAACCAATATGGATTCTAGACCAGGAAGAGTACAATGACTGTTTTTTCCCCACATTGATACCATCCTTCAAAACATGAATACGACTTAGTGTCAGTTTTCAAAGACATCAATTAAGGCCTTTGGTCTAAAAGGTCATTCCCACTTGCCTCATGTGTCATGACTGGTGTAGGCAACCAAACCCTGCTTTAGTTCAGCACTTCTAAACCAACATGTACTTCAAACTGTAAGTAGGTTCCTCAAATTTATCAGTAACCCCACTACCTAAAGAAGTCCCCAATGGATCTCTCTCATCACCTTTGCTGTTCTTCCCATATATCAATAACCGTCCAGCAAAGTTTCCATATATCCCAGTGATAAGGTGCATAAACTCAAAAAGGAACTGAAACAAGCCCATTTACAACTCAATAAATGGCCACTTGAAATCAAGCTCATACTAAATGTCAAAAAATGTTCTTTGTCACTCAGCAAATACTTTCTTTAGCCCTACAAAACTAGAACAAACTCTGTAATAATCAAGGCATATTTAGCACCTGGGAATCTGGCTGAACCAGCAACTCCACATTCAATACTACATAAGACTCACAAAAATAAAATCAGCAAACGCACTTTCTGGACAGAGAAAATCTCCCATTTCTTATGTCTAGCAAATATAACAGCAATAGGGAAAGGGGAAGGGAATCCTTCTAGCTCAACGTGACTATGGCCTGCCCATTATGGGTGTAACTGTCAAAAAGGAGCTAGCATCATAGCAAACAGCCTCCAATAGTCCTTGTAAATTTGTTATCTTAACCCCCACAAAGATAACACTACTGCTCTGTTTTTACCAAAAGCAAACTGGCTTCCTAGCATATTTAGATGTCAACTCTTCTTTAGTACTCTTTAATGTGTGAACTAATTAATGTTTACTCCTCCCCATTAATTGTCAACTGACATGCCCAATATACCTCCACCTTAACCCCTTCCATGCCCTAGTGGAAACAGGCAAAAATGCATTATACTGCACTAACCATATTTTTTCTTATCTCACAAAACTTGGGTATATCTTCCATCAAATCATAAGTCAGTCAACACTTACCTAAAAGTCAGTTCCATCCATCCACAACCCTTTTTTTCCATGTTTACACTTGGGGTCAGGGTGTCACTTCAACAGTGACAATCATCTAGAGCCAAGGTACCAACTTAGAAAATTCCAGTTTAAAGAAACATCCTGCAAATGCTTCCAAAACAAGGACACCATATAAAAATACTTTCTCTATATTTCCCAAGAAAAATATCCATAACTAAATTTATCTCAGACAGTATCTTATCACACTGGAAGATTACTGTCTCCTGGTCTTAAGCTTACTTCAGGTATAGTAAGTAACTTGTTTTATGAATAAAGTGGAAATGGAATCATTTCTGAAAGTTTGATTTGAAATTAGACTCTGCTCAGACTGGTTGTATCTGTTAGTGAGAGCACTTCTTTATTTTCAGTTTATTTACAATAAAAACGTGTCAAACTGCTCTAGTGGCATAGAGGGATAAAGCCTCAGTATGACTTTGTCAATTCTGGTTTGATTTGCATTTTGGGCAACTGATGGAGTGGCAGTGAGGAATGAGTGTTTTCATCCTTGCGAAGGTGGGCAGTTTTGTGGGGATCTCTAGCACTACTCTCTTGTGGAGGTTGGAGAAAATTATAGCAGAAGCATGGTCTAAGGGAGTGCAGGGTGCTGATATGGTTGAGCTCCCATGGAGGCGGGAGAAAATGTTGCACATCCCCATTGTACATCTGCCATGATCACCATCACAGAAGCCAAGAGAGAGAGGGAGGGAGGGTGAAACAGAGTAGGTCATAAAAAAAAAACCTGGATTGAAGTAGGACAGCAAGAACACCTAGTATGTCTATAAGATCTGCTCTGGTTACAACTTAAATGCGGGCAGTGGACTCAGGGTGACTGAAGTGCCAGAAGACTCAGGGAAGGACATAGGGCACTGGGATGTCTGCTAAAGTGACACAAAGAAAGAAAAAAAGGGTTCAAGAAATAAAGTAAAAAAAAAAAAGTGTTTGAGTGCATAGACTATATTGATAGCAGGCCTTTAAAATGGACAATTATAGTATACCTTTGTTTCATATGGTTTATCCCTCATTATATTCCTTGGTTTTGACCAGAACAGGTAAGACTTCATGAAGGGTTGCCAGGATTATCTATTGCAGGTTTCTTTGCAACTCATACAATACTTAGCCAAAGATCAGGATTTGCAAGCTGAGTAAGCAAAACCACTCAATGTTGAATTTGAATCTGAATTTTTCAGATTTTAGGATCATGAAGACTATTACACTTTTGTGTCTGTATTATAAATTAATTGAAAAAAAAAAACAGGATGATAAAATCAAAAAAAGTCAAATTTCAAAAAGGTTCATGAGACTTGACAAATATACAGATTTTCATATGGTCTAAAGGAGCCAAAGTTCAATTCTTACTCTATTCTTAAAACAAGCTAAATCTGACAAATGCACTAACATCTCAGAAAATGATACTGACACTGATGAAAACCTAAACTAGAAAGGTTCCAAATCTTCCAAAAGGAAAACTTTCCTGCCATCTGCCACTAAGTTGGTACTACACTGTTTAAACACTAACTAAGAAACAGAAGTGCTCAGGGAAAGAGAAGACAATTGTGAGGATGCAGCTTCAGAGGAAACAGATGGCTAAAAGAGTTAAGCAATACATTTCAGATTATTTGATGTTGAACAAAGGGTTTAGATATGTGCCATCTTGTAAGACTAACGGGTATAATGTCCGTATTGATGTGTATATTTGCATAGACAAGCAGTTGCTAGAACTCAATGGATGTGGATCATTTCAGGTTTGCACTATTTCTAAAGCAAATGAAATTAAAATGACACAAATCTCTGTCTTGCCAAAAATCCTTAAAAGTGC
This sequence comes from Protopterus annectens, assembly GCF_019279795.1. Taxonomy (NCBI): domain Eukaryota; kingdom Metazoa; phylum Chordata; order Ceratodontiformes; family Protopteridae; genus Protopterus; species Protopterus annectens. Next base: position 153,266,599 of record NC_056734.1, read on the forward strand.
AGTAAACTCTCAGTTAACAGGAACTCGATTAACCAGCACTCTCAAGCAACCGGCAAAACAAAAAAAAAAATGAAGAAATACAGTACAGTATGAACAATTCAATTTTCAAGTGCTGCACTTTCTGTTTTCTCCCCAGCCAGGCTTTTAATTACTGTATTTCAACATTAAAATCAAATCAATACAGTGTTTATGGTATGGTATGGTATGGTGCAGTATACGGTACAGTATTAGTCAGGCCTATTTTTAATAGTAACTTTCAAGCAACCAGAAACTACAGTTATCTGGCATCTACCAATCCCCATGTATGCTGGTTAACTGAGAGTTTACTGTAAAAGAAATCCCCTTCAGGTAATTGTAAGCATTCAAGGCAATAAGTCGAACATGAACAATTGCGCTAGCTCATACTGTTTTATTTCAAATTATACTACAAAACTTATACTACAGAACTTTTATAATTCATTAGCTTTGCTATGATCTTAAAATCTGTAGGCTTTGCTATCTTTTTCAGACAAAAAAACTTGTATTCCTCTGTAGACTTTATATCTTTTTGGTAAATCTCAATACATGTGAGTTAAAGTTCAAGTACCTGTATAAAAATTAGTAGTCGACCCTAATGTTACATCACTCACTACTAAAATATGGTTCAAATTAGCTCTGGTTATGAACCCTTTCATATACGACAGAGTGTAGGAGAGAGAGGGAATTACTAAAGTTATAGACCATTTTGGGGAAAGAAGTTTTGCATGCCCTCCACAGTGGACATCCTGGTAGTCAACTGGCAGGCTTGTATGTTCTAGGACCAGGTTAAAAGTCAGAGGCAGAAGGATGATATGAGGGTAAACATACCTTGCCCTTCACAGGCCATCACAACTGCTAAAGTTGGTAAGCATACCTTCAGATGTGTTGAAAATGCCACAGTCACCTATCCCAGAAGAAACACAATGGGCACAGTTATATGGAGATATGTTTTTCTTGAAATTCAGCCATTACATTAAGATGTCATAAAGAAGCTCTTATATATGTCTCTGGCCAAGGTTTTATTGTTTGGAAATTAGAGCCCCTTCACAAAATATTTTTAAAGACAGGAGGAAAAATGGAAGACTATGTGAACAGTCAAACATTTATTTTATGCTCTCTACATTCCAAAATACAGCTGGATCTACTTATAAAAGAGTAAGTTACTTTTGACAGTTCTGGTTAGAAAAATTCAAAGAAAGGAAAGACCTTTAAAAAGAAAAAAAGTGGAGAGTGAAAAAATAAACTGAGCTCTCTTCTTACTGCCTGCTTGCTGCTCTTGCTGTGGGATTTGAAGTCTTCTTAAGACACTCAGTCTTGTTGGCTGGATTCTGCTAAAATTCAAAGTCTAGTTATATTTGCATTCACAGTCTGTCGCATGCAGAAACCTGCAGAATATAGACTGATGAGAGAATATACTTTGCAGCATCAACTTTAGAGAGCAGTAACCAATAATGTTTTATAATAAACCAAACTGGACAAACATTGCAGCTTAAAAGTACTGTTCCAACTTTACTTCTCATATAGTACAGATGATTAGAGAGATATACCATTTACCTCAGGACTTGTGTCCCTACCATACCTCTAACATAACTAGATTTAATATAGACTTTTTATACATACTTTTTATACATATTTTAGTGAAACACACACCTCTTGGTTTTGGAAAGATACTGGCTTGATGACGCAAATGCTAACACATCTGTTCTTGTGCAAATGCTGATAAGTAAACTGTCTTCAAGGAAACGCCTTGTGGATTAGAAAAGCACATTTTTAAACTTTCTTAGAAAAGCATGTCCTGTTGTCCAGTGAAAGCAGATTACATTCTTGTCACGTCTGTAAGAAGTCAGCTTTCTTGATGTGTGTGTAATACACTCATAAGCAAGTTCCTTATTTTTTTAAGCCACAGTCATTTAGTATGGTTGCTGATCACATATTACTAAACTCTGTTTCTGCATTTAAGCAAGCTTTTTCTTTCAGCATATTTACAACAGAATTAATTTCAGCCTTATATTCATAATATCTAACAATTCCCTCTGTTTTTTAAATATACTCGAAACATTTTATACTGATATGTATTTTTGATCACATTATATAGTCTTTTGATACAACAAATCAAAATGCAATTTTACATAATTAATACAATTATCTTAAAGTATTACTACCAAACTGAATGTATTTAACAACTTTTTCTTTTGCAGACCATTCTGTGAAAATATTTTATTAGTTATGAGTTGTGTCTGCTTTAGTTTAACTTGATTAATTTATTCTTTTGCAATTACAGAATTTAATTTATGACTTAGAACTTGCAACTGTTGAATTAACTATAAGAGACAATAACCATGTGCTACTGCAAGCATTTATACACTACTGAAAATATACAGTTTCAATGTCATTTTAACCATAACATTGTGGTCATGTCTTTGAACTGCCTATTAACATCTTGGTAAAGTACTGAACTGGGCTTAGATAATAAATATTTGAAAGCAATTATTTTACTGGAGTAAAACCAGTGATAATACAACTTGACAAATTACTTTTAAACTTATTACAATGTATTCTGTACCGTATGTATTTACACAGACTGTTTGCTATTCATGCATTTCAATCTAGCAGCTATCCTGAAGTCAATTTTTTTAAAACATGGTTTTTCACACATATTTATTGCTAGACATTAATTTAATTTGTACTGAATTCTTCTGTATTTGTACATACAAAGACTATAAAGTAAATTTAGTCTAATCTTACAAATTTAATAGCATTAATATTGCCAAAACATATTGAAATAGTGACCAATCTTGTTCAATTTTTTTTACATATCTTTACTCTCTCTTGTATAGCTGTTATCAATTTTAAGCCATCTCTTGTTTTTTTAAAACCATCTTTTGTATAGCTTTACAGTTTAACAGGTTGTAAATACAATTTAATACTAAACAATACAATAATAACCATTATGATAGCTATTAACTTGTAAAATATCTTATTCTGTAAGGTTTAATCCAGTTTACCAGTATGTCTAATGCACTAATACCTGTTTTTTTCCTCCCCCTGAAAGAGTATTGTTAAGAAGGAACAATATATTATTTCTGCTCTGTAGCTTTATTTCAGACCCTTTTGCAACACATACTGCTCACACAGTGTGTAAAACTGATAAAGTACCCCTCCCCCCTGTAGTACTGCAGTATTGTTTATTTGTTTTATAATGTATGTCAGCCCAACACTTTGGTTATACATTTGCTTTATTAGGTTACCAAACTATAGACCTTTGTCTGATCTGATCATTTTTTCTGTTACCTTTGCTGTCTATTTCTACTAGTAGTAGTTATTTGTACCCTCCTGTCTACTTTATTTAAACTGTATGTATACTATAACCCATCTGTTGGCTATACTTGATGTAACTAAGGTTTTTTTTTTTTTTTTTTTTTTTTATCAGTGACATATATGCACAATTGTAATGTTTTATTATAATTACCAAATAGTGTTGCATGTGAACATTTTAACAATTATGTTTTAATAACAATAAGTTTTTAGAAAAACTTAAGCCACTTGTCTGGCAGTCTTGTTTCTTATCTTATCTTTTCAACATTTCCTGTAACTATTCATCCAGTTTAGGAAGGTCTGAGCTCACATTTCAGTTAACCCTTTTTAGCATTTTTCCTTTAATCATCCATTAGTAAAATGCTGTTATAAAACACTTAGTATTATATTTGTGATTTGCATAACTATGCAAACTAAACATTATTTTACAATTTGTTTACATATTTTTTAACTTTTGATTTCAGTATTTTTTTTATTTATTTAACTGTTCTGACATTATTTTACAAAGACTGTTTGACTAATACCATCTGTGATTTTATTTCTTTTTAAAATTCAGAACTTTAACTGTTTGGTGTGGTGTTACTATACAATTATATAAAAAAATGTAAAAAAATAAATAGATATTAGCTTAACAAACACATTTATATATTTACATTATTTATATTTACTGTTGTCTGCCTGTTATTCTTGTGTGTTGTATAAAAAGAAAATACATGAATGTCAGTCTTGTGGCTTTAAATCATTACTCTTATTAACTATTTTTATTTAATTTTTATATACAAGAACTGTTTTGTTTACCTTTTGACTATGCTATGAGAATGTCAGTCATATGCTCTACTTTACTGTAGTACTGATAAATATATTGCTTTAATTGAATGGAAGTTTTAAACATTTGAGAATGATTTGTCAGATCCTATCATCCTACCATGTAAGCTTAACCATTTTCAAAACACAAACATATTATAAAATATATTTCTTTTGCACAGATCAGCTGTAGTTTCCTACTCTTTCCCAATGTATGAAGGAAGTCAGTCTCTGTCAGTTCAGCTAATCTATTTTCTTCATCTTGTAACTGTTGTTTAAGTGTCTCCTCATGGTCTGCCTGATATGTCTCAGGAACCTGTTCTGCTGAATCTGAAACTCCTATGCACTTTTGAAAAAATGTTTGTATAACGTCTAAACTTCCTGAACTCACTGTGTCTCTTTTTTAGAAGTTTACTACATTTTTTTGTAACAAAATGCACTAGAGGTCTTGTCAGTAACTGATTTGACTCGCATGTGGTGACAGGACATAACTGTTCAACATCTGAATATAATGGAAACACTTTAGCCTTAGTTAATTCTTTATCATGAACAGATCTGTCTTCACAGTCTATTGTTTTAGCAATATTATGCAATACTTTTTTATGACATAATACACAAAATGCAGTTTTTGTTGAAGCACACAATAAACATTTGTCATATTTCACATGGTTTTCTTTGAGATACCAGTTAAATATTGTAATACATTTGCATAATGCCTTACTATCAACCTGCCCTACTAAGGTTTTACATTTACTAATATGCTGTGTATACCAACATTGCAATTTACTATCCATACTGTCTAATAATATACAAACTGTCTAAGAATATACAAACTATGTAAGAATATACAAACTGTTTAACATCATCCACACTAAATATGTGACACAGAAAAAAGTCTTACCAGTTAGCAAGAAAACAGGTGATCAGGCTATTGTTGCTGATGGCTAGAAATTTTTCAGAGTCACTTGAGAAGCTGGGAAAGCACAACATGCAGTGGACTGTTGGGCTAGTGGATATCCCCCTTTTCTTTAGTGAAATTATGGCACTGCAACTGGAACTTCTGTCTCACTCCGGATGTAGACGTCTAAAAAACTTTACTACTGCAAGCTGCATAAACTGGAATACTTCTGTTCAGAATTGACACATACGTACAAATGTCAGTTACTGCAATTTAACTGAAGTAACCCTCTGCAGGGCTTACCATCACTCCCCCTGTGGTTGAATGCAGAGTGTAGGTTCAGATGCAGGCTAGCTTGCCATTGAAAAAATATTATATGGCGCTAGACACTCAGCTGGGTCGCTATTGAAAAAATATTTGGCTCTGCTTACTGCTTCTTACTGCTTGCTCTTGCTGTGGGATTTGAAGTCTTCTTAAGACACTCAGTCTTGCTGGCTGGATTCTGCTAAAATTCAAAGTCTAGCTATATTTGCATTCACAGTCTGTCGCATACAGAAACTTGCAGAATATACACTGATGAGAGAATATACTTTGCAGCATCAACTTTAGAGAGCAGTAACCAATAACATTTTATAATAAACCAAACTGGACAAACGTTGCAGCTTAAAAGTACTGTTCCAACTTTACTTCTCATATAGTACAGATGATGTGAGAGATATACCATTTACCTCAGGACTTGTGTCCCTACCATACCTCTAACATAACTAGATTTAATACAGACTTTTTATACATATTTTAGTTAAACACACACCCTCTTGGTTTTGGAAAGATACTGGCTTGATGACGCAAATGCTAACACATCTGTTCTTGTGCAAATGCTGATAAATAAACTGTCTTCAAGGAAACGCCTTGTGGATTAGAAAAGCACATTTTTAAACTTTCTTAGAAAAGCATGTCCTGTTGTCCAGTGAAAGCAGATTACATTCTTGTCACGTCTGTAAGAAGTCAGCTTTCTTGATGTGTGTGTAGTACACTCATAAGCAAGTTCCTTATTTTTTTAAGCCACAGTCATTTAGTATGGTTGCTGATCACATATTACTAAACTCTGTTTCTGCATTTAAGCAAGCTTTTTCTTTCAGCATATTTACAACAGAATTAATTTCAGCCTTATATTCATAATATCTAACAGAGAGGAGGCAGAGGCTGGCGCAGGCTGTTCTCCCTAAACCAAAAGGGACCCTCCCCTTTCCCTCAAGCAATACCTGATGTGTATATATATATATATATATATATATATATATATATAGCTTTAAATGGTAATTACCTAGCCACAGGTCATATGCTACATCTTCTAGAGAGTTCTGCTCAACTAAACACCTCATGTAGAGTTTATGCAATATTAATCAAATTACCATTCAGTCAAACATTATTTTAGCTGCAGTGTTTGGTCAAATGTGAATGATCGAATGCTGTTTGTTTGTGAGTTTGTGTCTGCATGTTTACATGTTTAAAGTGTTTTCTTCTGTACGGTGAGATGTTGTGAAACAGTTCAACCTTTTTTTTTTTTTTTTTTTTTTTTTACTGAATTACCATATCACTAAATGGTGGTTCAACCTTCAGTACTGAATGTGTGTGTGTGTGTGTGTGTGTGTGTGTGTGTGTGTGTGTGTGTGTGTGTGTGTGTGTGTGTGTGTGTGTGTGTGCATACTTGTGTGTATTTTATTCTGTCAAATAAATTGTAGAAAGTTGATTGCTGTGGAATATGATCGAAAGCATGCCTTGTACAGTGTTGGAGGTTTTGAAAAGAGGAAGTGTGTTTTGTGATTACAATAAGGGGGATTGTGTTTTAATGCCAACATTTTCAGATACATGTTCCACTGCTGGTTAATTCCAATCAATAATGAGCAGCAGTCATCATTTTACTCAAACATCTTCTGTTTTGATGAATATTCTCACACAACTGTACTTTTTAATACCAGAAATAAATCATTTTCACTGTATAAAATAAATATAAAAATGTCAGATTTCATGATGATTTCCTGCAATGTTGGTCAACACTTCTAGCATATATGGTTTCTTATGCTGAGTACAATGTTATGACAGGATACTGCAGTGCTGTCAGATAAAGTTTACAATAACAGTTTCAGGACTGTGACTTATTTTTTTTTTATTTCAGAATTAAGGCAATGTCTGTTGTGAATGCCCTTGCATTAATTGGAGCTCTGCTGATGGGTTTAGCAAAGCTTGGACCTTCACATATAATGGTTATTGCTGGTCGTGCAGTCACTGGTCTTTACTGTGGTAAGCAGCTTTTTATATTGTAAAAAGTGGAAGTTTTCAAAATCAGGGACAGATAAATATCTCTCGTATAAACTTAGAAAGTTGATAGAGTTAACAGTTTTTTGCATTAATATGTTTTTTTTTCTGGAAAATATGAAAACTGAAACTAAAATGTCATTATTTAATGACTTTCTTCTTCAATGATTTGTCAGAAAACCACAAGTTTTATGAAGGATGGATCGAAAATATGGGCACAGATATGGATATTCTGCAAAATTCTGGACAAGCAACAAGCATTGCATAAATTTTGACATAATCGCCATGAAGAAGCAAGCAGACAAAAATCTTTTTATGTTTGGTTACAGCAAAAGAATATGTTATACTTTCTGAAAATTCAGTCTCAAAATGTGTAACTGAAAACACACACACAAAAAATCTGTTTTGAAGGGTGTCAAGCCACCTGCACCCCCCCATGTTGGAATTGTCCCCCCACACCCCCATACTAACTGCATGATCACACTACAGTGGAGAAAAGGGAGAAAACAACCAAAAGAGCACCTCCAGCTGACACAGTCCATCATACTGTGGTAAAGCGAACCACAATATTCAACATTTGATAATGAGGCCTGTGATCGCACATGTCCATTGAAGTCTAGGAATGCTAAAGGTAAGTTTGTTTGTCTTTGTTCAAGACCTTATTCCAAGCTAATTATTAATCTGATAAGAACTAGTCCAACTTCGGTAGCTGTGAGGACTGTATGTCACAGTCATTAGATCTATTCAACATGTAAACATTCTCAGACTGCTTGTTTCTCTTCTCAATCCCACACTGGTTCATAGGTTCATAGGTTGGTACTAGGCTATCGGCCCTAAGGCCTATGCAAGCCTAGCCATAACAATTCCCTGGAAATTTTTGCCAACAATACTTACTTCTCTGGGTCCCTGTCTAGCAGGGCAACTGACATGATCCCCGGGGTGAATTTCCTATCTCCCATCCAATCATCAAAGTTCCTTTTGAAGAGGGCCAATGAGGTGCTCTGCTTGACATGTATGGGCAGTCTATTCCAGAGTATGGGGAGTCTCTGGGTCATTTTTCTGCTCTGTTTTCCAGTTATTTGCTGCCATATAAGCACCTTACCATACCATTACTTGAAGAGGAAATATTCCCTAATTTTGTTGAATGTCCCTGATTTTATTTCAAGTACAGGTGTGTGTCACTTAACATCCTTCCCCACAACGTCCAACTGCATTTACATCCATACTGTACTAAGCGGACGTGAATGTGGTTGGACGTTGTTCAGAAGGAGATTAAGCGAAGCACAATGTAAAGTATGCAGTGTTCGCTTAACATCCTAGCTGTTTAGCATTCAGTGGGATAGAATCCATCCTGGACATTAAGCAATGGTTACCTGTATATATAAAGAAAAAAATGCTTCCTTCAGGCACACCTTCATGCCTACTTTTGAGTGTTAGGAGCTCTGTACTCTCCTGACCTTGCAATGTTTAAAAATGGATTTAGGAAGTAAGTGGAACTGAGCACTGTCCCCCTGGATTGCTTGACATTCCTGGGCACATTTTTTTCTTACTTTGAGGCATGGTACTTATTTATTTATTTTTTAGAGCAAAGAAATCTTGCTAAAAAAAATAAAGCGGGAAAAAGTGCCCCACAAGAGTGGCAAGCATAGCAGTCTAGGGTATTACTTCACTCAGCTAAACATAATATATCATCATCATCATCATCAGCCCCCTTTTTCCTATTTTCTCCATGGGGTTAGGGTATTGTGTTAACTGTCACCATCTTTCTTGATTCAATGCCACACTTCTGCCTTCTTTGACACTTGTACCTGACTGTTGCAGCTCTTCTTTCACACAATCCATCCACCTCTTTGCTCAACCTTCTCATTTCCTCTTACCTTCTTCCTGTCTGTTCCAAATATTCTTCACCAGATTGTCTTCTGCTTTTCTGCTTATGTGTCCAAATCACCGTAATCTGTTCTCTTTAATCTTTTCTGCAATTGGAGATAATTTGGATTCTGCTCTTGTGTCCTAATTTCTTCTTCTGTCCCACAGTGTGCATCCTACCACCCTTCTCAGGCACTTCATTTCCATCACTTCTAGCTTCATCTGCTCTGCCTTTACTGCCCAGGTTTCTGTACTGTACAGTAGTACTGGTCATACCACTGTCTTGAACACCTTACTTTTCAGTTTCTTTGACATTCTTCTGTCATACTCTACACCTGACCCTCTCTGCCAGTTGGCTGCAGCCTCTCTGATTCTAGCTTTGACCTCTTCATTCAGACTTCCCTTCTCCTCAATCACCCCTATAGATACTTGAAGCTGTTTACCTATTCCACTATCTTCCCTTCTGTCTCAGTTCTCAGCTTCTTCTGATTTCCCCAATTTGCTGCCATTATCACAGTCTTATCTGTGCTTAGGTTTATCCCATGTGCTTTCGGTTTTTAATTCCATTCCCCCATCCTTTGCTGATGTTCTTGCTCAGAGTCTGCCTGTACTGCCACATCATCTGCATACAGCAGCTTTTTGATCCATCCCCTCCAGCCTGTTTGCTAATGTAGTCCATCACTAGTATGAACAGCAGTGGGGTCAGAGTTGAACCCTGTTGTACACCCAGTCCCACTGGGAACCCATCTGTGAGGCCAAACACTGTTCACACTTGAGTTATTGGGTTCTTGTACATAGCCTGCACTAATTTTACCAATGTTTCTGGGACTTGCAACCACCACAATACTGCCCAGATCAACTTTCTTGTAACCTTGTCATATGCTTTCTCCAAGTCTAGGAATACCCAGTTGGGAGTCTTTCCTCATCTACAGCTTCTCAGCTGTCTGACTCACTGCAAACATCGGGTCAGTTGTGCTGCATCCTGATCTGAATCTGAACTGCTCATCTTCCATGTTATATTTTGCTACTCTGCACATCCATTTATCAGTCTCCCTCTCCAGAGCTTTCATGCAATGTGATTGGAGATTGATGCATCCGTACTACCCACAGTTGTGGATGTCCCCTTTGTTCTTGTACACTGGTATGAGTATGCTTATTCTCCAATCATCTGTGATATGCCTTTCTCTCCCCCTAGCTATGAGTACCCTCAGGAGCCATTTTTCCCCTGTCTCACCCAGTGTCTTTATCACATCTGCTGTGACCTCATCTGAGCCTGCTGCTTTCCCTGACTTCATTTTCCTTAGTGCTGTTCTTACTTCTTCTAGGGCGGTCTCCTCTTCTTCTCTCATTATAGGCTGTTTCTGGGGCAGTACAGCTTCTGTGGGGTTTTCTTTATTCAGAAGCTGCTGGAAATACTCCTTCCATCTGCCTTTGATGTCCTGTGGACTCATGAGTAAGTTGTTGCTGGCATCCCTTATGACGGGTGTCTGACTATCTTCTTTATCTTTCTGTCTTTGCCTTGCAGCCTGATATAGTTTCTTAGCACCACCTATTGAGTTGCTTTCCTGAAGTTGGTACAGTGCCTCTGATGCCCTGTTACTTCCTTCATTTCTTAGCTTCATTGTTAGCCAGCCAGTAGCCCCTTCTAGCCCGGTCAGCCTTTTCTATCTCCAACTTCTTCCTGCACTCCTTCTTTCTTCTGATGACTCCCTGGACTTCTGCATTCCACCACTAGCTTTCCTTATGTACCTTATTTCCATGCCTGGTTCTGCCACATATCTGTTGTGTAGCCCTCACACATGCTGTTTTGAGGGCCTGCCATTCTTCTTCTTCAGATCCACCTATTTCCTCCTCTTCTGGGGTGCTAGAGCTCTGAGTAATTCCTTGAACTGGGTTATTTTCTCTCCAGTCAATTTCCAGGTCATCAGCCTATTCTCTGTTAACCTTAGAGCCTTCTCTGACCACTACTTGCAGCTGATTGTGGCAACCAGTGGTTTATGCTGTGGCCCAACTTGTTCGCTGGGGATGACTTTGTAATCTTTGATTCTACCCTAGTGGTCTTTCCTTACTAAGAGTAAGTCTACCTGAGTTGTCCAGCCTTATAGAAAGCTATTCTGGGGTCAAACAACTGTGGAAGAATTAAAAGACTTCACTGTCACTGAAAGTCATTTCAGCATGTTGACCTCAGAATATTCTCATTCATTTAGAGATGGCTCAAGTTTTTTGACACCCCTGAGGTTTAAGAGGCACAATAGTAGCCCCTCACAAAATATAACAAAAAACAGAGTTACTACACATTAATGTACTCTTGTGGTGTGTTCATGCATAAGTAGAACTGATGTAATACATTTGTGTACCTTAGCTGTACATGCTGAATAAAGTGTACTTATGTCAGGTTTACAAGCCAAGGACTGCATTGTTATTGAAGTGGGTTGGTCACTTTCTGATGCATCCTTGTTTTACAATTAATTTCATTTTTTGTTATACTCCTCATGTGAAAGTCACAAATTCCAAAAAGTGAAGATTGTAGTGTGTTTTTGTTTAGTTTTTTTTTTGTTTTGTTTTGTTTTTTTTTTTTAGCTTCATTGTTTACTCAGTTTATTTGTACAGTCACACCCACAAAATGATGTCAGTGTAGCCACTGGGGGCCATGATTTACATACAGATGCAAAGCATTAATGGTATGAAAGCACTTTACCTCTTTGAAGAGCAACTTCTTACTTACATTGCAGTTTCACTACTACATCATCACATGAGTTCATTTTCAGTGTAAATTGTTCCACCTACAAGAATTAATTCATAACTTGCTTTTCTAGAAAGTAAACAACCTCTACTGATGAATTTATCATGGAAGTACTGTAGCCTATTGTGCGTTGTAAGGATAGTCTATCCATCTCCAAAGGTTTGTTTCATAGACTTGTTTCAGAACATGCCCGGTACACTTTAATGTTTTTTTGTTTAACATTTTGTTACTTGTAAGAAACAATCCATTTTAATATTTATGTTAAGGAATACATTCTGAAAGTTGCAATACAAGGTGGCATACAAACTCTAAAGGCTCTGGTTATAAATTTATGTACATCATCTGCGGTTTCATTGAAATGGGTAGAACAAATACTAAGGTCTTCATCAGAAACGTATGCTATTTTTTTTCCATTTATGACAGTCAAATTATATGTAGCTTCACCTTTTAAATTGTTGCTAGTATGCAGTGTTGAGTGTTTTTGTTAGGAAGAGTATTAGTCATATTCAAATTTCTACCTCTGGCCAAGAAATTATTTTGATTATCTGGCACATCATTTTCTCCTGAATGAATCTTTGCTGGTTATAATTTCATAGTTATGTACCTTGCAATTTCATCAATAGGATAACCATTAATTTTCCCTGCAATTGTTTCCTTCCTTTAACCTTGCCACTTGTGAAAAGTAGCATTTTGTTTGATCTTTGTTCAAACCTTTTGAAGTGTATTGAATAAGTGAAAGAAACAGACACATACAGGTTCTGTGAAACATGCCTGGAAACAGTTATGTATCTCATTGCTGGTCAGAATACACTCATGGCTAAGGGTCTATATACTGAAGGCACAATAATGTGGCAAAAATTGTTGCACTGGGAATTGTGCAAACACTACAATACGAAAGTATCTGAGAAACAATAGAAACATGAACTACAAAGCAATGTTGACAGTGGTGAAGTTTGGATCACATAGGATCTCCCATTACCAACAACTGAAAAAATAGATGCAAAAAACTAGATATAGACAAAAGGAGCATTAATTGTTAAAATGATTATACCTGGCAATTACAGTATCTTGCATACTGAGAGAGACACAAGGTTGTAAACTGCCAGGATTTGCAAGCAGAAATTAAGAGTAATCTGAAAGAAAGAAACCCAGACATTTCCAATATTACTAAGAGCAACAGAACAAACTAAAATGAATTTACAAGAGTACTTAAGTATGCTACTAACACATGTAACCCTGTATGAGTTATGGATGGAAGCAGTACTTGGTATATTGCGGGTGCTGAGAAGAGTACTTTTGGCTAATGTCAAAGACTGAAACAATACTAATTTTATGACCTCTAGTCATACCCTGACTACATCATGGTATTAGAAATCAAAAACATCCGGAGAAGTTAAAGAGAGAAAACATACTTTTTTGCTTTAAAAGATTCATAACTAGTACTTTATTGCTGTTGACCATATCCTCTTGTAACATCGGCTCTGGTCACTTTTTAGTTGTGTAGCTATCTGTAGCCATGATTTTTAGTCAATGAACTTGGGCGTGCAGTTTCCTTGGCACACCATTTCCTGCATCCAGGAGATATGTCACTCTGAAGTTTGGGTTAAGCAGCTCTTCAGGTCGATAACTTTCTTTTTGCTTTGCACTCCTCCTCCCTTAGCCTTCTGTATGATCTTCACAATTTGTCACATCTTTGTATGCCAGTCAAAAGAAACTGTTTCAAGTTGTCTACATAAATGACAAAAGTTTGAATTCTGATTAAATTCCAAAAAAAATATATATTATCATTAATACTTCAAAGAGAAATTAATTTCTGTATTTTACATGCAGAGCAATGCTGACACACACATTTCATGCATATGTATCCTCTTACCTAATATAAACAACTCTGATGTCATTGCATCTTGAGGGGAAAAAAGGGAATTTCCTATGCATATACCTTATTGAAAAAGAGTGCAGTTTTGCAGTCAGTAATGTTTACACTAATAATGTTCACACCCATTTCATACAAAAGAAGGAAACAATTTGTATCAGAAAAGGCATATTACATTATGCTTTGTCTGCACAGATTAAGGAATGACAAGCAAATAAGTGACTTGGTCATTTCTGATCAATACATATGTGGGAAGCTAATAGGATAAGATTCAAACTCTGACCTTAAGACTTAATATTTCTTTTCTTTTGGTTTATCTCTTTACTCCTTTAGCTCCCCTTGCCTCTGTGATTTAAACCCTCATATTATTCCTGTACTTTCCTGCTGATTAAGGTTTCGCAGAGGCATTAAAGAGCTCTTTCTTTCGTCCAACATAAACAAACACTTTTTGTTTTATAAAGTAGGAGCTATACCCTGTTATGAACTTGACTTTACCCTAGCATGCTTTCTTCTGTCTGCATCTAATTAATGAATATTATAGCTCTTGGAAATGTGTGCTGATTACATTTTGTTTCCCATTTTTTGTTATCTGTTATGTTTTTGTTATCTCGTACCTCTTGGATGAAACTACTGGAAATTAATTTAAAATGAGAGATATTTCATTTGCCATTTTGTTTGTTTCCCTATAGGAGAAAATATATTGTCTTCCTTTTGAATGAATGTTCTGTATGTACATTTTCACATTTAGGCCTATATTGCTGTAATGGGTGACTTGAATGCACATATCAGGACAGACAGAGCAGGATATGAGGACTACCTGGGTCCATATGGGTGGGGCAACAGGAATAAAGAAGGAAAAGCCATTCTAGACTTCTGTCTGGCAAACGGCTTGATAGTAGCCAACACATGGTTCAGAAAGAGAGACATTCACAAGATCACATACAAGAGTAGTCAACATGCAACGCAGGTAGACTTCCTCCTAGTAAGGAAAAGGTACTGGGGTAGAATCCATGATTGCAAAGTCATCCCCAGTGAAACAGCTGGCCCACAGCATAAACAACTAGTTGCCACAATCAGCTGCAAGCAATGGTCAGAGAAGGCTCTAAGGTCAACAGACACCAGGCTCAAGACCTGGAAGTTGACTGGAGTGAAAGTGCAACAGTTCAAGGAATTACAAAGGGCTCTAGCACCCCAAGAAGAGGAAGAAATAGGTGGAGTTGAAGAAGAATGGCAGCGCCCAAAAACAGCATGTGTTAGGACTATAGAAAAGATATGTGGCCTAGCCAGGTGTGGAAATAAGGTACATAAGGAAAGCTGGTGGTGGAATGCAGAAGTCCAGGAAGTCATCAGAAGAAAGAAGGAGTGCAGCAAGAACTGGGAGATAGAAAAGACTGACCAGGCTAGGAAGGCCTACTGGTTGGTTAATAAAGAAGCTAAGAAATATGTTACAATAGCAAAGAATAGGGCATCTGAGGCACTTTACCAACGTTTGGAAAGTGACTCAGTAAGGGGCACAAAGAAACTATAGCAGGTTGCAAGGCAATGACAGAAAGATAAAGAAGATAGTCAAACACCCTTCATAAGGGATTCCAGCAACAACCTGCTCACCAGTCCACTGGACATCCAAGGCAGATGGAAGGAGTATTTCCAGCAGCTTCTGCATGAAGAAAACCCCATAGAAGCTGTACTGCCCCAGAAATAGCCTACGATGAGAGAAGAAGATGAGCCCACCTTAGAAGAAATAAGAACAGCACTAAGGAAGATGAAGTCTGGGAAAGCAGCAGGCTCAGCTGAGGTCACAGCAGATATGATAAAGATGTTGGGTGAGATAGGGGAGAAATGGCTCCTGAGGGTATTAATAGCAGAGTGGAGAGAAAGGCATATCCCAGATGACTGGAGAATAAGCATACTCATGCCAGTGTGCAAGAACAAGGGGGACATCCACAACTGTGGGCAGTACAGAAGCATCAAACTCCTATCACATTGCATGAAAGTTCTGGACAGGGTAATTGATAAATGGATACACAGAGTAGTAGAATGTAATATGGGAGATGAGCAGTTTGGATTCAGATCAGGATGCAGCACAATTGACCTGATGTTTGCACTGAGACAGATACTTGAGAAGAAGCTAGAGATGAAGAGAGAGTCCAACTGGGCATTCCTAGTCTTGGAGAAAGCATATGATAAGGTTCCAAGAAAGCTGATCTGGGCAGTACTGCTATGGTTTGTAGTCCCAGAAACATTGGTAGAATTAGTGCAGGCTATGTACAAGGACCCAATGACTCAAGTACAGACAGTGTTCAGCCTCACAGAGGGTTTCCAGTGGGAGTGGGTTTACATCAGGGTTCAGCTCAGAGCCCACTGCTGTTCGTACTGGTGATGGACTACATTAGCAAACAGGTTGGAGGGGACGGATCAACAAAGCTGCTGTATGCAGATGATGTGGCAGTACCATCAGACTCTGAGCTAGAACTTCAGCAAAGGATAGGAGAATGGAATGCAAATCTGAAGGCACATGGGATGAAACTAAACACAGATAAGACAGTGGTAATGGCAGCAAGCTGGGGAAATTAGAAGAAGCTGACAACAAAGATAGAAGAGAAGATAGTGGAACAGGTAAACAGTTTCAAGTTTCTTGGAGGGGTAGTTGAGGAGATGGGTAGTCTGAATGAAGAGGTCAAAGCTAGAATTGGGGGGGGGGCTGCAACTAACTGGCATAGAGTATCAGGTGTAGTCTAAGACAGAAGAATGACAAAGAAGTTGAAAAGTAAGGCATACAAGATGGTGCGACCAGTACTACTGCATGGTACAGAAACCTGAGCAGTAAAGGCAGAACAGTTGAAGAAGCTAGAGGTGATGGAAATGAAGTGCCTGAGAAGGGTAGTAGGATACACACTGTGGGACAGACAAAGAAATGAGGACATAAGAGCAGAAGCCAAAGTAGCTCCAACTGCAGAAAAGATCAAACTGAACAGATTGCAGTGGTTTGGGCACATGTGCAGAATAACAGAAGACAATCTGGTGAGGAAGATTTGGGGCAGACAAGAAGAAGGTAAGAGGAAGCGAGGACATCCAGCAAACAGGTGGATGGATTGTGTGAAAGAAGATCTGCGACAGTCTGGCATGAGTGTTGAAGAAGGCAGGAGTGTGGCACTGACTCGAGAGAGATGGTGACAGTTACCACGATACCATGACCCCGTGTAGAAAAAAAATGGGAAAAAGAGGGCTAATGATGATGATGATGATGATGATGATGGTGACTGATGATTGATGATGATGATAATGACTGATGATTGATGATGATGACTGATGACTGATGATGACGATGATGATGATACTGATGATTGATGATGATGATGATGACGATTGCTGTAATTACTTTGCTTCCATTGGTTCTTAGCATTCCCCTTCTGTAGCACATTTCAGTTTTTCCTATCCATATCCCCACACCCATAAGATATGCTCTTGAACATTCTGGTATTTCTTCAAACTCTGTTCTCCCAAAGTTTTAGATACTTATGTTTGCATGTTTTCCTTCTGCTTATGCATTTGTATTAAATATTGCTATCCTTCGATCTTTTTATCAAATACACAGCTGGTTGTTTTTTCTGAAGTTATTTAGTTATTTTTTGGCATTGTCTAAAAAATTAAAAAGAATTTGAAAACTGGATCTTGGCTGGAAGTTCTAATCTTCCTACCAATTATGCAGCATGAAACAGATACAGAAAAAAATGTTTTATTTTTCCCGATCTCTTTGCTGATTTGCCAAACAAAGTGTATCTGACAGCAAGCAGAAAATTCTCTACATCCCCCCTAAAGCAGTTGTTGAAAAACTATACTAAACGTATTAGATTCAAAACAATAATGGTATAATATGTTTATCACACTGAACATTTCCCCTTGTCCTCTACCTGCTGCTTTTCCTTTGTCCTGTGTTGAGTGCTGCTTTGTTTTCCCGGAATTAGAAGTGATACTAACTCACAGCAATTCAAATCATTCTTACAGTATGCTTGAATAAAAAGGGAAGAACAGGATAAGTCAAAGGTATAGAAATGTAGTATGTGATGCCTTCATTACTATAAGCAAAATCACACTGGCTTCCCTTTAAACGAATATGAGAGCTAATAATTTCATTTCAAGTCCTGTTTCATCTGGCAAACAGAGAATGCATATTATGCTTGTGGTGTGCCTCATTATGTTATCTCCCTATCTTTGTTTTCTGTTATCTCTCTATCTCTGTTTTCATCATCCTATCCACACAATCTTACACTGTGCTTATTCCCTCTAGCCTGCAGTTTTTTTGTTTTTGGGGTTTTTTTTTGGTTTTGTTTAGCTTATTTGTCATGATATCACTTGTTTTTTTTTTTTTTTTTTTCCTGCCCTTGTTGGAAAACCATTTTGTAGCAATGCGTAAAAAGAAAAACAGAGCTGCATATGTCCTGTAATATTTAGAAGAGTTTTTTGTTTGTTTGTTTTACTTTTAAGGCATCTTTATAGCTGTACATGGCTCTCAGATATCTGGAGTTTCACACAATGCCCAGATTTTTGTTTCATACTTTTGGTCTGTTCATCTTGCAGTTTGCAGTTTTCTGGCAAATCACTGAATTTTTGAAGTCACCAAATCATTGCCAGACATTTGAGTTTCAGAGATCATATCCTTCAGAATATGCATGGTAATGCAAAACCTGTTATTCTGGCAACTTTCTAAGCAAGAGAGCAATATTTAAAACCTGTCTCTAATTTTGGGCCTTTATCCCCCGCCGCCAGGGCCTTTATCCCCAGCGGCTAACCAGTGTTTTTCTCTTTGTGCAGAATTCTTGTGCTAAAAGGTTGAGAGGTATGTAGCTGCATCAGTCCAGCAGTGCAGTGGTGCAGCAGTAGCGTTGTCACCTCACAGCAAGAGGTTCTCTGGTTCGATTCTTGGCTGGGGTGCCTTCTGTGCATTGTCTGCATGTCCTCGCTGTGTTTGTGTGGGTTTCTGTAGAGTGTTCCTGTTTCCTCCCATGTTACAAAGACATGCATCTGATGTGTTTCTCCCTGGGCCTCTGCTGAAAATTGGCTTCCGTCCAAGTCAGACTTTCCTGGTTAACAAATGTTAAATAAATTTGCAGGAACAGTTTCTGCCATGTTCTCTTTGCAACTTCATATCTTCTCAAGTATTAGCTCAAGGCTCATGTCACTCTCGCACTCTAGACTATGATCCATTTAATGAAGGAAAGGAGACTGATAACCCATCATAAACTGAAGTCAGCTATGTTATCCCAGCACCTTTACTGCAGTCTTCATTATGGAGTATGCATCTGACCATTGTCTAGTATGACAGTAAAAGGAGCTGCCTTTTTAACCAAACCACTGACATCTAAAATACAGAGGTATCCTTGTAAACTCCATAATGACTTATCTTATTCTACATTAATGTTTCTTTATCCTATGGTATATTATTTCCCAGTTGGCTGTGGCATTCTGCTACTGTAAGGATGTCTATTAGTTCTGCTTCCACTCTCTAGACATATTCTTCTCCACACAGTATCGACAGCTTCCAGTTATGTTATATGCCTGTTTTGCCATCTTGTACAGTAGCTTTGCCACTAATAGTAGAATTTATGTCTAGTACTGCTACCCTTTCTCACAAAAGGGTCAGTTCAGTCCCTCTGCTTAGCCAGTCTTTACTATTAAAGTCTTCTCTCAAGCGGTATGATAGCACATGGAAACAGATCCAATGTCCCATCAGAAACTAATAGGATAAACTAAAACCATATTGGTTTAAAAAAAAAGGTCACATTTCTCCAGAAAGTTTAGTTGCTGAAAACAATGAAAACATAAGTAAAATATCATCTAAGTTTAAAAAAAATCTTCATTATCAGTCCAAGAATACAAGTCTGCCTTGGTAATCTTGTATATGAAAGAAAAGTGTCATGATTATAAGACATTTATAAATTACTTATTTGCTATTCGTGAATACTTGTGACTGATTTCTGGAGTCATAGAAAACAGACTAAAATAACAAAAGTATAGTTGCACAATACACAAATATTGCATGCATATGTCTCAACTCTTAATGTATCATACCAAATAAAACAGCATATACTAATACAGTTTGATATAGTATACATCATGGACCCCTGTATATATCCACAGATTATTCACAGAGACAGTGTCCTAAACCTTGTTCCTGAGTGGGGAGTGGATTAAATTAGTTAATCATGACCAAAGAGTAGCAGCAAGCTTCTGAAGCTAATGAAAATGTTGCTGCTTTTTCTTGCCTGCAGTTAGAGAACTGATGCTATTGCAGCTTTAACTAGCAGTGTGCTTAGTGTATTAGGTATGCTGTTAACTGCCTTTTCCTTTTCAAACTACTGGTCGGTTAAAGCTGTTCAACAATCAGCATATACTTAAGAGTGAGTGAATCAGTTTATTTCATAAGACACATCCAGTCTAGATATTTTTTCTCTTCTTATCTGGAGAGATGTTTCTGCAGTGGTTCAGACTTGTATCACACTGTTTTTGGCTGCATTCTTTCACAGACCACCAGGAGATTTAAAACCTTTCTTAATGATTTGGATGAATGTTTGTTATTTTAACATATTAGAACTGTAATACTGCTGTTTTGTCACCTTCTTTCTATAAAGATATTTACTTTGCTTTACTGAAAGAGCTATCCATTATCTTTTAAGCCACATAGCACTAAATTTTACACTACTGGCCTTCCATTGTTGTAGATTTTTCCTCGGTATTGCTATCACTTGCTTCACTGTTTACCATCAGATACCTGCCTTTTTGTGTGGGCACTATCTTGTAACTAATGGGTAGTATATATTTAAAAAAGTTGAGTTGTATTTGCTTCAGCTTTATTTATTTGCATTGCATTATATTTTTATCTTGCAGCTTCAAACACTACCAATCATATATTTGCCTACTAAATTTACCCTGGATTTTCACGGACTCTCCTTTCTCCTTATCACAGATCTCACTTGAGACAGACCAGTAGCATGTTTATCAATCTGTTCTCTGCTGTTATAACATTCTCCCTTTCTGTTGTTCGTCAAGAGTCTGGGACAAAGCCAAAATAATGGGAGAGCAAAGGCCTAAAATCAGGGACATTTTTAGATATTATTACATTAAAGAAAAAAAAAGATCAATAGTTTTCATATCAGCATACATTTTCTGAAAAATAAGTAGGAAACTTTAATCTCTGGCATTATTGTCCAAGTGTAATCCTTAGTGACTTAACAGAAGTAGTGTGTGTGTGTGTGTGTGTGTGTGTGTGTGTGTGTGTGTGTGTGTGTGTGTGTGTGTGTGTGTGTGTGTGTGTGTGTGTGTGTGTTTATATGGGTTTATATGATTTAATCGAGTTTTTAGAAACTCGAAATTCATATGGTTGAGACAATATGACTGAGTTTCTGAAAACTCAAAATAAAAAAAAAAATCTATGTTTTTGCAGGGGTGGACGCCACCTGCACCCCCACACAGCCCCTGAAAATTATATATACCAACATCAAAATCACGTGTGATCTCGCAGTCGGTATATATAATTTGGGGGGGCACAGCCCCCACATGGGGAGTGCAGGGAGCTTGCTCCCCTACAAAACATAGATTTGTTTTCTTTTATTTCAAACTTGCTCATATGGTCTACACCATATGAATTTCGACTTTCCAAAAACTTGATGAAGTCATTTAAACCTATATATAACTCTCTCTCTCTCTCTCTATATATATATATATATATATATATATATATATAAATATATATATATATATATATATATATATATATATATATATATATGAGTCTACTGCTCTACATTGAAAGAACACTTCTTCGAAACAGAGCAGGAGACCCACACTTCAGCGATAGTTCACTTCAAAGAAAATGAACTTTTGCTGAAGTCTAGTTCCCCGGGCGACCAAAAAAAACCCCCACTAAAACATGTTTTTGCAGGGGGGCAAGCCCCCATGTGGGAGGCTGTGCCCCCCACACCCCCCTACTTAAATATACCAACTCCGAGATTGCACTACAGCAGGGAAAAGGTAATATTCCCATTCCGTGCTGTAGTGTGACTGCCGAAGTCAATGTTCGAAGTTTCACTACTTCGAACAAGTGGACTCGGTGAAGTGGGTTTAAAGAAGTGAAACTTCAAACATCTGCACAGATCCCTTATATATATATATATATATATATATATATATATATATATATATATATACATATGGTTTACTATCAAAAAGTAGAAAGTCAAATAAAAATATTATCATTTGATCAAATTGACATTCTGAATTTGATAATGTCACTTGTATGGAATGTTGAAAATCATCACCTCAATGTCCTCATTTGAACAAAATCAGAATGTCATGATGTGACGCCAGACCCTCAGGAAGCTGTGCTGAAGCTGCTGTATGACTGGTACGTCTACAGCACAAGTTTTTACAGTTTTGCAGGGGGCAAGCACCACTGCACCCCCCCCCATGTGGAACCCCACACCCCCCTACAAATTATATATTCCAACTCCAAGATCACACTACAGTGAGGAAAAGGGTAAATTTCCCAATCCCCACTGTAGCATGATCTGTTATCAGAACGTTGAATGCACATTAGCGAATGTAGACTCCCATTCACTAATGTGCATTCGACATTTTCAGAACAGCATTATGGAAACTGGTAAAGATGAATTTGACCATTCCAGATTTACGTAAGTGCCATTCCACATTGTATGTATGTGTATATACACACACGCACACACACATATATATATATATATATATATATATATATATATATATATATATGTGTGTGTGTGTGTGTGTGTGTGTGTGTGTGTGGGTCTACTTTGTGTTGTTGAATCTCATTTCACTGAATTTCATTTCACCCCGACCACATCGCTGAAAACAGAAATTACTGAAAACTCATTTCACTGAATCTCATTTCACTGAACTGAACTTAGTATATATGGCACTTTGTAGAGTACTGTAAGGCAAGTAAAAGGTATATGCCCATTTCCCCACTGTAGTGCAATCCTGGAGTTAGTATATATAGTTATCAGGGGTGTGGAGGGCACAGGCCCCCACATTGGGGGTGGGGCGGAGCCTCCCACCTTGTTTGTTTTATATTGTATTTTACCAAAAACTTCAAAACAATGCATTTTAAACAATAGACATGAATAGTTGCAACACCAATGACTAACTCTCTCAAGAAGACAAAATGTATTCAAACTAATTGTGGGTTTTTGCCCCCATACCCCCAATGTGGGGGCTCTGCCCCTCACCACCCTAACTATATATATACTAACTCCAGGATCGCACTACAGTGGGGAAAAGGGCATATACCTTTTACTTGCCTTACAGTACTCTACACAGTGCCATATATACTAACTGCAGTTCAGTGAAATGAGATTCAGTGAAATGAATTTTCAGTAATTTGAGGTTTCAGCGAAGTGGTCAGGGTGAATTGAAATTCAGTGAAATGAGATTCAATGAAACAAAGTAGACCCATATATGTGTATGTATATATATATATATATATATATATATATATATATATATATATATATATACATACATATATGAGACAGGGCAAAAACATGAGGTGAAATAGGGGATGTTCTGCAAAATTATGATCAATTGAAAGGTTAAAAACAGTATTCTCAGTAAATGTAGGCAGCACACCAATGTGTAGGCTTGACCTACCATAAATCTAGAATTATAATCTGTATATGTCAATAAGTCACCATCATAGTTAGCTCTGTGGTATTGAGGAATAAAGCCCTCACTATGGACCAGGCAACCCATAATCAATTAACAGCTTAGGCTTCTGAGATGCTAGCAGGGAGAGATGGACATGCCTATCATGGGGAGAGGGCATTCATCTAGATGATCCAAGCAGACAGGCATAGTTCATAGAATGAACTAGCTGTCAGGTGTAAAATAGGTGAATGCGGGGGGGGGGGGGGGGGACAAGACTAGAAGCACTGTCCTTTTTTTCTGTGTTGTATTGGCTTGTCTTCTAATCAGTCAAGGACCCCAGTAGTCCAGATGGTCATGTATCTTCACAAATCAAACAGTCCTACAAATACCAGAATGAGAGAGCTAAACCTGTTGTTGCACATCAGTGTCTTCCTCACCTCTGGTATAGACTCCCACAGCAGGTAAAACTGTGTGATATACTATCTTCCTGCAAATGAGACCAGGATAATTGGATGGGTATTCATAAGGTCACTTTGGGCATGACTGGCAACTCCCTCCTCAAGAACAGAAGTATAGTCTAAGGAGGGAACTGGCAAGCCATTATGTTCTGGAAACTCAGTTGCCTTGAAGATGTTCTTCGTGTTTCACTGTTGCAGTCATTACATGTGGGTTATCTGCTTGCAGGTAGCCCTCAGTCGGCCTGATTAACAAAGTCTTGGGTCCTGTGTCAGTTGCTGTCTTTTCTTCTGTGACGTCAGGTCAGGGGTATAAAACATGCAGCTGATATCATTACATCAGTCTTTCTTGCCGTACAGTGCCCGAAGCAGAAGCAGTTCGCAAGTGCCAGTCGGCCGACTCCTGAAATTTTCATTTTCGAGTTTCAGAACAGAAGTCTTCAACTAAAAGCTAAGTACCCCGTTGGGGAAACTTTTTCTTGCTCTAAACTGATGTCAGTAAAAGTATTTCTTGTGGAAAGCAAATACCTCATAAAGATTTTCATTTGTACTGTATTCCTTGCCTAGGCCCTGACCACGACGTACCTCGCTGTCGGTTTTGTGCCTTATTGAAACCACAAACTATCCGTCATCGGTATATTTGCGCTTATAAATTTTTTGGTGCTCGATTCAATTATCCTGATATGTCTTCAGTAAGCCATCCGACTACCGACATTCTGAAAAAATGCAAAGATAAAGACAGAGACAGGCCGCCTAGGTCCAAAGCTTCCGACGATGCTTCTCCTAAGCCAGTCACCAGTTCACCGGTACTCAGTGAGGCGCTTTCGCAGCCACTGATACCTGCCACTTCAGATTCACAGGCCTCTACTGAAACCCATTCTGAGTCTGGTATGCCACGAGATGCTTCAGCTGTGGAACCTGCGGATGTCTCTACCTTGGATGGGTTCGGATCCGCTGTGCAGGCTCCGGCTTCTGAGGGTATATTCAGGCCTACTGACTTGCATATTAAACTGGCACCCTCTTCTTCTTCAAGACCTAAAACTCGAACCATGTCTAGAAAACTGACACCCAGACCGCATGGTCAGGCCTCTATGCCAAAAGAACAAATGATAAGAATGACTGAAGGCCTTATTACTTTAATCAGGGGAAGCCAACCTTCGTTCTCTAAGAGACCTAGGATTGAGTTTGCTTATGATACTTCTGACCAGGATTCTGAAATTTCTGTTTCCTCTGATGACCAGGATTTACCCTTATCTACCTATGAGGATTCTGATACAGAGGACTCTATTCCCTCTGCTTCCCCCCAGAGGATTTCTCTTTTGGTGAAACCTTGCATACTCTCAGGGAGCTTTTTCGTTGGGAAAGTCATGATTTCTCTGATTCTAAAAAGAGGCTTAGGGATTTCTTACTCCTGCCCCAGCACAGGCCTTTGGCTATACCTCCTGTACTGGACATTGTTGATGATGCCTTTTTGGAGTCTAGCTTGGCCCCTGACTCCTTACCTCCTGCTCCCAGAAAACCTGATAGACATTACAGGGTTCCTGACTTTCTCAAGTTCCTTTTTAAAAATCCTACTGCGGATCCTGAGACCATCTTACAGGGGCCCAAGGGCATTAAGGCTACTACTGCCAAAAATCCTACCCCCTCTGATAGAGACTCCAGGGCTCTGAATAGATGGGGTAAGAAGGTATACACTTCTGCAACCTTGGCCATTAGGGCCTTAAACTGCCAGTTTCATATGTTAAAGTATCAGCAGCATATTATTGGGTTGCTTAAACAGAAGATTATGCTGATTCCTGACTGTGCCGAAAATAAGGATTTACAGGATTTAATGCATTCTGCTGAACAGGCTGGAAAACATACTTTGCAATGTGGTTTTGATTCACTAGAGGCATCTTGCAGGGCTGCTGTTACTGGGTGTGTACTTAGAAGGCATGCTTGGCTTAAAGACCATTCCTTGCCAGATCATGTTAAAGCTAAATTACTGGATGCTTCCTTAAATCAGGATCGCCTGTTTGGCAACAAAGCAGAAGAAATTCTTAAAAAGATGGAGGAAAAAGCTAAATCTATGCAAACTGTTAAAGATTTCCTACAAGTACAGCCTCCAAGATTTAGTAGGCATTGGCCCTCTAAGAATTGGTCCTTTCCTGCCTCTTCCAGGCCTTCTCAGTCCAAACCCAGACCCAGCAGAACACAGAGGCTTCAGTCTCTGGGTACGCACAGGAGTAAGCAGTGGGGGCTCCCACTTCCAAATCAGGGAGTAGTAAGACTCCTCCCTATGGTAAACTGTCTCAATGACTTAACTTTAAAACTTCCAAGCACTTCTCAACTGACTGCTCCTTTAGGGGAAAGATTGCTCTGCAGGCAAAAAACTGTTAACTCATTACCCAGGACAAATGGGTTTTAAATATATTTTCCCAAGGATACAGATTTCACTTCCACACATTACCAACCCCAAATGGTTGGCCAGATCTACCCCCAAATCAGTGGGCAGAGGCTCAACAGCAAGTTATCTCTCTCTCTTAAACATAAAGGCTATTCAAACTGTACCAGAAGAGGAAAAGGGACAAGGTTTCTACTCACGACTTTTCCTGGTACCCAGAAAAGACAACTCATGGCATCATATCCTGGACCTGTCTATCTTAAACATCTTTTTGGTGATTCCAAAATTCAAGATGCTAACTCTTCACCAGTTGCTTCCTATGCTAGGCAAAGATGCCTGGTTGGCAACACTCGATTTAAAGGAAGCCTACCTGCACATCCCAATCAAGTAATCTTGCAGAAGATACCTTTGCTTCAAAGCAGGCTACATGCACTATCAGTTCTCTACACTGCCCTTTGGCTTGTCTACTGTGCCCAGGGTATTCACAAAGTGCCTAGCTCCAGTCATTGCATTTTGCAGGCAAAGAAATATTCAAATATACCCATACCTGGATGATTGTCTAATTCAGGCAGAAAGCCAGGACATACTTTTGAATCATCTGTCATTTGTACAAAAGGTGCTAACTTGTCTGGGGTACACCATAATCGAAAATAAATCACATCTGGTACCCTGTCAACAAATTATATTCCTGGGAGCAAGCTTGAACACAACTTCCCAGATGGCTTTCCTCATGCCAGAGAAACAAATTCATTTGACAACTTACTTCAAACTAATGGCCACAAAAACCATGCTATCTACAAGGCAAATACTGCAAGCCTTGGGGTTCATGGCCTCCTGCATTCTACTAATTCCATATGCAAGACTGCATATGAGGAAACTACAATGGTATCTAAAAAGCCTATGGTGTCAACATTCTCAGGATCTAGAAGCAATGATTCTTATCATACCTTGCCTATGGTTAGAGTTCCATTGGTGGGCAGAGGCCTGCCACCACAACAAGGGGCTACCATTCACTCTATCCCCTGCCACCCAAACCCTAACAACAGATGCGTCAGACTATGCATAGGGGGATCATCTGGCAGGGAAAGTGCATTCAGGGCAAAGGGAACCCAAATCGAATGCACCTACATATAAATCAGAAAGAAATGTTAGCTGTACAGAATGCTCTGACAGCCTTCAAGGACCACATTCTTCCAGGGCAATTAATGGTAAAGACGGAAAACACCACTGTTATGTGGTACATAAACAAGCAGGGGGGTATCCATTCTTACCCCCTCTGCAGACAAGCCATGGCTCTGTGGAACACATCCTTGAGCTACCAAGTGCATCTACAAGCTCAATTCTTGAAAGGAAAGCTAAATACACTGACAGACGAACTAAGCAGAAACCTCATGGAACCACACGAGTGGAAACAGGATCCAAAGACTTTCAACATGTTGATAAACAAATGGGGGAGCCCAGATATATACCTGTTTGTCTCCCCCCAGAACTACTACTTGGACAAATTCTGCACAAGGACTCCCCACAAACAAGCTTGGAAAGTGGATGCTTTGTCCTTCAGCTAGAAAAACCTATCAGTTTATGTCTTTCCTCCTCTGCCTCTCCTCTCCAAAGTACTACTAAAGATCAAGCAGGACAAACCAAGGACGATATTGATTGCACCAGACTGGCCATGCCAACACTGGTACCCCTTCTTGTGCAGTGTGCCACTGCTGGCTCCATGGCACCTGCTTCAGACCCCTACCCTGTTGTCAAAGCAGGAGAACCAGATTCTGCACCCTCAGCTTCAAACCCTGAACCTGGCAGCCTGGCTAATTACCTAATCTCTCCATTATCATCCCTCAGTGTTGGATGTCATTTTGGAGGCAAGGAAGCCTAGCACTAGAAAATCCTGTGCTGAAAAATGGAAAAGATTCTGTGCCCAAACCCACACTCAAGGGATGAGCACAGCAGTGCCCAATTTACCTCAGATTCTTCAATACTTAACTGAGATGCTTCACAAGGGCCTTTCTTTTTCCTCCATCAAAGTTCACGGCTCATCCATTTCAGCTCATTACAACACAGAACCACACCTCTTCTCTCATCCACTGCTCAAGCAGTTCTTCAAAGGGGAAAAAAACTTAAGACCACCCAGGAGATCCCCTACTCCAGCCTGGGACCTTAACTTTGTATTGGAAAAACTCACTCTCCTTCCTTTTGAGCCAGCAGCAAGTGCAGATTTAAAATTCCTTTCTTGGAAAACAGCCTTCCTTTTCGCTATCACTTCAGCAAAAAGTGTATCTGAATTACAGGCCCTTATGCAGTGGAGCTTTTTATCATCTTGCGGCAGGGGCAGAGGGAAGGCTATTTCAAAACAAACCATTTCTAAATGGATAGGCCATTGCATTTTTTTCTGCTATAAGCATCATGGAAAACCTATCCTACAGGGAATTAGACCCCATTCAACCAGGGCTGCATCTACCTCTACAGCCTTTCTCAGAGGTGTACCTACCAGGGACATCCTTGAAGCTGCTACCTGGAGTTCTGTACATACTTTCACTAAGCATTACCATTTGCCAAGTTTCTCTAAATCCAGAGCTGGCTTTGCCACTGCAGCCTTGCAGGGCCTTATAGCTGCTCCTAATGCTATCTAAATTCCTCCTCCTATCCTTAGATTTGGGAATCTACTCAAATGTGATGACTGCAACAGTGAAACATGAAGAACACAGTACACTTGTGTACATTTACTATAAATGTAGATGTTTGAGTGTATTCACTGTTGCAGTTCTGGTTGCCCTCCCTCCAGCCCCCTGACTTCTCTTGGCTGTACCTCTATTTTCCTTTACTATGCTTAAAAGCTTTTTGGTGTATTTGCTTTTTTGTTGGAGGTATAACCTTGTGTGTATATATATATATATATATATATATATATATATATATATATATATAATTGCTTCCCATTGGGGGGCATCTGACATCTGGGGGCAAGAAAAACTGATATAATGGCATCGGCTGCATGCTTTATACCCCTGACTACCTGACGTCACAGAAGATGAGACAGCAACCAACACAGGACCCAAGACTTTGATAATCAGGCCGACTGAGGGCTACTGCAAGCAGATAACCCAAATGTGATGACTGCAACAGTGAATACACTCTACATTTATAGTAAGTGTACACAACTGTACTATTTTAGTGCCGTCATTTTCAAAGCCGTTTATTATTGTGGATTTTTGCTTTCCTGAAATTCAGTGGCATTTCTACAGCTTTGTGAAATGTGAGAGGAGAAAATGTAAGCAAAACCAATGCATGCTTAGTGTGTGAGCAAAATACCTTCTATGTAAATGGCTCTGTCCCTTTGGTTTGAGTAATGAAGTCTGCACAATGTCAATTACTGTTCTGAAAAACACCTCTGTTAAGCATGTGATCTTACTGAGCAGTGTGCTGCTTTTATAACCGTCAAGAGCTCTGTCAGTGTAGCACTTAGGCTTGCAGACTTCGTAGATGAATGGGAAACAAATAGAGATTAACAGATGTCCAGCAGACATTCACTTAATGCAGTATCTTAATACTGCAGCTGTTCATCTGTACACAGGTACAATTCACTGCCAATTCATACCCAGAGGACAAGATGCTAAATGTCCTCTCAGTATACATTTCTTACTCAACATCAGAGTTTAAGTTGGTCTTCTGACCACAGAGCATGCCAGTAATATCACATGAGCAATAGATATGCCTTTTGTATAAAAAACACAAAGATAGGAATCCAGTTATATGCTTTGTGGACATCTATAAAAACAGCTCTTATCCACCTCAGATTGTACAGGCATGTAAATCAATTATATGAATGTTTTGCTTCTGGTTCATAATCCTTGTATGTTTCAAATGTCTGGTCAATAATTCATTAATCCAGTAAATGATAATCAGTCTTTGTGTCTTTTATGGCACCCTATGAGACTCCTTAGTGAAAGTCCCAAGTTAAGTACAAAACTCAGAACATAACAGGAAAATATGAGACTCACAGTTATAAAAAAATAAATACATTTTACAGAGGGAAAACCCTACTGCATCCCATTACTTAACTATACTAATTCTGAGCTTGTACCTTGGAGAAGAGGAAATATTCCAACATACATTAATTTTAGAGACAATATATATTTATATCTATAGTTAAATTTAAATTTGCACTATTCTGAAGATCACACTTATGGTCCTCAAACATACAACAGGAAGCCCCTTTTTGTTTTATATATAACTGCAGTATATACTTAAAAACAAGTAAGTGACCACTGCTTTAAATATGTTGCTATAGCAATTTATAAATCCTGGTAAATGGAAAGTGTTATAGTTACCATATTGCATGTTGTTGTCAGTGTTGTTATTTGTATTGAGTAATGTGTCTATTGTGTCTGTAATATGGGCCAGTTAATGGTACATACTATTTATGAAAAAGTTAATCTAATTACAAAGGAAATGAAAAGTTAATCTAATTACAAAAGAAATTAGCAGACAACATAAACACAATATGTTAGTAAATAAAATGTTAGAGAGGAGCTGTGCAGGTAGAATATGGACAGGGCAGTATAAGAACGTATTCCCCCTTACGTATTATACTAGTTTATTCACAAGACACTTTGACATACAGGTAAAAATTACAAACTACTAAATGTTTATGTGCTAGTTGTTTAAAGTATGACTACACTTGCATAAGTTTTGTTTTAAAAATATATATATTAATGCTGCATAAATAACCATCTGAATCCTTTCCACAGGACTGTCATCAGGGTTGACTCCGATGTATATTGGAGAGGTGTCTCCCACAAAACTAAGAGGGGCTCTTGGAACTCTGCATCAGCTGGGTGTTGTAACTGGCATTCTTATAAGTCAGGTAAGTCTGTGAACTAAACCTTGTATATATAACCATGCAAGATGTGGTGGGCAGTGTGATTTTTGCAAAAGGCTTTTTGCAAATTTAAAAAGTTCATTTATTGTGTTATTGTGATTTAAATTAAGACCACAAATATAGACTGTCATGCCTGTGTTAGTAAAGCAAAATACTGTGGATGTTTCATAGTACACTGTCAAGAATATAAATGAAAATGCTACAACATTTTATATAAATGCTGATATTTGGAGAAGAGTAATACACCTGAAAACTTGAAGAAATGTAATACACCCTCAGGAAATCTCTGTCAATAGAAGAATTGTTTGTTTTTCCTTTTTATAAACATCTGTTATGCCATGCTGGTGAAATGTATAATGCCCAGGAAGGAGTTTTGTGTGGCTTTTTTTTTTTGAATACATAACGCTTTTGTTTACAGGAAGAGGCAAACAGTGTACAAATTATTACATTAGGACAACATTCTTAAATATATGAGTGAAGAAACATGTTTACCTAAATCATGAAATCAAAGAAGGAGTGGGAGCCAAATATACTAATGAACAAGTACTTTTTTAAAGAATACTGGAAAACTCTACACACTCATTCACAAATATGCCATCAGTACTTATTTCAAAATAAGTTGTAGCAGTGACATGGCAAAGGTTGTCATTACAAACACACCTAAAATGTGTATAATGCATACAGCTTAATATAAACACACAAGAAAGAAGCAAAGACATTTTCAGCAGAGGTTCAGCTCTGCAAATTAATTTTATCAAAATGCGTAATGTGCTTCTCAGAGCAAATACACAATAAACTAGCAACAAGTCTGGTTTATCTATGCAGGGGACAGAGACCACATTTACTGGAAAACTAGCAGGTGGTGAAGTAAAAGAAAGAATCGAAATTAGAGCAGTAGATAAATGGAAACCCTGTAAAATGACCACTGTGTGGACAGTGTTTAATACTTCAGATTGAAAACTAAAGGCAAATGGGGCTTGAATGTGCATACAAAGATGAATATTAGTGGTAGCATTGATAAATTATCAATACTGCATAACTTTTACAGGTACAACAAATTTCATGAACGCAGGTAAAGAATGATGTTTTTATGATAGTCCTTTCAACAACATGAAGTACAAATAAATGCACTAAGCTTCAGATACAACTATTATAGTGTATATAAATAAATTCATTTAATCAATGAATTTATTTTCAAAATCAAGATAGTTTTATTATATTTTATAAATTATGAATTTTGCAAATGTGAGTAATTTTCTTTAAAGAGGAAAAGCATGTGGAGTAAATAGAAGGTAATTATTGTATAGCATTAGAAGTGAACTGTCAGTTGATCCATAGATAGATGGAGCCCTACATATGGCCCAAATTACCTTTGTTCCTTTAGTGACCTGGGATGCCGGAGGTCTCTTGCAAGCAGGTAAAGGAATGACAAGACAATGCCTGCTCACATCTTTCAGAGAGAATGTTTGGGGCAATCATCCAGAAGCATGTACTCTGCCTGCAGTATGCAGAAGACACCAGAGGTAGACGAAGGCATCTGCCTTCAAGTTGGAGTCACACTATGAGGAGAGCATCATTAGCAAAATCAGGTGGCAAGCCATCTCATCACCCTGTTGCAGGCCTACCCCTTGGGGGTCCTTTCATGGCTACTTGTATGATGTCTGTTCCATGAACAGCTTTCACTTAATTAAGGAATCTACATATGGAAGCATAGTGATTAAGCAATTGGTAGGCAGGTGAGCCCCACCCCAAAAAAAAGAATTGCTTTTAAAAGGGTTTTTGAATGCTCATGCAATAAAAAATAAGACATGGCTGAGACTATCTTAAAAGGAAAACAAAATGTGCACAGTCTGCTTTGATGATTTCTCTGTTACCTGTGAGTTGCTGTTTTCAACCCAGTAAGATTTATTTTTAAATCCCCCACTATAGTTGAAAAAAGGGCTTTACCAAGTGTTATATCTCCCTCCATATCAGCCTTGTTTTGGTCAGTTAAATCTGTTAACAGAAGCAAAGTGTTTTTTTTTTTTATCTTTTGAATTTAAGAATTCTTACGTTACTTTATCTGTATATCTAAAAACTCATTTGCACTGCTGATGACCATCTTAAACATTTGGTTAATCACAAACTGCTAACCTTCATAGCT
Source organism: Protopterus annectens (assembly GCF_019279795.1). Taxonomy (NCBI): domain Eukaryota; kingdom Metazoa; phylum Chordata; order Ceratodontiformes; family Protopteridae; genus Protopterus; species Protopterus annectens. The sequence goes on from NC_056734.1 coordinate 153,299,973, forward strand.
TATCCCTTGTGCCTGTAAATGTGTACCAAGATCATGTGGATTATTTGTGACGATGCTAAATCTCTGGATTTCAAACTGTATTTGTGTGCCGCAATGGACTGAAACCATACATTTGCAACTGGCTAGCAAACTAAAATTATATGCTTTGTGGCAGTTTTTATGGTGAGATACTAATAAACACTTCTAGTACAATAGAAGTACCTCAACTGTCCAGAGAAGAAAATACTGATAAGGTACAAATTGCTTTATTAAGCATGCATTTCCAGAAATTAATTTATTGAGGATAAAATAGATGCCACAGCATGTCGTGTGGAAGAACATATTTCATTCCAGGTGATTAGCTTCTTCCATAACTCACACAGCCATGGTGTCAGTCCCTTCATTAATTGTATAATAAAACAACTGCCTTTGATAACCTGTGGTGTGGAACTGGCATTCTCTCTCCATATCTGTTTTTTTTTTTTTTGGGGGGGGGGGGGCACCCTGGTTTCCTTCTGACTTCAAAAAGCCAAAAAGCAGACTGGTTTATTAGCTACACTAAATTATCTTTAGCTATGTATTCTATTTTCCATTGCCCTTGTGGACTGTGTCATAGCTATGAAGGTTCTATGGACCAACCCAGTTACCCAGTTAAACAATGTCATGTAAGTAAATAAATAACTAACAAGATGGATGGACAAATGCAAGTTGTGAATGTGTTTGGTGCTCCTGAAAAAGTCAAGGCTACCAGTTTTAAAAGTGTAAAACTATATTGTATAAGTGGTGATATTAACAGATGATAAAAAGCATCAGTTTTCTTTATTTTAAAATTTATTTAACATTTGTTTACTGGGATATTCTGACTTGGAATTAAGCCAATTTTCAGCAGAGGCCCAGGGAGAAACACATCTTTGTAATGTGGGAGGAAACTGGAACACCCAGAGAAAACCCCCATGAATGCAGGGAGGACATGCAGACTCCGCACAAAAGGCACCCCAGCAGAGATTTGAAATGGAAAACCTCTTGCTACTGCTGCACCACTGTGCCATCCAGGTGCAGTCCAGGTCCAAAAGGTGCAAAGACTAATGGACTGCTATTTGACATTTTTCAGCTGACATTGATTTTGTATTCACTTGGTCTATTTAAAACTCAGGGGCCTTCGTCATCATCATGTGTCACTCACACATCATTCAAATGTCAGTACATCATTGGTTTACCTGTGCCTTCTGTCATATGACCAGCACAAATGCCACTGCAAGCAGTGGCCTACAGTACTTGAACAGTGTACAAAAATTTGAATATGTTGTTTAAGCAATTTACTTTCACTATTACGCATAATTACCTTGCATTACCTTTACACTTTCTGCTTTTTTATATGCTATGTGGTTTGGTGTTGGATATTGCATTAGCAATCAACTCATTTTGTTTATGCAGTCATTTCTTAAATTGTAATATTCTGGTTGTATAAGAGAAAAATTATAAACTGGTGTTGAAAACTGAAGAAGTTGGAAAGAATGAGCAAACTTCATTGTCACTAAAATCTAGAATAGATAGGAACTAGAGATAGAGCTCTGAACTGCTTCCTGTATGATCTCCCTAGAACGTAGCTCACTTAGCAACTACCACTGTGCATACCCAGGATTTGTGGTACAGGTTTGGTTATAGAATGTAAATATCCATTGCACAGACATGGTCAGAGTCTGGCTGTTATTTATGGTCAAGGAAATTGCGTTTGCTAGACTTTAAGGTATATTTTGCGGTATTTAATATTTCTAATAATGCTGTTAATTTTGTTCCTTTATGTTGCAGTAGGAGTGTATACCATTCTTTGAGGCTGAACAATAGGTTACTAGTAAATTTATGCAGAGAGGGAACCAATTTGGATACTTTTATCTATGTAAAAGAGTTCAAGTCCAAACTGATATAGCTTTCAATTGGGATAACCATAGGAGATCAATTTACTTGAATACGTTTTGTACCCAGAATATGTATTAGTTTCTTAGCTGAGATATCCCAAATAATTTTACTTTGGAATTCTATGTTCCATTTGGAAGTCCCTGAATTACTTCTGCACCAGCCTTTGGGACAGCTAAAGGTGCTTAAAGCAGGTAATACCTCTCTTGTCCTACAAGGTCCAGTGTATGCTTATGCTGTCTGTGATGATAGGAGGTACTGCCAGCTATGCCAGGAGAATTAGGGCAGTGAATGTGTAACATCACAGCTAGGTGGAATTTTGTAAAGAATTATATATCATTTGTATATCAAACTGATTTGTAGAGATACTTGTGTTGAAAAAAGCATTTGTAAAGCTGCTTGTGTTAAATGCATCAACAGTGTGCCCTGGTATAAAGAAAATAAATGTACATGCATTATTGTAATTGAATTAAATGTATATGTTTTAACAGAGGATACTGGAAGGGACGAGGGTAATCACAGTCCAGCTGCAGCAGAAGTAGAAAAAAATAATTGAAATTAAATTAGGCCATAAAGATTGTATCTTACAGTTCTGATTGCAGCTAGAGACAAAATGTCTGGGAAACCAACTATTAGGAAGCCCTCTTTATTGTCTCTAGCAGGAAGTTAATTGCTACTCTGGGATGGTAGAGGTTTGAAATGGTTTTATGCCTTCCAGGAGCAGCAGTAGATCTGAGCAAAGCTTTATCTGTGTGTATGGTAGCACATAAGTGCTATATCCTGATGATAACACATTAAGTGCTAAACCCTGAGAGCTTTAAGCAAAGGGGGTTGCATGGGAACCAGAAGTCAGATGACCAGATGTATGTGATGTCATTCTGTACAGAAATAATGTTTTAATATTAAACAAGACTGAAGTCTCAGGAGCAGTCTGCTCTTGGAACCTGGCAAGAGGAAGGCCACTCACCTACTTCATCTTGCCTTGCGCTAGTAAGTAACCAGAGATAGTAATTCTCTAAATCAGTTAGGAAAATATACAGAGAATAGTTAAGTATTGTTTTTCTGTAACTGTGTGAATCTTTCTGGCTATGTTATGTTTAATATTTCCTGTGGGTGAAATGCTGGTGTTTTCTGTAAATAGTTCCTTATCTTTCGGCTTTTCCCGGTTAGGGGTCGCCACAGCGGAACTCCGGTCCGCTAATGATTGGCAGTAGATTTTTACGTGCTGGCTTGCCGGGCCTAATGCACAGGAATGCCCATTCACACATGTTGACATACAGAAGACACTTTAACTAAGAATCAAACGTCTAACTGTGAGGCAACAATGCTACCGCAGCACCGCCACTAAATAGGTATTTAGTATGTTCATGTTCTTTTTTTATTTATTATTAAGTATATTTAAATTTCTCATTATGGCTGGTCCTTTTAGAAAAAAAATATTTAAGTTTTGAGAGTATTTGCATATATTTATTAGGTGATAACTCTGGCCACTTCTGAAAGTCTGGCTGTTTGGTCAACATTAGTAAAAAAATCCAAAACCTGGAAACGTTGAGGTAAAATGCAGCACCCCCATACTGCCTTTTTTAGGCAAGGCTCAAAAGACAAACCCACCTCCATAGGTATCACAAGGGATAAGAAACTAAGAGTAATGCTACTCAACGCCAGAAGTCTAAACCTCAAGATGCACGCACTCGAAACTCTCCTTAGCATGGAGAACATCGATATCTGTGCAGTAACAGAAACCTGGTTCAGGGCTCCTGAGAGCACTACCAGGTTATACCTCATACGATGCTTTTCGGCCCCAAAACTTGGACCGAACCACAAAAGGAGGGGGAGTATCGATATTCATCAAAGATACCCACACCTCCAGGTTGGTGGCAAAGCACGAAGCATCAGAGACTATCCATGTGCAACTAACAGTGGGTAAAACTGCCTTCCAGTTTATAGCCTGCTACAGACCGCCCTCCCAAACCCAGGAACCCCACTCAGTCTTCCTGAAAACACTGGAAAATATGAAGGTCTCTCCAAACACCATTATATTGGGCGACTTCAACTACCCAAACATAGACTGGGAGCATTACTCTAGCTCCAACACCCTAGCCCAAAGGTTCCTACAATTTATAAACTCAAATGCTATGGAACAACTTGTTACCACTCCCACAAGAGGGGAAAACATACTGGACCTGATCATCACCAACATGGGGACTCTATGCTCCAGACCAGAAGTGTATCCCTCACTGGTAAGATCAGACCATAAACTAATCTCACTGGATATTCACATCCCGACCCCACCCCCTGCCCAGAAACCACAGTGAAAAACTTCTCTAAAGCAAATTTCACACTCCTCCAAACCGAGGTGGAATCCTTCAAAGCCCCCGGGCCTGTGGAAAATATGGCCCAGACCGCAGAATCCTTTATAAACGCATTCTATGAACACCTTCAGGAATGCATGGATCATGCGATCTCAAATAAAACCAAGACCCAGTCCTCCAAAGGCAGACGTCCTGTCTGGTGGACCCCAGCCATAAACAAACTATACAATAGAAGGAGGAAGCTACTAAATGATAGAGCAAAATCCCAAAAAGGGAAGGCATCACTGATCAGTATTAGCAAAAAACTACGGGCACTCATAAAATTGTCTAAGGCCAGCTTCGAGAGAAAAATTGCACAGGACACTAAGGATAATCACAAGGCTTTCTTTAGTTATGTTAGGAACCTGGGTGGGAATTCCCAGATATGCTCAGAATTAGTCCAAAATGACAAAAATACACTGAACCCACAGACATTGCCAACATCCTAGCTGACAGGTTCAGCGCAAACTTCTCCCCCCCTCCCCACCAAAAGGGCAAATATCTATCCCAGCAGAGTGCTGCCCCCCTGACATCTCAGATGCTCAGGTAACAGCCACCCTCTCCAAAGCAAAAAACACAGCATCAATGGGACCAGACGGTGTCCTGGGCTGCGTCCTACATGAACTCCAAGAAGAGCTAAACCCAAACATAAAACTACTGTTCAATCTCAGCCTTAATACAGGATATGTGCCCAAAGAGTGGCACACAGGAACAGTGGTCCCTCGCCATAAAGGTGGTCCCTCAATGGATCCTGGAAACTATCGCTCCATAAGCCTGACTAGCTTGGTCTGCAAAGCTATGGAAAGGATCATCATGGACCTCATAAATAAAGATATTGGGGACCTACAGACACTGGATCCTACCCAGTTCGGCTTTGTTAAGGGCAGATCCTGCCTCTTAAACCTGGTTGATTTCTTTGAAACAGTCACCAAGGTGATTGACGAGGGGAAGGTGGTCCACACAGCCTATCTGGACCTCGGAAAAGCCTTTGATACAATACCCCACTCGGGCATTATAGATAAGCTCACCAGCTTAAATATAAACCCCTATGTCACTAGATGGATTGCAAACTGGCTCAAGGACAGAACCCACATGGTTAGAATTGCTGGAGCCATGTCAGACTCCAAACCAGTTACAAGTGGTGTCCCACAAGGCTCAGTCCTGGGACCTCTCTTGTTCGGTATATATTTCTCGGAGGTACAGGCCAACACGGAAGGACTGTGGCTGACCAAGTTCGCAGATGACTGCAAACTGGGTGCCATAATTGACTCTCCAGCTGACACAAGCATCCTCCAAAAGGGCCTCATAGAAACAGACAACTGGTGCCAGAGCCATGGCCTCAAGCTAAATGCCAAAATGTGTATAGTCATCCCTTTGGCAAAACAACTGCCCACAAATTACCACATAGGTGGTAATCCATTAAGTACAGAAGAAGTAATTAGGGACCTGGGGACCCAAGTTGATAGCAATCTCTCATTTGACAACCACGTGGCCAAAGTGGTTAGAAAAACATTTTATGTAGCCCACCTAATCATGAAGGGATTCACATCTAGATCAGGGAGGTCATCGTGCCTCTTTACTCATCCCTCATCAGGCCCATAATTGAGTACAATGCCCCTTTGGGATGTACCTTACCAGACACCTGCAGCAACTGGAAAGACCCCAAAAGTACCTCACCAAGAGGATCAAAGGGCTCAAACAGATGCCATATGCTGCCTGGTTAAAGAAACTCCAGCTCTACTCAGTGGCATACAGCCTGTTCAGAGGCGATCTGTGCCTGACGTATAAAGCCATGTCCAACCCGGAATTAATGGACATGCTGCACCTCAGAAAATCCAAATCCCATTGAGCTACTCACTCGAGAGACTTGAACCTCAGCACTGAAATAAATAGGACATGCTGGAGGGACAGATTCATAACCCAGAGGCTCCCTTCACTCTGGAATAAAATCCCAGTCCAGGTTAGGCAGAGTCCCTCATTGACTCTCTTCAAGAGGAATCTTGATGAGTGGATGGGAGATCGTAGGTTTACCCCTGGTATCACTTCTGTGTCACTGTTAGACAGAGGCACAGTATACTAACCTCGAAAAAGGGCATAGCAAAATAAATTTAAAATGGGTGGCGAAAGCCAAACACATTCTGGCTAGGCTTATAAATGCCCCAGGGCAGATAGCCTAGTATGAACCTATGAACCTATGAACCTATGAACAGGAAAATAATCACAAAGCTTTCGGGATCAACCCTTCATCAGTGTGTAAAAAAAGAGATCAAATGCCTTCATTTAAATAGTAAATTCAAACCATAAGACTAATCACGACAGAGTTGTATTAAGCACTTCAGTTTAAAGACATATTTAAAGGTAATATGTTACTGAAAGTCAGTATAGCCATAAAATAAGTAAAACATTTAACTAAGACCCATCCACACAAGATGTTATTTCAAAGTTAACTGTCTTCTTTTTAAAATAGGTTTAATACTTACTGCTGTATTTAAACCTGGAAAACAGTCAGCTTCTAAAAGTGTGATCCATGAGTATTCACATACTTCTACCTCATTGTTAAGACCCCCCTTTTTTCCTTCTGTCTTAAAGTTAAATGTATGTGTACTTCCTTTCTCCCTCATATACCCAAAGCATTAGTTGCTACCTCTCTACGTATTTCAGATTTGTGTTCAATAATTCTGTCCTTCAACCTTCTTGTGCATTTCCCTATTTAAAATGCTTGACACACCTTACAGCATGCCATATACACAATGGCAGTGGCATTGCAAGTTGCAAAACACCTGAAAGTATAATTCTACTTAGTGTTAGGATGTATAAATTCACAGCTTGTAATTATATCATCACAGCATATGCAACTATAACAAGGAAATGTACCCTGTTTTCTACTTATATTCAATTTTTTGTTATTTTTAAAATCCTTATAGCATAACTTTTGTTTCAAATTCACACTGGTATGATATGAGAACATGAGGGTCTGTCCAACAATTCTGATTATCTCAGGCATATTTTTAAGAATACCCCAATTATTTTTAATAATGTTCTTACCATCCTCTGATCTATGATTATATATCGTGACATAGCATATATTATTATTTTTAACAGAATTATGAGCAGAATTAACATGGCTAGTATTACTAGAAAAGTGGGGTCTCGCTTTGCCTGTTCTTTCCATAATAACTTCATCTGCTGTATGTCTTAATAATGAGTTATTATAACCACATCATTTAAAATCCATGCTCATTCTGTCCAGTTACAATTTAAAGTTGGCCTCATCTGTGTTTAGTTGACTAGCTGTTAGCATTTGTCCTTTGACAACACCCTTAAAAGTGTGTGTGGCATGGATACTATTTCTGTGGACATAGTTGGAATGTATCTCTTTTCAGTGTATCGAAGTATTTATACCTCCACTACATTTAATTAAACTAACATCCAGATAATTGATGGTATCCACAGAAAACTGGGCTGTAAATTTCAAAAAGTTAGTGGTTTGATTTAGATGTTCTATATATACTTCAAATTCAGCATCACCAGCCCACAAGAAAAATATGTCATCAACAAAACATTTAAAAAATAATATTTTGTCATAAAAAGGATGCAGTTCACTGTAAACAAATTGCTCTTCCCAGCACGAAGCAACAATATTGGCATATGTATTTGCCATTGGGTGCCCATTGCTATCCCATTTTTCTGTATGTACGTGCATTCGTTAATAAACACAGTATTAGTCAACACCACTTCTGTCGATTAACAAACTTTTACCACTACTCTACCAATCATGCCACATGTTCTACTTAGAAAGTCATGTAATACTTCTAACCCATATTGTAGAGGTATCACAGTAAATAATGATTTAATGTCAAGAGTTACAAATAAAAATTCAACGTTCTGATGTTCATTAAACCAGCACTATAACAGATGTAAAAAGTCTTTCGTATCTTTAGTAAAGCTTTTAACTTTATATAAATATTTGCTTAAAGTAACCTGTAAATAGTGAGAAATAGATTTGGTGACCTAGCCAGAATCAGATACAATAGGACGCATGGGTGGATGGGTTAAACTTTTATGAATTTTCGGGAACCCATACAAAACAGGTGTCACAGGGCATGGAACTGTAAAATAATTACACAATTCAGTACTGATGTCATTATTAAGTTGCAGCTAAAAATACACATTAACTTTGCTTATACATTTAAATACTTCTGCTGGAAGGACTTCAGCAAAACTATCAAAGTCATTCAAAAATTCAAGCATAAACATGTTATACATATCTCTATCAAAAATAACAATTGCACCACCTTTGTCAGCCTGTTTAGTAATAATGTCGTTGTTTTGTAATTTCTCAAGAGCTTGAAACTCAGCAAGCAAAGGTTGTATTTCTTTTTTTCAGACATCATATAATAGTTACATTACCTAAGGTCAGTCAGCGCTGTTACAACACTGTCCACATTAGATGGAATGAAACCTATACCTTTATTCAAAAGTTTTAACTCAGCTTCAGTTAATTTAAAGGAAGATAGACTAACAGAAATTTCATTCAGTTCTTCTTGCTGTGGGTCTCTGATCCTCGGCTTCTCCACCTGTTAGACTGCTGACCTTGAGTCTGCTTCCTGCCACTCGAATCGTTCTCCTTCTCTCAGTTCTTTGATGTATTCTGTACTACCTGCTCCACTTTCTCTGGTAATGTGATAGTAATTAAAGTGTAGAGTGTTGTAACAGTGCTGACTGACCTTAGATTTTTTATAAAGAATGTGAGCCTGAAATTTATATTTAAAGATGCACCTGATAGATCTGCACAGATATGTAAAAAACCTAATATGTTTATATCAACGAATTGTCCCATTTTAATCACCTGTTCAAGATGTTTTTTATCCTGGCTATAGCAATGAAGCCCCCCCCCACATTTATTGTCTCTGGGATAAACGTAATTTAGGCCCATCTTTATGGATCCTAGGATGGCACAGTGATATAGTGGATAGCTTTGATGCCTCACAACAAGAGTTTATCTGGTTCAGTTTTCAGCTAGTGTGTCATCTGTGTGGAGTCTGCATTTCCTCTCTGTGTTCATGTAGGTTTTCTCCAGGCACTCTGGCTTTCTCCCACCTCCCAAAGACACGTTAGTTTGATTGGAGATTCTTAACTTCTCCTTGCGTGTGCATGCAGTATGTGTATGTAATTTGAAATAAGGCCTGATACTCTGCTTTGGTACTCTGCTTTCCCAGTAATCTCCATCACCATCAACGCATGTTAGGGGGCTGTAGTAGGTAGATGCAGTAAAGCAGCATGGATGGATAGATGTGGATCCTTCTCTTTGTCCTTTATAAGACATTCCACACTTAAGTCACGCCATCTTTCTTCAAACCCTTCTTATGAGTTTTCAAATAGTCCAGTGTATGTCTAGCTACTTGAAAAATAGAGACCAGGTAGTAACTTAACCAAAGGCCATTTCATCACTTTTCAGTTTCTGCTAGTGATTCACAAGGTTCAGTTCTTGGTTCTTTCATTCTTAATGCCTTTGTAACTGAAATGTAGCATGACTATACCCCATCCAAAATTAAATACTTTTAAGATCTTGTTATGCAGTTACTCAAACAGAGTAAGTTATTGCTACTCATCAGATTAGCTTCAGTAGTTTAAATATGTCTTGAGAATGCTGATCTGCTTCCAAATACATCAAAGTCAAATGCCTTGGTCTTTTTATGTAAACCTTATCTGAAGTCAATTAATTTCAAATGTTGAACACTTGCTGAAGATAATTATAGGTTCATAGAAGGTTACTTGGTTAAAGGCCTTAAAGCCCTTACAAGCCCAGCTATGCTGCAGAAGTAATCTCATCTGGTAAACCTCTAGTGGTCATTATGACTAACAACTAAAATTTGACCTACATATAAAATCAGTTATCCCGAAATTTAATGAAAAGCTTGACCTTCATTATTAAGCTATAATAGCCAAGCCAGTTCAAGTGTACCTTTACTGGAATCAAAGCAGCTGCACATCTCCTGATGTGACATTGCTGCTAGGCTCCTAGCAGTCTGACCAGTCTGCACTCCTTCCAGATCTCATCCCTTAAACAAAACTATAGTAGAACAGTAAGACCCATGTCATCTATTGTCTCGCACTAAAATCTATGAACTAGCTTGAAATTCAAAAGCCATAGACATAGGCTCCAACTAGAGTAAGCCTGTAGTTACATTTTATCTACTAAATAAGTCCCTTCTTAAATAGACTATGTCCTGTCAGAAGTCTCATTTGGTGAACCTACTTCTTACAAAAATCTCTCCCACCAATAACTATTTTGGTATTCTAGATTCTCACTTGTTGTCTTAAAAGTTGTGGAATACATTTAATGCATTACTTCCCCCTATGAGGAGAATGCTTCCAAAAAGCATTTTTTTCTAGTTAAATTTGCAGCTGCAGTACAGGGATCATCACGTTTCAATGCCTTTATCTTCCTATACATCCAGATATGCCATAGGAAGTTCTGTATTTCAAGCTGTGATGCCAATCTGGCACTGCTGGGGTTTGAATCTCACTACTGCTAACCAAATGTAGAGGAGGATTGTAACTACTACCTGAAAGCCTGCACAGTTATTTTAATGATCAAGCCACAAAGAACAACCTGACTTCAACAGCATAATAAGAATATGCAGTTTTATCCTGGGTATGGGCTTTCAACATCCTCAGCCAAATTGAACTGCACATAGGCTTATTTTTACCAGGCTGAGGAGTGGTGATTCATCACTGTGACATAGCAGAAATTCTCTGAGGCTCCAAGAGCAGAATAAGTTTCTTTTTACATTTATTTCACTGAATTGCACTTCTTAATGTTTATAGTTGTGCTATACAACTAATCCACTACATTTTGTACTGTTATAAAGCTTGTTTTACAGTTTCACTACATTTTTGTACTGTTTTATACTGTGTCAACTGTATTTTCATTGCTAGGTAGTGTTTCATTACTGTAATTGCATTTTTATTGAATTGCTTAACTGTAAACTGCTTTTTCATACTGAGAGTTGTATTTTCTGTTAGTGCTCTATCTGTGCTTTTCTGTGAATTTTCTGTGGGGTTTCTGTGTTCTAGTCAGGAGGCATAGTCTGGCTAGAGGCCTGCTGTATCCAGGCCTGGTTGTTTTGCTTGTTGAGTTTCCTGTGTTTCTGGCAGCCATCTTATGCTGGTGGAGCTTGTCTTCTCTGTGGATGAGAGTAACAGGGCTGCCTGACCTTCTCTAGCATGAGTGATTGGTTGAAAGCCCAGGGGCTAGTAGGATTGGGTAGTAATTCAAGCTTCCAGATTCTTCCATCTTTTATGGTATCTAAACCCTGTGTTGCAGGGTATTGCACTTGTTTGCTCGTTGTGCACTGCCACTGCGCTGTTTTAACCCATTGCGAGGTATCTCAGTTGCATTTTTTTCCTTTACCAGCACTTCTGTGTAACAGATGCCCTCTCTTGCAACTACTGTGATTTTATCCAGCCCTACTTACACCTATAGGTAATCTATTCTGATAGTACCCACTCTAACCTCCTTGACCTCTCTTCTACAGATTCTGACAACCATGGACGGACAATTTCCTGTGGTTTCTCCTGCTTGTCTGTTTGATATGGGCATCTTGAGACAGTGTAACAACTGCCTCATGTACACGGACAACCCTCTCCTTCTACCACCTAGGAACACAACATGTGAGAGATGCAATTACATTAAGAACCTAGAATCCTTGCTGTCTCAATCACAAGCCAGTACATCTGGCACTGAGAAGGTTGTCTTTGTCTGCACAAACACCACAAACACCACACCTCTAATACCACCCACACTTGTACAGTTCATTCCTACATATGTGGAGGTTCTCAACAAAAACATACCTAAACAAAAGAGACCTCCGAGGCAAAAGCACACACCCACATCACAACCCACAGCACCAATCACCACGCATAGTACACGTGCTTGTGTCTTACAGCCTCTAAGGCTCAGCCACAAACCCAACATACTAGTCATAGGAGACTATTGTGAGACACACAGATGTGCCCCTCAACAGGCTACACAAAGGGAAAGTCATGGTAAGTTGCGTGTCAGGTGCTAGAATCTACCATATCACTCACGCACACCAGTCTCTCAACAACAGGTACTGTTTTGACTCTGTCATAGTCCATATTGGTGAGAATGACTTGAGATGTACCTCTCTTGACTATATGAAGAGAGACATGATTGAGCTCGCTGAATATGTGTCCCAGGCAGGTATTCCCTAGCCTTAAGCAACATCCTACCATCACCCAGATTGAATACAAACAGAAAATGATTGACTTTAACAACTGGCTTAGTTTCTAGTGTCATTCCAAGTGAATCTACTACCTGACAGCCTGGAAGGACATGATTGACAAACCACAATGCTTTGCCAGAGATTGGCTTCATCCGTCTCCCCTGAGCTTCAGGCTTCTGGCTTCTGGCAAAGGGTCTTGCCTCCCCCATAGTGCCTTTTTAGGCAAAGTCATGAGGACAAAATTAACAACGTGAAAAATTTTTCTAAACAAAATTTAAAGGTCATGCTGCTAAACACTAGGAGTCTTAACATGAAACTGCACTCATTGCAAGCATTCCTCATCCTGGAAGATGCTCCCATTTGTGCAGTCACTGAAACCTGGTTCAAAGCTGCAGAGAGCACCCCAGCCTTACCAGGTTACTTGTCCTACCATATTTCCAGACCCCAAACGGAGGGCTACAAAGCCAAAGGAGGTTGAGTTTCAATATTTCTCAAAGACATGCACACCTCCAGGCTGGTCAAACAGTATGAAGCACAGAAGACACTCCAGGTGAAGTTAACTGTTGACAAAACACCTATTCAAATCATAGCTAGCTACAGACCCCCAACCATGACTCAGGAGGCCCACTCCACCTATCTGGACTTACTTGAATCCATCAAGATTGAACCCTCTACCCTAATCCTGGGCGACTTTAACTACCCAACCATAGAGTAGAAGACCTGTTCTAGCTCAAACATGAACACCGAGAAATTCCTCAACTTTGTCAATGCCAATGCATTGGATGAGCTGGCTGACACCCCGACAAGAGGTGAAAATATCTTGGACCTGGTACTAGCCAACATGAGTAGCCACTGTAGCACTCCTACAGTGTCATCCTCCTTGGTAAGATCCGACCATAAAGCAATCACATTTGAAGTCACTATCTCTCCTGACCTCCCCCTTGTCAGATTCAAACAAAAAACTTTTCTGAAGCTGACTACAACCTCCTGAGAGCAGGTGTAAGCAGCTTCACAGCCACCATCCCTTCAGTTAGAACAAGCACTAATGTCCAAGCCTACAGCAAAAAACTATATGAGCTCATATATAGCTGCATGGACTCAACAATAACTGACAGGACCAAACCATCTTCCTCAAGGAAGAGTAAACCTGTCTGGTGGACAGCAGCAATACACAGACTCTATAATAAAAGGAAAGATTTGCTGTCCAGGACCAAGAAGGAGCAAGTGCCAAGTTGGAAGCAAACTCTCCGTTGTCTGAGCAAGCAAATAAGGTCACTAGTGAACTCCACTAAGGTTAACTTCGAGCAAAAATTGGCCATATCCACTAAGGACAATCACAAAGCCTTCTTTGCATATGTCCACAATCTCAAAGGTAACTCCCAAATATGCTCTGAATTGGTGGTCAAGAATACCACATACACAAATGCCATGGATATAACCAATCTGCTGGCAGACAAGTTCAGTGAAAACTTCATCCCCCCCGTCCCCCCAATCAATAAACCAGGACATACCCTGCACCTGCCCATCTCACCTCATCACCAGGGAGCAGGTCATTAATGCCCTCTAAAAGGCAAAAAATGCAGCTTCCATGGGACCCCACAACATCCCTGGCTGTGTTCTACAGGAACTCAGGCAAGAGCTCTGAGCACCACTAGGCTCCCTATTCAACCAAAGCCTTTGCACCGGCTTTGTCCCAGCAGAATGGAGGACAGCCACTGTCATCCCTTTACACAAAGGTGGAGCGTCCACCGACCCAGGCAATTATAGGTCCATCAGCCTAACTAGTCTGATCTGCAAGGCCATGGAATGCATTATCACGGACCTTATAAGCAAGGACATTGGCAACCTCCAAACGCTTGATCCCACACAGTTTGGTTTTGTCAAAGAGAGATCATGCTTGTTAAACATGGTTGCCTTCTTAGAAACAGTCACCAAAGTCATGAATGAGGGGAAGACAGTGCACACCACCTACCTTGACCTAGCCAAAGCTTTCAACACTATTCCTCACTCGGGCATAATAGATAAACTCTCCCAGCTAGGCATCAACCCATATGTTACCAGATGGGTAGCTAACTGGCTCACTGATAAAACTCACTCAGTCAAAATAGGGAAAGCCACCTCTAGTAGTAGATCCGTAACAAAGAGCATACCCCAAAAATCAGTTTTGGGGCCTCTACTGTTTAGGATATACTTTTCTGAGGTTCAAGCCAAAACCACTGGTCTGTGGCTGACCAAGTCTGATCTGCAAAGCCATGGAATGCATTATCACGGACCTTATAAGCAAGGACATTGGCAACCTCCAAACGCTTGATCCCACACAGTTTGGTTTTGTCAAAGAGAGATCATGCTTGTTAAACATGGTTGCCTTCTTAGAAACAGTCACCAAAGTCATGAATGAGGGGAAGACAGTGCACACCACCTACCTTGACCTAGCCAAAGCTTTCAACACCATTCCTCACTCGGGCATAATAGATAAACTCTCCCAGCTAGGCATCAACCCATATGTTACCAGATGGGTAGCTAACTGGCTCACTGATAAAACTCACTCAGTCAAAATAGGGAAAGCCACCTCTAGTAGTAGATCCATAACAAAGAGCATACCCCAAAAATCAGTTTTGGGGCCTCTACTCTTTAGGATATACTTTTCTGAGGTTCAAGCCAAAACCACTGGTCTGTGGCTGACCAAGTTTGCAGATGACTGCAAGTTGGGCACTGTTGTAAATTCGTCTAGTGATATAAACATCTTCCAAGTGGCCTTACCCAAACTAATAACAGGTGCCAGAAGCATGGCCTCAAACTGAATGCCAAGAAATGCATCATTATCCCCTTTGGGGAAAATGATGCCCCCACTAATTATCACATTAATAACAATGTACTAAGCATGAAATTGGTCATGAGGGACTTGGGCACCCAGGTTGATAACAACCTGACTTTTGACCACCACTTTGCCTCCGTTGTACGCAAGGATTTCTACATGTCCCACCTCTTAAGTAAAGATATTTCATCCAGGAACAAGGAAATCATAACATCCCTGTACTCCTCCCTTATAAGACCCATTATCGAGTACAATGCCCCATTTGGCATGTACCTTGCCATGCACATGCAGCAGTTGGGGGGACCGCAGAGGTTCCTGACCAGGAAAATTCAGGGTCTCAAACACCTATCCTATACAGATAGGCTAAAAGCCCTGTTCCTCCACTCAGTCTTTAACAGTCTGGTCACAGGTGGTCTGTGTCTAGCATACAAGGCTGTCTCAGACTCAGCCTTGATGGAGATACTGCATATCCGTAAGTCAAACTCCACTCACGCAACCTGCACACAATGCCTCAACCTGGTCTGACATTAATAGAACTTGTTGGTGGGATAGATTTGTGTCCCAGTGACACCCCCATCTGTGGAATAGACTCCCTCGCCATGTCAAGCAGAATACCTCACTAGCCCTCTTTAAGAGGAAGCTGGACGACTGGGTGGGAAACAGAAAATATACCCCTGGGATCCCACCTATGTCCCTAATGGACAAGTAAAACAGGTGATGACTTTGTGGGAACATGGGTGAAATTCATCGTCCTATGAACCTATGAACTTAGAGAGCTTCACCACTATCTCTGTGAACCAATGTCTTCCAATGTCACTTTATTCACACAAAAAGTATTGTTTAACACACACACATGCACACACGCACACACGCACACACATACACACACAAACACACACACAAACACACACACACACACACACACACACACACACACACACACCATAACACACACACACACACCTACATCCTAGGGAAGGCTGGCTGAATTCAACAATTCCCCACAGCTTTCTTTCTTGCCTGATAATCCTGAAAGAAATGTGAAGAAAGTCAGAGACTTCTAGTTACCAGTCCTCTTACATAAAGTCCAGAAATATTGCTTTCACTTGACAAAAGCAGTGTTGTAAGCATGTGCCATACAGCATACTACCCAGCAATGTAAGTAATGGTCATCCTCCACTAAGGTAAGCAAAAGTGCATAAATACTCATATATAAAGTAAGTAAATAGATTCTTTTTAAATAATAAAGAAAATAGCATATGTACAGAGTACATATATTTGTAGGTAGGTACACAAGGAAAATTGAAGGTAAAGGCAACAAATATATATAGGATGTATACAGAAAACTCTAACTCAAGATATCTATGGTTTCTGTCTAGTTTGCTATAAGAATACTGTCCCTAAAGTAACTAGTACTCATAGATAGCTCCACTCTAGACCTAGACAAGCATCATCAGTTTTTTTTCAGCTACTATGGCATAGAATTAAAGGGTCTATATTACATCACCAAATGCTTAAAAAAGTGAACGGTAATTAATCAACCCTATGTAAGGGAAAGCTTACAATGTCAAACTGTCAGAACAGCGATTTTTTTCCAAGGGAAAAAAAATCGCTGTTCCAACAAAAAAAAAAAGAAAACACTTTAAACATTACATTAAGTGGGGGACTTCACCCCCCCACCCCTTACTTAAATATACCAACTCTGAGATTGCACTACATTGCCAAAAATGGCAAAGTAACAAAGAGGCCAAGCAAATTCTTTCCCAGGGAAAGAATTCGCTTAAAAGCTACTTCGCTATTTTGCCTTTTCAGTCTTTTCAGTTCGACCAAGACGCATTCGAAAGACTGTGTCTTCGGTCTTGTAATAGGAACCCGAATTAAATAATACATGCCCTCCCCAGTTCCAGTATCCATGACATCATTGTGTCTCTAGGGAAACATGTCATAAACCCGTTATTGTACTCAACAGAGCAGTCGCCAAGGTTTATCAAAACACATTCACACCTGCTTTTCCATTAATTGAATTCCAGTTTTGTCTGGAAGTTCTCTTAGGTATTACATTCCACTGCTCTCTTATGCTTGGTCTATTAGTAAAATGTCACTTAATCATACCTCTCAACTGTAGAGTTTTTCTCAAAAAGTTCAGATTTTTGCCTCACATTTTTGGTCTATTCCTCATAAAAACTGTGTTTTTTTAACAAATCACTGGGATGATCTAAGAATTAAAGTCATTAAATAATTTCATGCATTTGAGTTTTAGATGTCACATCTTTCAGAAAATGCATTCTAACTCAAATCCTGTTATTTTAGCAACTTTCTAAGTTTCTAAGAGCAATATTTAAACTGTGTCTCAATTTTTGGGCCTTTTCCCCCCATTATGTCAGGCTTTCTCCAGATGTCTTGCTCTAAAAGGTTGAGGGATATGCCATCAGCAGAATCAGTGTATTGCCCTGTCATTTGACTTTTGCACAAACACTGTATCTACTTTTTAGCCTATTAGCATGAATATACTTTGCAGATGAAATATGTGAGGAAGAGAAAAAACAGAAAAAAAGAATGTGAATACATTGTCGCCTTCAGCCTAGCATTCTCATAATGGCTTTCTTTAGCCTGGTATTACCCTGGCTTGACATTTCTCCCTCCTTAAACAACTCAAGTAAGTTTTATAAAAGCATCTTTCAAGAAGTAAAGCTTGAGACAAGGGTGCAGAGTCTTTTGGTACATTATCTCATAACCCTTCCAGATAACCCATCTGCATTACTATTGGCACAGCAGTGGTGGACAGTTGTGTTATAGGACTGCAAAGCTAAACTCCATCTAAGAAGCTTTCTGTTCTGTCCACTTGCTCTATCTAGCCATTTGAAAGGGTTATTGTCTGTAACCACACAGAACTTTCTGCCATACAGGTAGGGTTGTAGCTCATGTGATGCTCAAAGTATACTCTGGCATTCTTTCTCTCTGGCTGCATAAGACTCCTCCCTGGGTTGAAGCCTGTGGCTCAGATACATGTTAGGGCCTCAATTGGACCCATACAACACATGTTGTTGGGTGACAAATTATGTGGTACGTACCCATGTGGTCATTGTATACATTGCTCAAGAGTTTTCAAAATTAAGGAGTTCACTAGTCCCAACACTGATAAAGTTTTTGATATAAAGTTTTTGGCCAATTGTGGTTCGGATTGGGTGGTGTATTTGGCCTCTTGTCCCTGTTCAGCTTTTTATGTGGGACAGACATCCAGACCATTACATATCAGGATTCCTGAACACGAGTGACATAAGGAATCATAAACTTTCTAGTGCACTTTATAAACACACACTGAAGCACCCCTCTGCCTCCTTTTATTTCATGGTCATTGACAAAATTAAAGGGGACAGGTCACTCAAATGTGGTTCGCACACAATTCTTAATAACAAAGAAAGAAAATGGATAATCAAATCGGGTGGTCTTTTCAGCCCTGGTCTGAATGAACATCTTTAAATATGTTTATAATGGAAGTCCAATATACAATAATTTGATTGCTATGTCTTTAAGATGCTATAAATACTGCTGCTGTGATGTGCTTTCGTTTTTTCATTATTCTGGTTTGTGCAATAAAGAAGGCTAACACAGCCGAAACCGGTTTGCTTCTTTTTTCTAGAGCACTTTTGTGCTTTACTGGGGGTGTTTGACACCTTCAGCTGTTTTGGATATGTTCATGTAATAAATTTATTTTATTTGGCAACCCTCCATTTGGTGCTGACCCTATTTTCTAGATTTGTCTGTTTTTTTGGGCCTTGGCACTTGCTGTACCTGTGAGGAGTTTGGACTGAGTGCTAAGTACAGCCCTCACCCATGGTTAAATCCTATACCTGTACCATTATGAATGAGTTTTTGACTATAATAAGGACTGGCTAATTCAGGGGGGTTGCTAAGAGACTCTTTGAGGTTTTTGAAATGCTCACATACTGGTGTCCTGATAACCTTGTCTGATCTATTTTTTCTGGTAAGGTCTGTAAAGGGACTAACTATTGCACTGTACTGGGGAACAAATTTTCTACTCTACCTTGCTGTCCTTTGGATTAAACATGCCTGTTTCTTGGTAGTAGGGTTGGGCTATGCTTGAAAAGCCTTAAATTTGGCATATTCTGGCCTAATCTTTTCACTACCCACTCTATGACCCAGATAAGGTACTTCTGCCATGCACATCTGACACTTATTAGCCTTTATTGCCATCCCTGCCCTTTGCTATCTGCCCAACACTTCTCTGACATACTGTACATATTCTGCCCAGGAACGGCTGTAGATAGCAGTGACATTCAGATAAGCAAGGGAATAATTTCCTGCTCCTGTTAAGATGCTTTCTACCAGCCTCTGGAAGGTTACTGAGGTATACTTCATACCAAAAGGCACATTTGTACACTCATGCAACCCAAGTGGGATCACAACTCTGACCTCTCCCTGGTTGTGAGCATCAAGGTAACCTGCCAGTAATCCTTGGTCAAGTCAATAGTAGTTAGATACTTAGCTCCACCTTCTACTGCTTCATCCCTCCTGGACATTAGATAACATCTAACTCTGTGTGACTGTTCAGTTTCCTGTAATCCACACAGAAGTAGGTAATGCCATCCTTTGGCAACAGTATCACTGGTGACTCCAAGGGATTGTTGGACTTCTGGATTGCTCTGGGTTCTAACATGTCATTCATGTCCTCTTTCAGAGAATGTCCAACTCTTTTAGGTGCTCTGTATGGAGACTGTTTGATTGAACACTGGGGCCATGTGTCTACAAGGTGCTCTACCAGGTTGGTGCACCCTAGCCTACCAGTAAACATGTCCCCAAATTACTGTAATACTATGCAGATTTTATGAATTTGGTTAGGAGTTAGTTGCTGGAAGAGGGCCACCCTATCCACGGAAGTGTCAGAGCATACTAAGTACCAGGTCCTCTCTGTTATTATGTTATCTTGTTAACATAATAAAGTTTGTGCTTTGATCTCCCACCTGCCAACTCTTAGTTGACATCACTCACTTTTTTGTATCTTAAAGATCTTCTAGTCATTACACTCCACTGCTCTTTCGTCCATGTTTGCTATGCTAGCAGAAGGTGCCATGAGGTCTAGAGGGTCTGCATATTTTCCTGTCTTTTGACATCTGGGCAAACAAAATGTCTTCTTTCTACTATGAGGACACATTCTTCAGATAAGTGAAAGAGGGGAAAAAACAGGAAAGGGGAAAAAGAAAGAAATAGACTACATTGCTCCATTCAGCTTGTCATTCTCGTAGCGGCATCTTTTATCCTGGCTTCACACAAGCTCTTACATCTTCTGCCATTTAAATTGTCCCTTCTAATCCCACATTTATTGGCTATTTATTTTTCTGTCCTATTTCCACTATCCATTCAAAGCTGAGTGTGCCTTTGTATGGCCATACATGCACAGTGAGAGGTCTGCACACACTGGTTATGTGTCCACTCACTTGGTGCTATATTTTTGATTCATTTTCCAGTGCCCACTTTATTAAATTCCAGTCAAATAAACTTCATTTAGTAAATAATAAAACAATTGATTAAGAAAGATTCAA
Source organism: Protopterus annectens (assembly GCF_019279795.1). Classification (NCBI taxonomy): domain Eukaryota; kingdom Metazoa; phylum Chordata; order Ceratodontiformes; family Protopteridae; genus Protopterus; species Protopterus annectens. The sequence continues at coordinate 153,320,845 of NC_056734.1, forward strand.
TTGGTCAAATGACGACTACATTGCCATAAAATGTTTGTAACTAAAATGTTATTTTTCTTGGCAAATACAGATAAGCATAGTGATTTCATCAGCAACAGACTAACTGTGTAATATTTTTCAAAACAAAGAGTATGTCTGTCTTACTCTTAAAAAGAACAAGATGTAATTTACTGAAAAGCAGTACTTTAATGTCACATTTTGAAATGGAGAGGTAATACTATACTAACCACACAAGCTTCAAAGGAACTCAAATGACTGAGCTTGTAAATACCTGTTCTGATTGTGCTATGGCAAAGTAAAAGAGACAATAATCAGCAAAATATTTTAAAAACTGTTGATGTTTGTTAAACAAAGGTTTATTACTTTATTATCATTTGGCAGAACACGGAGTGCAGGTCATTTAAATTAAATAATAATTTTGTCTATTGTGTAGTTAAGCATTTAGTACAAGAAAACATTCCTGGAGTCTGTCAAAGAGATTTTCCCATAAACATTGTGACTTACAGATATCAGCAGATTTTCCCAACTGTCTAAGCTAAGGCCTACAGCAAGGTATATCTTGTAATTTGCTTAGAGTGGACAAGATGGCTTACCTGATAACAGCATTTTTATGGCTATAAAGGAATGACGCATATGTGTAGTAAGTATGTGTGGTTGGGGGTGTTATTTTGTTAAACATATGCACTTACTGTTTGTATTTGTTTGTTTGTTTGTTTAGACCCTTTTTCTACATCTCTGAAATCTTACTCTTGCTCATTTCCCCAAGCAATTCATTAGAGAGCTGCAGATTGGGTGCAACATACAAGCGAGAGGAAGGATTATTATTTATTTTACTTATGCCTGCAAGGGAAGGGGAATCTTGTGGCGGCTTAGAAGCAACATTGTGAGTGTGGTGGTACAAGAGCATTTTTGCATGTACTACTAGACTTGCAGTAATGCCGATTAGGTTACAAGAAGGCAAGGGTATATAGTAAGATGAGGATTACATACATATGCTTTGTTTTATTATTCTGACAATGTCAGTTCAGTTTTGCAACAAAACACTAACAAACTAAGAAAAAAACAGAAGGCAAAAGCCGAGTGGAACCCAAAAACACTTTTATTAAACAACAGTTAAGCACTTTCGTTCTTGGTACAATAGGACTTCTTCAGAACACTGTTACACAAACAATTTATACCCCCTTCAATCAATTACTATTACCAATCATTAAACAATCAATCACCATGGTGACAAAAAACCTTTGTGAGCTTTTTAAACACATTAAAAATCAAACCTACAAGTGCTACTTTACAATTAAAATATGTTATATTTTTTAAATTCTGTAACAAAACCCTGTTAAAACCCACTTGATAAAAAATTATATATATTTATCATCTAAGAAAAAAAGCTGCTCTCAGCCCTGGGTTGTTTGTGAAAAGGGTCTTCAGACCAGAGTATTCACAAAGTTAGGAATGTATAAAAAACTAAATGAATAAATAATAAAGGCGTTGCAATTCTTGTAGTGATGCCCTTTAGTTGGTTACATCTCCAAACTCTTGAATAGCTTACCTTCTGTAGCAAAACACCACCAGACACCTGTTGCGTTATGCTAGCCATCAAATCCTATCTCTTCAATATCAGTGAGGACGTACTATGCTCACCTCATTGCCGGACAACTAGTCCAACTCCTTTAACGACTGCTGACTATCCAAAAGCTCGACTACTAAAACCCTAATAACTCCATTTCCATTTTCCATGCAGTAAATATAACTAGCAAAGAGCTACTGTAGCATTTACACGTCTGGAAAATTTGTGTTTTTTACTTGGTTTTAAATAAATTGCATTTTGGACAAACAACAGTTTTCTACCAGGGATTTTTGTTGGTCTGCATAGTTCTCTATTTGTATCTTCTGGTTAATTTATCAGCATCGAGCATTGTTTTTTGGATTTATGTTAAAAACTAGTGTCTTGCATGCTGCAATTGGTAGCATAGCTAGGGTGGGGTGAATGAGGGCAAGGCATTAGGAGGTGCAAATGAGAGACGAGGAGTGACTATAATCTAGTAGCAGTATTCATTTCTGTACCAGCATTTCTGAATACCAGTACAGAAATTAATTTCAATACTGTACTTAGACCAATACCAAAGTGCTTCAGTGCTCTATGTGTTTTATACATTGTACAAAAGCTTACTACATTTAAAACAGAAGAAGCCCCTTTTTTTGTTTTTCGTTTTTTTGAACCTCAATATGGAGTTGAAAGGCACTTAAATGAGATATGGCTGGCTTCTGAGTTTTAAAAGCATTAGTGTGATCAGAAAGTTGGATTATGTTTTTTTTGCTCCTCAACTTATAGCTGAGCGGTGTCATTTCATGGAGCTGCACAGAGCACAAGATGAGCCAGATACGTGAAATGACTATGTATGTAAATAATACCACTTGGTTGAAATGTAAATTTGCCTAATGAGGCTGCTGAGATTAGACTTTTGTTCCTGCCCTGAGATGAAATGATTTCAGGTTATTTTAAATCAGGGAGTGTAGGAGGCGCATGATCCAATGACACAAGTATGAACAGTGTTTGGACTTACAGATTTGTTCCCAGTGGGAATGGGTATGCATCAGGGTTTAGCTCTGAGCTCAGCGGTGTTCATATTTGTGATGGACTACATTAACAAACAGGTTACAGGGGACAAATCAGCAAATCAGATGCATGTACATAATGTGGCATTACAAGCGGACCCTGAACAGGAACGTCAGCAAGTGATAGTGGAGTGGAATGCAAAACTGAAGGCACATGGAAAGAGAATGAGTGCACACAACATAACTGCAATGGCAACAAGTGCAGAAATCACAAGAAGTTCAAACCTGAGGTACAAATGAGTGTCATGGAACAAGTTAACAGATTCAAGTATCTGGAAGGGGTAGTTGAGGAGAAGAGAAGTCTGAATGTGGAGATCAAAGGTAAAATCAGAGGAGTTGCAGCCAGGTGGTACAGAGTGTCAGGGGTAGTATATGGAAGAAGCATACCAAACAAGCTGAAAAGTAATGCCAGGTGGTGCAGAGTGTCAGGGGTAGTATATGAAAGGAGAATACCAAACAAGCTGAAAAGTAATGCCAGGTGGTACAGAGTGTCAGGGGTAGTATATGGAAGAAGAATACCAAACAAGCTGAAAAGTAATGCCAGGTGGTGCAGAGTGTCAGGGGTAGTATATGGAAGAAGAATACCAAACAAGCTGAAAAGTAATGCCAGGTGGTGCAGAGTGTCAGGGGTAGTATATGGAAGAAGCATACCAAACAAGCTGAAAAGTAATGCTTACAAAATTGTGGTGTGACTTTTACTACAGAAATGAGGGCAGTGAAGGCAGAGCAGCTGAGGAAACTAGTGGCAACGGAGATGATGTGCCCAAGACAAGTCATAGACAGCAGTGTGTTGGACAGACAAATAAATGATGACATCAGATCAGAAGCCAAAGTAGCTCCAATTGCGGAGAACATCAAAGAGAATAGATTAAGATGGTTTGAACACATGTGCAGGTAAGCAGAAGATGATTAGGTGAAGAAAATTTGGGAGGGACAGAAAGAAGACCACAGGAAATGAGTATGTCCAACAAAGAGATGGATTGATTGTATGAGAGGAGATCTGCGACAGTCAGGCATGTGTCAGTGGCACAACAGGTAGCACACCTGCTTTTGGTGCTGCAACACCAGAAGGCTTTGGATTCTACTCTCACTTCAACTGATTGGATTACTGACACTGCAGTGCAGTATTAGGTGGTGCTGCAACACTGGGCGTGTTGTCCTTTGGATGAGACATTAAGCCAAAGTCTCATCTGGTTGAGTTGGCGGTAACTCAGATGGATGTAAAACCTCCCTATCAAAAAAGAGCAGGGGAAGTTCACAGCTATCCTGGCCAAATTTCTTATAGGAGCATAAATACCATTTCAGCTCTGTCCTAAAAGAGGTCTTTGTACTTGTGGACTAATCTCTTCAACAAAGGGTACATAACATAAAATAAAACAAAGACTATCAATGAAGGTAGGAATGTGTCACTCAACTGAGCCATAGAAACAACTGATGCACCACCGTTACTCTATGTCAAAAATGGGGAAAATGGGGTTGATGATGATGATGATGACAGCAGTCATTTTTTATCAACAGATGGCCACCAGATCTAGACCTGCAATTGAAGGTACTTTGTTGTTTGCATACATCTCAGATGTTCAAGTGTAGTAAAGTTTACAAAAAGGTGTAAAAGTAAGAGCCATCATTTTTTAGCTTCATATCACACAAACTCACAGTTGTTGGCTACGTCCTAGCAGCTCCACCTTAGTAGTATGTGCTAATCCTAGCCCCGCTGATGAAACACAGAACCAGCAAAATATCTGTTTAATAAACAGCAACCAAAAACATGCCCACCAATCATTATTTTGCTAATACAATATGTTAACACACAGTCCATCAATAAAAGAAACAAAGTTATTTTTCCAATGGACTACTCAAAATCCAACCACATTCAGCCCAAATTTGTCTGAGCCGTGGTTGTGTTATAGAGAGATTTTTTTTTTAATTTAAGATACCCCCTGCTCCACCTTAGTAATATATGTTAACTCAACCTGTCACACATCTTAACTTGCATCTTAAATAAAAAAAAATTCCCATAACAATATCACTACATAAGACAGTTCAGACACTCATCATGCACGTGCACTCATGCACACACACACACACACACACACACACACACACACACACACACACACACACACACACACACACACACACACACACACACACACACACACACATGGCCCTCACGGAGGGCGCGGCCGGGGAGTCGAGGGAGCCCCGCGGCGGGCCCCCCCGTCCCCCACGGAAGTCCGGAAGGGAGAGAGGGTCTCAGGGATAAATCTATCCCATACCTATCCTTAACTCTAACCCTAACCCCAACCCTAATCCTAAACAATCGCAGTCATACACACTTAATTTATGCCCTTGCATATCTCTTACTCTATCTGTAACCCACACGGATTTGCAAACACACATACACACACCTATTACACATCCCACTAACTTGATTCAACAAAACACACATCCGACAAAACATCCATTTGATAAATTAGATGCTTGACTAAAAAACACTGCACTTGCATCTGTCGACCAAATCAGTCAGCCAAAAAAACACAGCCCATGTATCTATTTATTTTAGAACAGTAACACAGCTACATTCTGCTTCTAAGCAACTGTTCCAGGTACTGTTGATGTGAAAACGGAAGCTGAATGGGCTAATGCTGATGGCTTTACTATGGAACATTGACTTCCTTTACTCCAGTGAGACAAACGTATGATAAAATGCACAAAATACAGAAAGGCAAAAAAATCAACTTCAATTTTTTTGCAGGTGGCAAGCTCGCTGTACCCTCTTATTGTGGAAGGACAAGACCCCACACCCACCAGACTTATATATACCAACTCCGTGGTTATACCAACTCAAAGAAGAGAAAAATCTCCCAAAACAAGTAAATGATTGTCTGCTTATACTTAGAAACCAGCGTGCTGGCAATGATTTATCTGGGAAACAGTGTTCAGTGTTATGCGTTTCAACTTTTTTTATAATGCTCAAGCTCGAGCAATTTCACCTTCAACAACTGCAGTGTAGCCAGTGCTTATATGATTAGCACAGTACTGAGTTATACTCAGCTTGATGTGCTGTTGAATTGCTGAGTTCAGATAGGTGTCTGAAATGATGAATGATATGCAGTTATATCTAATATATTGTAATCCATATTTGGACAGTTAGTTTTTCAGTGTGTTTTGCACAAAACTTCTTCTTTTTTTTCTTCTTTCGGCTTTTCCCAGTTAGGGGTCACCACAGTAGATAACCTGTCCACTCATGATTGGCAGTGGAGTTTTCCAGTGTCGAGTTGCCAGCCCGGTGCCCAACCTTCCACAGAAAGCACACACATACACACACTCACACCTAGGGCTAATTTAGAGTGTCCAATCCACCTACAGCATGTCTTTGGGATGTGGGAGGAAACTGGAGCACCCAGAGGAAACCCACGTGACCACAAGGAGGACATGCAGACTCCACACAGAAGGCACCCCAGCCGAGGATCGAACCGGAGAACCGCTTGCTGTGAGGCAGCAACGCTAACCACTGCACCACCCTGGCCATCCATGTTTTGCACAAAACTAAACCTTACATAACACACAAGAGGCAATTCATAGGATAATACAGCAGATGACTACAGCATATGCTGCAGAGAATTTTTAATGGTATTTATTAATGCCTCAGAAGTGCATTACATTTAGGTGTATGGCATTGAGTCGCTCACTAACCCAGCCATATTGATTACTGTAAATAAAATAATTCAAGTAACAATTTACAAGTAAGGCCAGTGTAAACAGTTGTAAATCACTGTATATTCAGCAAGCTTCTGTTTTCATCTAATTAATCAAATTAATTAAAATGAAAAATAAAAACTTTCAAATTCTGGAAGTGTCACAGTTTTATATATAAAATGTAAAAGTAAGCACTTTGATTTGAAGACTTTATCACACTAACAAATTGCATGAGATATTTTAGAGAATTTGAAAAACTATTCATATTTAAACTTCTTTTTTAAGCACCTTTGCATTCAGACACTTAAAATTTAAATGATTATTCAAACCAGGGAAGACCAAGGTGCTCATAATAACCTGCCAGGTATACTCTTTAAGACCTAATGAATTCTTCCAGTTCTCCTTCTCACAAATCATGTTAAATGAAATCACATACAGCAAAAACCTTTTAAATGTATTACAAACGAGACTGTGTATAGTACATTCATTATATTACCTTTAGAAATATTATGATGTTCATCAATCCTTGAACTTTAATTTTCTTGTAGTGCGCCTCACATATAATGCATCATGAATGGTGCACCCCGCTACACATATGCAGGTAAAATACCAAGGAGATCCATAGCTTTTCTTTGTAATATAACAATATAAAGATGGAAGAACTCTTGGAAATAAAATTACAAACTGTACATTCTTCTAATTCTGCTTTGCTTACTTTTTGTTTTCAATCATGGCTTTCAAATTCTGTCCCCTTCTGTTGGCAAATGCCCATCTTTCTCCAAATACTTGTTTAAAGCTGTCATAGGCTGTGAGGATTTTCTATTTGCTATTAATCATTCTCTAGTATTGCAGGAATCCAAACTGTAGGTTAAAGTAAAATACAAGTTTCTGTCATTGATCCCCGATTTTATTAGATAGTCAGCTTCTCTTTCACTCAATGATTTATATTTTATTTTCATTCTGTAACCAGTTCTTCTACAATATTTGTTATAAAATCTTCTGGATATCTTTTCTTCTGAAAATTTATAAATAAAAAGTCCATTTTGTTATTAAAATCTAACTCCAAAGTGATGAGTCTACTCACACGGTCTCTGCTTTTGAGTTCTAAAAACATTTGCCTTAGAGCACCTAAGATGCACACTATATGTGTACTATAGTCGGAGAGATCAGAACCTTAGCAAGGTCATTTGGCCCCATGTGTAGGCCCCAAAACATGCACTCTCTCTGTCTAAAGTTGAAGTGCATTGGTCTTGCTTGGCTGCTTACCTTTCCACCATGTCATGTGGTGTATGAAGTTCTAATCAACATATTCTCCACATGGTGAAAGTTTTCAGCCACAGGCTTCATGAAGCAGCCACTTAGGACAGAAAGCAATTAGTCTCTAGTGACACCAATCTAGGGAAACCATGAAGTGTGTCCATAGACTGTAAAGTCTGCACCACCATACATGTCAAAAATGTATTCATTAAAGTCTATGAACAGATTTCACAGTATCTCTATGGTGATGTCACAGAGAGATGTACTTACATTTATTTGTATAATGGTTTAATGAAAAATTTATGAAGATTTTCCTTAAAGAAAACCCCCAAATAAATGAGGAGTGTAGCACTGTAGCACTTAATGCAGTAGATGTCACAGTGCACCCCAAACATGAACAAGGCACTTTAAGAAGCAAAAAAAAAACAGTCTTTGCAAAGTTGAAGACCAAACCAAAAGCTCATCAACTCTCAGAAATTAGCACAAGCAGCACTGGTACAATTACATTACCACACACACACACACACACACACACACACACACACACACACACACACACACACACACACACACACACACACACACACACACACTGAGCGCTTCACCAGTACATCTATGACAGCAAATGCAGTATCAGCATTCATTTATAAAGTTGTGATGTCCTTGTGGCTTCATAAGTCAATGCCAATCATGTACTATCTTACCATCAGCACCTGCCAATCATGCTCCTCAACAGCCTGTACCCAGGAAAGACACTGCTTATGCATCTGGCGAGAGATAACAGTTAACATCAACTACCTTTTGTCCTAAATCCTAGAAATCAGTATATTACATTTGAGTGAATTATTTATTTTTTTTTATTTTACTGGTACTTTTTCACTGTCATCCAAACAGATTCTTACACTTTAATTTAAATGTTTGTAACCAAGGCCAGTGTAAACATTACCAGATCATTGTATATTCAAAAGGTTTTAAAGTTTTCATGTAAAGGAAAGCAAATTAATCTAAAATATTAATGTTTCGTTTCAGATCATTGGTTTGAAATTTCTTCTTGGCACTGAAACTCTATGGCCACTTCTGCTTGCCTTGTCAGGAGTACCATCTATTCTTCAGATAATTCTCCTTTTTTTCTGTCCAGAAAGTCCAAGGTATTTGTACATCAAATGTGGAAAGAAAGAAGCAGCTATAAGAAGTAAGATTGTACATATTGTATTTGCTAATTGTGCAAATGGAAGACAGTAATTAATATATATATATATATATATATATATATATATATATATATATATATATATATATATATTTATATATATATATATGTGTGTGTGTGTGTGTGTGTAAAGCATTTCTTGGAATGTATTTTAAGTATGCCATAAAAAAGGTTTATATGCTTTATTATATTATTTTACTATTGCATTTTGTTGCATTTGGAAAAGCAACATGACTTAAAAAATGTATAAGTTGTATTGTGTAGAAGCAACAGAACATAAAAAACGTATATGCTATATTGAGTCTAGTGTACATTGATTTAGCTGTACATTACAGAATGGATTAGATATCACTCATAAAATAAAATCTTCTGTCAGTCAGGTAAAATAAATATTGTATGTGATGTTTCATGCATGTAGAAATCAATCTTTAAACTAATATGCCACAAGCTGAATGCTGTGTGACCTTATAAAGAAGGTGGAAGCCTTTCTTGTAATTAATAACACACATAATGCATAACCAAAGTTGACTTATATTAACAAAGTAAATATATACATAAAATTACAGTATTTCAAAGGCAAAGTCCAAAGTATTAGAACTTAAGAAAGGAGTTTTTTTTATGCAACTAATACATGAAGCATGTCTTAATGTACTGTGACAGCAAAAGTGAATTAGCTTTGTTCATCTAAAATCCCAGTTAAAAGAAATCTAAAACTTAAACATAATTACAGGATCCTTAACAGTATCTCTGTATTCTATGTGTATCATGTAGCTTTGATCCTGTCATTGGAGGTCGTTTCCATGGAACCAAGAGAATGGCCATGAAAATTCAGTAAAAAAATAAACAAAAGTTGCTGATAACCATGGAAAAACAGCACAATGTATGATGTTCACAGTGAATTCTTTGTTATGAAGTGTAGAGCTGCTGTGTGTTGCCACTATAAATAATTCAAAAATAAAATCCTACTCCACTACAAAGTAGTATGCCTCAGTGGAAGACTCCTTGTATCACAGCTGCTCTAGTGAACAGTGAGTGCCAACACTAAAGTGTTGAGCTGTCTCTGGCATAGCTCACCACTGCAGGTATGATTCAGAAGCATGCCTCTATAAGCTTGTCACTTGCATGCCTGTGGGTCAGTATGGTGTTAGACTCTTGTGCAGTATGGTGAAACTGGAGCAGTACATATAGGTTCATAGGTGTTTACTAGGCTAATGACCACAAGGGCCTTTTTAAGCCTAGCCATGCATCCCAAACCTCTGACAAGTTCAGATACACCTGATAAGGGTAAGCATGGGCCTGGGAGATGAACCATTTACAGGTTATCTCTGTCCCTTAGAGGCATAGGTGCCAGACCAGGGATGAATTTCCGGTTTGCCATCCAATTGTCCAAGTTGCACTTGAATTGGTTTAGGGAAGAACTCTGCTTCACATGGTTGGGGAGCCTGTTCCATAGACAGAGTAGTCTCTGGGATATATACCTATCTCTCCAATCTATTTATATCACAGGCAAGGTTTAAGTCTTTAGAATGGGTAATTGTAGTGCTTTTTGCTTTGAGGATATGCAGGAGGTCCATCAGAGTGGGGTCTGACAATACCCTGTATGCCAGGCATAGAGCTCCCCTCAAACGCCAGTAGGACAAAGAATACAGGGATAGGGCCTTCAGGCAGTCTGCATAGGACATATTACTTACGTCCTGTATTCTTTTAGTGAGGAACCTCTGTGGACATACCAATTGTTGGATGTGCCTGGTTAGGTACATACCAAAGGGGGCATTGTACTCAATGATAGGTCTGATGAATGCTGAATACAGTGGAACAATGACTTCCTTGGACTTAGATGCCATACCTTTGTTTATAAGTTGTGCAGCATAGAAGTATCTCCTCACTACTGTACACATGTGATGGTCAAATGCTAGATTACTATCTCTGTGTGTCCCTAAGTCCCTGACTACTGGGTCAATTCTAAGGGCTGTGTTGTCAATATGGTAGTTACCAGGGATAGATGACTTTCTAAAGGATACTATTATGCATTTCTTGGCATTTAGTTTTAGTCCATAGCTCTTATACCAGTTGTTTGTCTGTGTCATCCCCTCCTGGAGAATATTTGTGTCAGTGTGATATACAATGACAGCTCCTAATTTGCAATCATCTGCAGATTTAGACAACAAGAGACCACTGACATTGGCCTTGACTTCTGAGACGTAAATGCCAAAAAGGAGCAGTCCAAGGACTGATCCCTGAGGGACTCCACTTGTGACTGGCCTCTTTGTAGAGGTGGACTGCCCAATTCTAACTTCCTGGGTCCTGTCTGCATGAGCCAGTTGGCTATCAACTGGGTGACATACAGGTTTCTACCTAACCTCTTGAGTTTGTCAACAATGTCTTAGTGGGGTATTGTGTCAAATGCCTTGGCAGGTCAAGGTAGGCAGTGTGAATGATTTTGCCCTCATCCATTGATTTGGTCACCTTCTCAAAGAAGTCCACCAGGTTGAGTAGGCATGATCTGCCCTTGACGAAACTAAAGTGGGTTGGGTCCAGTTCGTGGATGTTTACTATATCTCTGTTGATCATCTCCATGATAATTCTTTCCAAGGCTTTACATGTAAGACTAGTGAGTCTTATGGGCCTGTAGTTTCCAGGGTCTATAGATGGCCCACCTTTGTGCTGAGGGATGACTGTTGTCTTTCTCCATTCATGAGGCATGAGGCCTGTTTGGAGGTTACAGTTAAACAGTAATTCCAGAGGCCCTGATAGGTCATGTTTCATGCTATTTAGAAGGCATTCTAGGACATTGTCTGGGCCCATTGATGCAGTGTTCTTGGTCTTAGAGAGGGCATTAAGGACCTGTTCCTTAGTGATAGTAGGGGGAGTTATATTTGATGATATTTCCTGAGGGAAGTTTTAGAGGGAGAGAGGGGTAAAGTTGAAGCTAAATTTATCAGCCAGGGAGTTTGTTATATGTTCTGGCTCAGTATAGGTGGTTCAATTTACAATGAGCTCTGCACACAATTGTGTATTGCCTTTGAGGTTGCAGACATAGTCAAAGAATGCTTTGTGGTTATATGTGGCCTGGGATGCCAAGCATACATCAAATTTGGCTCTGGTAGACATTATTTGTCCTCTGAGTTGTTTGTTTAGTTTGATGAGAGTGTTTTTATCATGCTGGATGCTGCACCTCCTAATTCATGCCATGGTTTTCTTCCTCCTGTTGTACAGTTGATTGATTTTGTGATTCCACCAGGGTGGCTTGTTTTTTGAGTTAGTTTTGTACTTCTTTGCAGTGGGTACAGCTGCCCCTATGCACCTATTAACATGCTTGCACAGGGTTTCTGTGAACAGTTCTGCATAGGCAGAAGTTTTCTCAGGGTTTATGGGGCTTGAAATTTTGCCAGGTTCTTAGGAGGTGAGCCTTAGAATAGTTCCTGAATATTCCAGTTTTAGCTTGGCGTGCAAGTTTTATTTTTACTTCAAAGGAGACTATTTTGTGGTCTGACCTTACCAGGGAAGGCAATACAGTAGGGGGTGTGCAGCTGTCTCCCATATTAGTGAGAACCAGATCCAGTATGGTTGCACCCATGGCTGGTATATTGACAATCTGGTCCAGGGAATTTGTGTTTACAAAATCCAGGAATCTCTGTGCATGTATGTATGATGTCATGTAGGATTCCCAGTTAATAATGGCAATTAAATTCACCCATTAATATGGTATTGGGTTGGATGGTTAGTGTTTCTAATAAGTTTAAATACGTGGTATGGGTTTCCTGGGTCATAGAAGGGGACATATAGCTTGCAAGGTAGTGGTATTGGATTGTACCTATGGTGATTTGAACATCTAGCGGTTTAAGTGCATTGTCCCATTTGACCAGCCTTGAAGTATATTTATTTTTGATGTAAATAGAGACACCCTCCCCCCCCTTTAGTCCCTGCCTTTGAAGTTGCTGGCCTAAATGTGTGAAAGGCATTATAACCTTGCACTGTTGGTGCGTTCTCTGTGACCTTAAACTATGTCTCAGTGACCACACAGACATCAGCATTCAATAAGGTAAAAAGAGCTTCTAGGAAATAGAGATTTTTGTTTAGACTCCTGGCATTGTGCTTTAATACCTTTAGATTTTCTTGGTTTTGATTTGCTATGTCAGAAGTGCTTTCAGTTTGGCATTGCCTAAAAAAAGGCACTATGAGGAAGACAATGTTTTAGCTAATATTCAAAAGCCTAGAGGGGAGAGGTGCAGACCATCCCTGGCAAAGCAGCATGGTCTGTTTAACATCTCCTTCCATGCTGACAAATATTGCACCCCCTTAGAATGACACCAGAGACTAAGCCAATTATTAAAGTCAATTATCTTTTGTTCGTATTGTGGCATCATCCTTGGAGAAGGTAAAATGCTGCTGAGTGCTAGGCTCATACCAGCCTGAGACACATATTCTTAGAGCTCCATGATGTTTCTCTTCATATAGTCTAGGGAAGTATTCTCAGGCCATTTACTCCCACATGGACTATGACTGGGACATATTGGTAATTGTGGTCCAATGACCTGAGTGCATACGTAATGTGATGGATCCTAGCCCCTAATAAGCAACTGACTGTAACTTTATCCTTACTCAGCCTGGTGAGAGGGACATCAGTGTGTCTCACGTGGAGCCTCCAATGACTAGAATGTTGGATTGTGTGGTGACAACTTATGGGCTAAGAGGTAGAGCTACATCTCATGGTGCCTCTATGTGTTGATGTGGGTGTTGTTTTGAAAGAGTGCATTTGGGGCTGCTGAGGGTATTTGTTATGTGTACTTCGTCTAGGAGGTCTTTGTGGTTTAGAAAGATTACATGAACAGTAAGTGCCTCAGCATATGTGGGTCTGTATGTCTGCTTTGAATTGTGTTTTGAATTGTGCATGATGGGTGCAGCATGTGTACTACTGACAACCTTACTGACATTAGGAGTACTTTTATGTGAGAGCTTTACTTTCAGTGACATTGTGCAAATACATCTCTCACATACCATATCAGTTTGTTTGAGAATTAACTGTTTGTCAGTAAACATGAGTCAATTTCTACATTGCCTCAGGATGCCCATATCCACCAAGTTGGTACCGGAGACAGTAGGAAAGTTCATATTCATGGCAACAGACCCTTTTTTATTGATTAGACAGTTGGAGTCAGAATATCAACCACTGTCAGGAGTATCCATTTTGGAACTATGTGGACAGTGCTTGTCACTGCAAACTAGATGTCCTGTATGCAACTAGGTACTGAAGAAATTTCAATTGTGCTTTTACAGGAAAATTGTCACTCATGTTTTCTGGATCTGTACAGATCACTGCCAAACACTTGAGGGGAAACTAATACGTAGACCCTGAAAATTTAAGGATGAAGTATTTAGGCAGAAATTCTGAAGTTAGAAACAAATCAAGCAGTACTTACTGAAAACAAAGAATTAGTTTGTCAAGAATGATGAAAAGAGGGGAGTCGCATGAATGGCTACTGCCTGGCTACTACTAGTGCTGGTCTCAGCACAGCTTCACTCTGTTGGGATACAATGCTCCTTTGCTTCTTCTCTCACCAGAAGCAAAATGTTAGCACCAATCCCAAGAAGAGAAGCAGGCAACAGCCTGTTTGGTGACCCTCAGTCTTGTCTCAGATGATGCAAGGGTTTGTAGACTTGTAGCCTTTTTCTGGTAGATGCCTCAAATAACAGCCAGACCAGTCAGGTACGTTAAGCACAGACACTCGCTCTCCAACCAGAAACAGTCAGGAATCAATGCACTCTGCTCCTTTTCTCACCAGGATCAGAATATAAGTGCATATTCCAAGCTGTCACCTGTAAAGCAGTTATTAATCTTTCTGGTGATCAGCAGTCTCCAGGAAGTAATGTCCCGGTACTTCTCTCACCAAGACAAAACAGAAGCACTAATTCCAAGATGACTACTGAGAGGCAGAATGTGGGCTCTCCAATAACTGGTGGTCTTGCAACAAATAGTTAAAGTTAAGATTAAAAAAATGGTTTATCCTAGATGCTGCAGTGTGCACTAAGCAGTTAGATATGAAAGTGGGTAACTTAAGTTTTAGCTGTCTAAAAAGTTAAGTTTTAGTGGAGAGCCACTATTTTTAAAAGATCAAGATAGATTGAAAGGGGGTGGGCACTTTTGTATTCTGGTACTATGGAATACAGTAGGATGGCCAATAAATTTAAATAGTTGAAGGGGGGTGATTTCACAAAATGATAATCTTGTGCTTATTCACACTAGGCAGTGAAAGAAGCAAGGGAAGGAGATATGTGGTCAAATTAACATAAGGGGCAGGCAACTAGAAAGACAGTGGAGTTTAAGAACACAACAGTAACAGGATGGGAGGGTGAAAAACATTCTGTCTGACTCACAAGAGACAGACCTGTGGTATCTTTTCAAGTTTTAATTTATAGTTAAAAGCAGAATAAGTAAAACACAGTGTAAGGAAAACAAATCACAGTATACAAAATAGAAAAAGTCAATAAAGTAATACAAAATACAAGAAATAAAAAGCAAACTAACCTTTCCCTCAAAACAAGCTGGGGCAGAGTCTGGGTGAGCCCTTCCAGTAAAGCTCTGAAATGTTTTATTTTACCCCTTAAATAGAAGGTTTAGTTCCTAGCTCTAACCCCTCAGTTCACAGATGATTAACATTAACTGACCTGTCCTAACTTATGTGTGACTCCTTAACTGACCTGTTCTAATTTCCATCTGACTCACAAGAGACAGAGCTGTGGTCTCTTTTCAAGGTTTAATATGTGGTTAAAAGCAGAATACAAGTAAAACACAATGTAAAGAAAACAAAGCACAATATATAATATACAAAATGGAAAAAGGTAATAAAGTAATACAAAATACAAGAAATAAAAAGCAAACTATTCTCATTTCAGTATGGTAGAGTGGCAGAGGAGGACAGATGTTAGAGAACTGCCTGAAATAGGGTGCTGTCTGCCCCACACTACAAAGGGATTGCCATGCTCTGCTACAAAATGGCTACTCTCCCACTGAGAGCATGTCACTGTACTGTATTCCAGAAAAGTGTGGTGTGCAGATGGCCACATCATGCAGTCCTTCTCTTTTGTGATCTGGGAGTACAGAGACCACAGCATAATGGAATTTGAAGAGAAATACAGGCAAAGGCACCCAGATATGGAAAGTTTTACAATACAAAAAAAATAAGTTCAAAACAAGGAATGCAGATCAGGAGATTAGTAAAGCAGAAGCCAAACAAATAAATAGAAGCTGAAGTTATGGAATACATGTAACGTGATGGATTTAGGTTATGTTACAGCAGGGTACAGCAATCAGTCCCAAAAGTAAGCAGAAAAAGGTGGAGCGGGAGACATCAGAAGAAGAAATATGAACATGGGAAAGAAAAAGAAATCTAATATGGTGCACTATTTATGCAAAGGAGAAAGTAAAATTAGTCAATACAAAAAAGCAGCATCAAAGATATTTGAAGAAAAATACAGGAAAATGCATCTGAGTAGGAAACATTTTACAATGCAAAAAAATGAAGGGGGAAGCAGAAAAGAGGATTAGTAATGAAGAAGTCGAAGAAATAGAAACTGAAGTTATGGATTACCTGAGAAGTAAATGATTTAGTGTAGAAAGTCCAACACTGGTAACATCACAGCATGATGGAAGAGTGAGTCCCCAAATTAAGGAGAAGCAGGTAGAATGGGAACCATCTGATCAGTTGCTACATGAAGATACCCTGGAACCTTCAGTAGGAAATCAATATAAAAATTCAGTTGGAGTTGCACAGCAAGGGAAGGAACAGGAAACCCTGATGTAGTCAATGTTGTAGAGTGATAGGTCAGTGAGATCCCATACGAAAGAGCAACAAATGATGCAGGATGCAGCTGAAGGGAATATGTCACAGGACGATATTCTGGAACTTCCTGTAGAATGGCTGCAGGAAATGGAGAATAAAGAATGTGGTGTCAGTTTAGAAGAAAAAGATAAAAGGGAAGAGTTGCTTGACTTTTATAGAGATGGATAAACATACTGTATTAAGATAAATTTCTGTAAATAAGACCCACAATGTTAGGAGTCTAATAAAACAAATGAACACAGTAATCAGCTTCTAAAAGAAATTCATGTAATATAATAGAATTGAATAGGATATATTACTGTGTGGCTAAATTAATAACAGATAAAGTCTTACTACAGAAACAAGGCAGTAAGGGAAAGGAAGGGAAGAAATCAAATGCCATCATGGAAGTATTGAACAGAAAAAAAATATAAAGCATTTAAGACAAGAAGTGTCACTGTTAGAAGAATATAAAAGAGGGAACAGATCAACAAAAATACTTATAAAGTTAGATGTGTTAAAAGCAATGTGCAGGATCTCTCATACACTATTGTAAATAATAAACTAAAGATATCAGCACAGGCAGAAAAACTTGGAAGATGTGCAGATAAATATAAAGGAAAAGTACAAAATAAGCACTTTACTAATGATCCAAAAAGTTTCATAGAGAATTGGGAAACACAGAAAAAGGAATAGAACCACCACCAAAAAGAAGAAATAGACACATTTTGGAGAAATTCTGTGGAACAAAACAAAATGCTGAATGGATAGAAGAAGTAAAAGAAAGTAAGAAGTTCAAATGTACAGGATATGAAATGGGTGAAGTAATGGCCAGATAAATTTAAATAAAATTAAGAAAAGCTCTTAAATGGGAAATCCCAGGCCCAGATGCAGTACCTAACTTCTGGCTAAAAGTATTAACATTGTTACACGAACATTTAGCCCTGAATAAGAACTATATATATGCGCACTCTGAGCAGACCCCAACCTGGTTAACAACAGGAAAAATTATACTCATCCTTAAGAGTGAAAGTTTATGGTATCCTAAAAACTATAAACCAATAATTTGCCTTCTGACGATATATAAAATTTATATTGGAATTGATGCCGACAGAGTTTTTAGTGATTTAGAAGAAAACTCAATTTTGGCAATAGAACAAAGGGGCAATAAAAGAGTCATATGGAACAAATGATCATTTGTTGTTAAATAACATCATAATGGAGAATTGTAAAAAGGGGAAGAATCTAAGTATGGCATAGATAGATTACAAAAAAGCATTTGACAGCATCCTACATTCGTAGACAAAGGAGTGCTTACAGATGTATAAGATACAACCAACATTAATCAATTACATTACAGTGACCATGGAACAGTGGCAAACCACTTTGCAGTTAAGCCATGATAAAGGACAATTTATTATCCCAGACATAAAAATTCAGAGGGGGGTATTCCAGGGTGACTGTTTGTCACTGCTGCTCTTTAGTCTTGCCCTTAACCCCTTAAGCTATCTACTTAACAGATTCAGTCATGGCTACAATTTGGTTCCCAGAAAACAACAAAGTATAAACAGTTCTCATCTTCTTTTTGTGGATGATTTAAAACTGTAAAGTTTATCAGATGAGGAGCTGAAGGCACAAATGCAAGTGATCAAAACTTTCTCAGATGATTTAAGAATGTCATTTGGTCTTGATAAATGTGCAAAAGCAGCCTTTAAAGCAGGAAAGCTGCAACATCAAGAAAATAACTGTCTGGGACAGGAATGTGATATAAAGGAACTTGAAAAAGAGAAAGTATATAAATATTTGAGAATTAATGAAGGATCAACAATAAAACATGAGCAAATGCAAACAAAACTTGGTAAGGAATATTTAACAGGCTAAAATTAATATTGAAAACAGCCCTGAACAAAGTCCAAGCTATAAACCAATTTGTTCTTAGTGTTCTAACTTGATGATGGACTTGGCCTAAAAGGTATTGGATCAGTTGGAAAAAGAAAAATGCTTCACACTTATGAAATGATTATAAAAATCAAATGATTATAAAAATCAGTGCATATCAGGATTATATACTCCCCATTCTGATGGAGGTATAGACCTCGTTGAAATTGATTACATGTATAGATCTGCTTGTAGGACTGCATGCATATCTGCTGATCTCACTAAATCCAAACACAGTGAAAGTTTTAAAACATAAGGAAAACAACTCTAAGATAGTTTCCCTGCTTAGCTTAGCTTAGCAGAAACATATTGGTGTCAAGCAGGAATGGAAATCAAACCAGAAGTAGACAAAAATCAGGCAGCAACTGAATGTGCCAAAAACAAAAGAAAAAAATATAAGGTAAAGGATCCGATGAGAAATAAAGAAATGTGGAAAAGGCATAAATATAGTTGCAAGTACAGAAAACTCCTGGAACAACTTCATGTCGATCAGGATCTGACACAGGAATGGTTAAGAAGAGGTGAATTTAAACCAAAAGATGAACGTTTTATATTAGCGGCTCAAGATAGTGGACTGCATACATGTTGGGTTAAAAAGTCCATTGGATATGTGGGAGAAACAGACAAATGTAGGTTTTGTAAAACAAAATTGGAAACAGTCACACACACATCTAATGGCAGAGAGTCTAATGGCAGAGGGCCTGTATACTGAAAGGCATACTAATGTGACAAGACTATTGCAATGGGGATTATGCAGACATTACAATACTGAAGTAACTAAGAAGCATTACAGAGAATAATGAAGTTTATATAATATGGGATCAGCCATTACCTACAGTTCAAAAAGTAGATGTGAGAAAACCAGACAATTTAGTCCATGAAAAGAATGCAAAAGTAGCATTGATCATTATAATTGCTGCACCCAGGGATTGCAGTGTCTTATGTAGAGAGACACAGAGTCATAAAATACCAGGATTTGCAGGCAGAAATGAGGGCAATGTGGAAGAAGGGTACCCAGACAGTTTTAGTAGCAGTAGGAGCAATGGGTCTCATAAAAAAGAATTTGTAGTCGTATTTAGATTGCTACCAATACATGTAACTCTATATGAATTGCAGGAGTCATTTCTTTGCACATTGCGGGTGCTGCGAAGAGCACCTCTGGCTAACATCAAAGACTCAAACAATGCTAATTTTATTAACTTTAATCATACTTTGACTTAAAAATGGGGTCCATTCCTGTCATGGTATTAGAAACCCAAAAGACTTTGAGAAATTAATAAGGAAAGAAACTGATGTGAAATACAATTAATGAAGGGTAACATTCTATCATCAATAGGACCGGCCTCCAATCAGACCAGATTCTAACATTAATGTGAGAATAATGGAAAATACCATTAGGTCTTAATGTTTCACATCTTACAATACTATCTAGTTGTTGGTTTTTGGTTTTTTACGAAGCCGCTGATCATGATGGTATGATGAAGGTGTGTCCTTGTTTACGTTCCTCGGCTTCCGCAGGATGCTACAACGGTTTTATTTCTATTTCATTTTTGCCTTGCATGGTGAGTTTTTATTACTTACCTTTTGTGTAGTAGGTTCTATAGATGTTTTTTTGGCTGCGGATATATTAAGCTGATTTTATTAACCGCATGTTATTAATGACACCATTTATATTTATTACATGGATATTTCATAGGCAGAGTTTGATAATACCATCATTAGATCTGATACAATAATATGACTAATCTGGTGTGTTTTTGATTCATTAGCTCTGGATTATTGCTCTGCCTATGGGGGCTCACGATGAACTCTGTTGAGCGATTCTCACTCTAGGATATATTACATATTTTATTTTATTAAAGTATATATTATAGCTTTGGATATTTCAGTTAGGCAGAGTTTGAATACCCATTTGCCCTTACTGATACAACAATATGATCATCTGGTGTTTTTGATGCATTAGCTCATTTTTATTCATCTATGGTAAGGCTCAACATGGAAACTCCTGTTGAGCCATTCTTACCCTAGGATATTACATATTTTATTTTTACAAAGTATTTTATTAATGTATTCGTGGTTTCTTTGATAAGCAAACTGAGTTTTTCAGCAGCTTTGCACTGTCAGCCTTACGCCAGAAGTTGCTTTTTACATGCCATACATTTTATGTTAACTGTTTTGTCTATGTTTAACATCTTTGAATTTGTTAATGATACCCCTTTAAACTAGCTTAGCATGAATGCTATAATTATTCAATTAGTGTTCTGATTAGCCAGTTTTGAGCGCCAAGAGCTTTTGTATAAAAGGCTGCTCAATTTCATGTTTTATTACACCTGAAGAAGCATAGTGTTACGCGAAAGCGCTTTGTGTGTTCCAGTTCTTCATTAAAGAAGTTTTCTACATTGTGGATTCCTCTGTGTGGTGTATCCAGTGGATTTGGTGTGTTCCTGTTTCTTGTTTTTTCCACTTGGAGCCTCTGTTCTCTTGCTACAGTTGTTGGACTTCTTTTTTTCTTCTTTTTTTATCTTACAATACTTCTGAAGCTTGCTCAAACAAAGCCTTCATTACTCCTCGATTAAGGTATATTAGTCAGCCATTTCTGACTGCATCTCAGAGGATCCATCAGTTTAAGTCACTACATTAGTCTAACTATTTTTATAGGGTATCATCCTTCTTAGACCACCTAGATGACCCCTTTTCCTGACTTTAGGACTCAAAACTTTATTTATTTATTGATGTTTATTAACAGGGTAGATAAACATATCCTTGGACCATTTTAAGCCATGGTATAAGTCAAAAAATAAGGTCAACTGACAATGGTGTATGTACAATGTAGACATAAAACATTGCAATGCAAAGGTAAATCACAACAGGCAACAATGTGAGTGATGTCTGTTACTTTACACATATATACAGTCTACACATGAAAAAACAAGTATAAGCAAGTCACCAGTTGTTAGTGCAACCAGATATGATAGCACAGAAAATAAACTGTTTGCATTTTGAACATTTTGCCATTAGGGGGGATTTATATTGAGATCCCTGACTGTGAGTCCCAAAATTACAAAAAATAAGTAGTGAGACAAAAGAAGCACAAAAAATTTCAAAGTTCACTGTATTCCGCTGAAAATATTTTTTACAGAGGAACAAGACCCCCCCCCCAACCCCTGCATATGTGAGGCTGCACTCCCACACCCCTGCTACACACATAAACACACACACACACACACACACACACACACACACACGCACACACGCACACACACACACACACACACACACACACACACACACACACACACACACACACACACACACACACACACACACACACACACACACACACACATGTATTTCTGAGATCACCAGGCCTCGCAGTTATAGGAATACACTAAGATACCGTAAACACAAATTTAAAATCAAAAAAATGCATAGAATCTTTTTTCATATTTTCAGGGTCACTGTTACAAGGATGGTAGTTTATTCCTAGGAATTTGAAATGGACCCCATTTAGGAGATGTATTAAAGTAGAACCAGAAGAAGAAAAATGTACAACAGGAAGAATACGATAACAGTGGATAGGAAAGCTGTATAAATGAAATAATCTTTCAAGAGCAAGACAGCTTTTTACACTGTGAAAACATAACAGGATAAACTAGCAGAAGCATAGCTAGGATGTGACAAAGGGGACAGCTGGCCCAGGCACAAGCTGTCAGAGAGTACAATTGGTTTCTGAATGCTGGTATCATGTTTGCCTTCAGGGCTTAAGCACTGTGGATTCAGCGCTCCATGTGCAGCATTCAGAATGAATGTAGCAAGCTGCTTGTGACATTTGTAGCAAGCATTTTGCTACTAGTATTCTGAAATAATTGAGCTGAGCTTTTTTTGTCATGTTTCTTTGTTACTCTCCTCAACTCAGAGCAGAGGAGAATTTTTTTTTTCTTGAGCAGTGGAGAGGAGAGTTACACTGGGTATCCCAATAGCTAGCTATGGCTCTGCCAGTTAGACGTTTGAGATAGGAAGAAATGTGAGAAAATAACATTATTCTCACTATGTTAGAATCTAGTCTATATAGATAAATATGACTTCCTTGTGTTTGTTCTTCTTGCTATTTTGATAAAATGCAAAGTATCCTTCTTTAGGAAAGACAAGTAAAAATGCAGACTATGAACAGCAACTGGAAGGCAGTAATGGGGAAAAGGTCAAGTAATAATTCCGGAATAGCAGTAAGTGAACAGAGGTAAGGTAAAGGTAAAACAAGAAACATTTTGTCCAGCCTGCCATTTTGATAGCAGAGGAACACAATAAGTGCTTTATTGTACTTGTAGTAGTATAGATAAGAAGTAGGGTGCGTACAGAACACACACCATCATGCAGAAGTTAATTCTGTCCCCTTTGGAACAATGAAATATTTTCCAAGGAAAACTGTTTTCATCATAGCTGCTGTTAACTCAATTCGGACCCTAGGTGCAGAGAGCTTTTTACAGCCTTCCATATAAACAGGTTATTCCTGAAGAAACACTTTCTTGCCTAAAGTGGTCTTAGTACTATCTTCAAGTCAATGCATTCAGTTATAACTTTTCATCCTCAAGCTTGAAAACACTGGGGAGTGTATCTTACACAATTTTGATGTACAGTCAGCCAAAGATTGCACTAATAGAAGCAAAGAGTTTGTGCAAACAGATTTGTTATTTATACCCTTCCTGCCAGTTAAAGGGGACCAACAAGTAGGAAAGTAAAGTGCATTCACATAGTTAACTAACCACCTCTCTCTCATATTTGACAGCTATGGCAAGCCCCTAAGTAAGCTAGTCAAGGCTCATTTAACCAAAGTAACTAACACCACTGCTGCTTTCTTCTAGAACATCATTCTTCCCAAATTATTTGTGATGATGCTTCTCAGAGTATGAGCCATAGCCAATCTGGATGTCAGGCTGCTTTTTCTACTGCACTGTTATAAGGCACTATGTCCATTCTTCCCACATTGATTGGTACTGGTTGATAGTATGAATACGCTGCATTAGTGAATCTTCTGATAAGCACAGCACTGCTGAGAGATGGTGCTTATGACAACCAAAGATGTTTGAGTAGAAGAACTGTTAAAACACTAGAGGCTGTCACCCTTCTTCTCTTTAATATTATCAAGAAAACAGGCTTGTGCCTTATTACTGCGTGTGTGTGTGTGTGTGTGTGTGTGTGTGTGTGTGTGTGTGTGTGTATATACACCTCTCACACTCTGTGTAGGACACCTGATCGAATGGACACACTACTCTCACCTGTTTGGTTGACACCATTTGGTTAATGTAGACAGATGGTCTACAAAAGCAAGAACAACAATCTCCATGTAGGGGAATATTCCCTTTCCCTAGTGATAATGCAGTCTTGGTGTTAGTATATATAATTGGCAGTGGGTGTGGGGGCCCTTGCCAGTTTCACCTTTTTGTGCTTGAATTAAGCTATCCCATTTGGTTGTAGAGTGGCCTTACCAATCCCATGGTCGATAATTATATATTACCCCTAATGAGAATAACTGGTATCATACCATAGATCATTTCAGGGGACTCATGCATGGGATAAAGCATTTATGTGCTGCCTGTGTCCATCAGTAGTACAGAGGGCAGTCCTGAGGTAAATTTTTGGTTTCCCATCCATAGATCCAAGTTGTGTTTGAATATGGACAGGGATGAGCTTTGTTTTACATGTATGGGGAGTCTTTTTGTTAATTTCATCATGAATTACTACCTCTTTGTATTAATTTGTGTACTACACCTCGACAGCTGCACATGTTTTCCTCTTTAAAATTATTAAGGTGTTGTAGCCCATGTGCTGCCTCTATATTCTGTTAGGTACACTTCATTCAGTTTCAGAAGTTGAAGTAATTTTAACATCCAAAAAGGATGTGGATTGCTCTTAATAACATATTCAAAAAATTTGTACTCACCTTATTGTAAAAGTACTTTATTGCCATTCAGACAGCAGAATAACCTTATTGATTTGTGATGGAAATCATGCTTGTTGTCATATACAGTAGAGCGATTGGGCGTTCTCATTGTTTGGAGATAGCTCCATTTATGTATAACTGTCTCAAAAATATTTATATGTACAGTTGAGAGGTATGGGGCCCAACGAATGTCAAGTTGGGGGCCCCCTAGGCACTTCCAGTCTAAGTATCACCCTGTCACTGACACCCCTTCTAAGCAACCTTTTAATTCATGCTGCAAACTTTTAGGAGTAGTATGTACAGACCGTCTATAGCTACAATGCCCTAACATTGCAACAGGTCTATGTACTACACTATATTGGCCCATCTCACAATGGGACATTCACAGTTACTGACATTTAGTTGCAACAGTGATACATTACAACAACTCTATGTACAGGTCTGAACTTGATGAAATAGTGCCCTAGGCACAGCCTACTGTTTCAGCCCCCCCCCCCCCACACACACACACACCCTCAAGTCTTCCCCTCTATTTTTTTCTCATATTTGGCTCCCCATACCATACACATTACTTTTTCATCCTTTTCTCACATTTTGCCTTACTCATCAGCTTTTAGAAGAAGCCATACTTTTCTATATGTTCTGAAGTGCATTTTAAAGTTTTTTTTCTTTTTACACACTATTTTCATCCAATGATGGTTTGAACAGAAATTATGATTAAGGAAAGAAATTCTGTGTTGCTGTTCAGCTTTTATTTTCCTTGCATCCTTTAAAAATACCTTTCCTGACCAAGGCAACACAGTAATAGCCACTTAGGAAATAACTAAATTAAGCCAGTACCCTAGAAGCCATAGGTGTTGTAGTTGTTCTGGGATATATTTTAGGGCATTTCCCAACCTTTTAATCCAGTGGTGACACAAACAAAAATCATGAGTAAGAAAATCATTTTAGTCTTATTTTTTTCTTTCAAGGAAGACAGAAGTTGTGTGCCCAAGGCTTAATGCTCGAAGATGACAAAAATATTAGTTTTACAATATAGTAACAAGCCTATAGTTGTGAGGATACACAGGTCCTATATGGGAATACTGCTTGCCTCCCGAACCCTCCAAAAAAGACAGTCACTACCTGTGCATTCCTCTGGTGTTTGACTGGGATGAAAGCAGGAAGCAGAGGTTCAAATGACCTCAGTCAGGCAATTCAAGTGATTGCTGACATACATATATATGACATGCCTCCTCTCTCCTCACCCCTAAGGCAGCCACTTGTATACATGCCTGATGCGTGACTGTGAAAAAAAGTGAAAAAAAATAATGATTACAGTAGTGTACTTTGTTGCTGCTAGACAGTACACTGCCCTTACACAAGGTATAGAAACCTTCTTTGTACACCTCTTAGGTCTGTGAGAAAAGTAAAAGAAACAATGACCACACAGTCCCCAGCCCAAACACAAGCTTTAATGACAACCTGTGCACACCTCTAAGGTTTAACTGTGATGAAAACTAAAGAAGTGATCACAATATAATCCCCAGCCCCCTCCCACATCAACTACAGCAGCTAACTGCACAGATTTTTTGCAGAATGTCCAGTTTTTTGCCACATATTTGTGCCCATTTCTCATAAAATTGGGGTTTTCTGTCAAATCATTTGCAAATTATTAAGGGTTGAATTCAGAAAATAATGGCAGACATTGGAGATTCAGACTTCACAACCCTCAGAAAATCTATGCTAATAAAAAAACACTTTTGCTCTATCAATTTTCTAAGTTTGTAAGAGCAATATTTAAAGTCTCCCTATTTTTGGCCCCTTGTCCCCCCATTATTGATGACTTTGTCCGGATTTCGTGCTCTACAAGGTTGACAGGTTCAGAATATTCTTGATCCTCATATCATTGCAAAGTACTTCCTTGTAAAAAAAAACATGGCAACTTACTTCCCTGGCTGCTGCAGCCAGTCAGGTCTTTTGCTTCACTGAAGCGGACCTTATTGAATGCAGTTTACAGGCAAGTTAAAAAAAATGAAAAAAAGTTTGCAGTCATGCCAAGTGGTGATGTCACGTCACACAGCTGTGCAGACATCCACCAGGTGCCACAATGAACTGATAAGCTGGAGAAACCCGTGGCTGCTGCACAGGGGCCTTCGTTCACAGGGAAATAATCAGGGGCTCCACTGGTGCCTAACACCGGCTATGTCTTCAACCAAATTTTTTCATCTTTAAATTTTGTTTTTATTGGGACACTAGAATTGCAATATTTGGCCATTTTATTCATGCTCTGTGTATTATGAAATACTAGAATACTACAGTATTTAGCAACCCTGTTTATTTGAATTCCAATTCTTACTGAATCATCAGTCATAAGTGTAAACATTGCCAAGAACATAAGACAACTTACAGTTTTGTTGTTGCCCTAGCCAGGTTTGTAATCTCTCTACCTTAAGTCTGCTACTTTTGTTTCATTCGCATTTCTGACAGTAAATGTTTACCTTGTTACCACTTCCTGGTGAAATTTACATTCTAAGTGGGAGTTGGCTTGATATAGGAGAGGAACACAGTCTTCACAGCCTTAGCAAATATATCCATGCTAATGACAACAGAAGATTACTGCTGTGTATATTCTTGAGTATTACATGACTGAACCTCCCATTGTTGCTCTGTATATTCTAGAGTATTACATGACTGAACCTCCCCTTGTTGCTCTGTATATTCTAGAGTATTACATAACTGAACCTCCCCTTGTTTCTCTGTATATTTTAGAGTATTACATGACTGAACCTCCCCTTGTTGCTCTGTATATTCTAGAGTATTACATGACTGAACCTCCCCTTGTTGCTCTGTATATTCTAGAGTATTACATGACTGAACCTCCCCTTGTTGCTCTGTATATTCTAGAGTATTACATGACTGAACCTCCCCTTGTTGCTCTGTATATTCTAGAGTATTACATGACTGAACCTCCCCTTGTTTCTCTGTATATTCTAGAGTATTACATGACTGAACCTCCCCTTGTTGCTCTGTATATTCTAGAGTATTACATGACTGAACCTCCCTTTGTTGCTCTGTATATTCTAGAGTATTACATGACTGAACCTCCCCTTGTTGCTCTGTATATTCTAGAGTATTACATGACTGAACCTCCCCTTGTTGCTCTGTATATTCTAGAGTATTACATGACTGAACCTCCCCTTGTTGCTCTGTATATTCTAGAGTATTACACGACTGAACCTCCCCTTGTTTCTCTGTATATTCTAGAGTATTACATGACTGAACCTCCCCTTGTTGCTCTGTATATTCTAGTGTATTACATGACTGAACCTCCCCTTGTTGCTCTGTATATTCTAGAGTATTACATGACTGAACCTCCCTTTATTGCTCTGTATATACTAGAGTATTACATGACTGAACCTCCCCTTGTTGCTCTGTATATTCTAGAGTATTACATGACTGAACCTCCCCTTGTTGCTCTGTATATTCTAGAGTATTACATGACTGAACCTCCCCTTGTTGCTCTGTATATTCTAGAGTATTACATGACTGAACCTCCCCTTGTTGCTCTGTATATTCTAGAGTATTACATGACTGAACCTCCCCTTGTTGCTCTGTATATTCTAGAGTATTACATGACTGAACCTCCCTTTGTTGCTCTGTATATACTAGAGTATTACATGACTGAACCTCCCCTTGCTCCTTCCTTTCTACTTGTTGTGTACTGTCTCAAATGCTTTGTGTTTTGGTGTGGAGTAGGCTTGCCCCATTCCACCTGACTACACCCCTCTTTATGAAGTAATGCTTTTTACACTGTGATTAAAATTGTTTCTTTGTAGTCATTTATTGTGCCCTCCTCTTCCTTCCTTTGTCTTTGTCCCTCAACCCTTTTAACCTGCAATTTACATTAATTGATAAAGATTGCTATATCTTGTGAAAATGGACAGAACACAAGTGAATTCACCCAGTGTGTTATTTTCACTGGGGTATAGGGCAATACTTCAGGGAGGAAAAAAACAAAAACAAATGTTTTATTCTGGGACAATTTTGGTTTTAGTAATTTTGCTAGTTTTGTTTTCATTTACTATAGCAGAAAATGACACAAATCCTCAGGCATTTTGTAATGCATGAACTTTCTAGAAGATAGTCCTACAATGCAAGTTAAGTCATATTCAGATGAACAAATCTGTCATATTCTTACCTTTGTACTTCAGTGATACATATTTTGCATGTCGTTTGTCTCAGGTTTGAAAAGACTCAAGGGAAACTGTGATGCAGAAAAAGATCTTAAAGAAATGGAGAAGGAGAAGAATGAGGCAGCGAAGGAGAAGAAAGTATCCATCATACAGCTTTTCCGTTCTCCTAATTACCTACAGCCCATCATTGTCTCGATGATGCTTCACTCTGCCCAGCAGTTCTCGGGAATTAATGCTGTAAGTCTTCCTAAATACACACAAATCTGGATGTGAAGGGATGATTTATGTTATGAAATAACTGATTTGGGAGACTAATGCACAAAACTATTAAAAAGGATATTTATTATGTCATTACACAGGTTACATGAAGCCATCTAGGTGGTATCTAATAGAGCTGAGATGCCAGAAACTGCTTTTCCTTCTAAGCCAGTAATTCAAGTCTGAACAGAAGCTTTTTTTTTCCAAGCAGTAGTGAAGGAGATGGGTATGTGACTAGTGGACTGTTTTCTAGATTTAGTCTTTGTCTTTTTGACTTTTCCCAGTTAGGGGTTGCCACAATGGAACTCTGGTCCGCTAATGATTGGCAGTAGATTTTTTATGGTGCCAAGTTGCCAGCCCGACGCCCAACCTTCAGCGAAGGCACGCCCATTCACACATGTCTTTCGGAGGCCACTCGACCGCGGGGAGGACATGCTGACTCCACACAGTAGGCACTCCAGCAGTGAATCGAACAGGAGAACCTCTTGCTGTGAGGCAACAATGCTACCGCTGTACCACCATAGCTTAAGTAAAAAAAAACAGAGTTCTAGTTAGGTAGATAGTAAAAGCATAAAAAAATATTTGAAATTTAGGAAATCTTGGAGAACTGTGCAAACATTTATAATTATTTCTTGGATTATGTAGAAGTGCAGCACACAGAATAAAAGGAATTCTTTCATACAGTTTGCTAAAGTCAGAAAATGGCAAGGGACAAGAACATAATTAAAATAACAGAGGAAAAGCATACTAGGGATTGTGCCCCACTCCATCTGGTCCCATAGTGTAAACTCTGGCAACATGGCATTATTTGTACTAAATGAGGAATTCATTCTCCACGTGCACTGTATAGTAGACTGGACAGGTTACAGTGCTCTCCTGTCATCCAAATGCTGAGGTTTATCTGCATAAACATGAATCCTACTGCCCCATCCTCATAGCAAACTGTTAACAAATTCCTTAGGTCACCTTATTAGAAACCATTATTCTGTACTGCCTATCAGGTCTCCCTTTTCAGGTAACCATAGCTGATAATGTAGTTTCCAAAACTTGTCCATGTACCTGGAATTCTACACCTTAGTCCTTGTATTAAGACATGGGATGTGCCTGAAAAGAGTATTCAGACCAGTACTGTATCTAGAGTAGCATGACCTACCCTAGGTATAATTTGCTAAGGGGACTGTTTGGCACCTCAGAAGAGCTGATCATGACAATGGTGATTGGGTGTGACTTTTGGTAGTCACTTAAGAAGCTGCAGATGATATCACTGCTGCTTAAATGAATGTGTTTACATGTTGGTAACTGCAGCAAGGAGTTAGCCAAGGATATATTTTGCTTTGGCCTCAACATCAACGGTCTGTTTTTGTGGGTTGAGGAGTCAGTCTAGTAGCTACTAAAGGCACCAAATGACATAACTACAGCTCTGCTTCAAATCAGCTGAATCACTTGGTTAATAAACTTAAATAAATAAATAAACTGCCAGCTACTGTCAAGCTAGCCATCACATATTGTACAAGAGGGTCTATGACATGTGGAATCTGAATGGTAGTTTTCTGTGGTGGGGCAAAGTATTCTCACATCCATCATGCTGGGAATGTTACATTCTAAGCTAATTTATTTATATAGGTTTATAGGTTCACAGGTGTTTACTAGGCTAACACCCACAAGGTCCTTTTTAAGCCTAGCCATGCATCCCAAATCTCTGACAAGTTCTGATACCCTTGATAAGTGTAAGCAGGGGTTTGGGAGATGAACCATTTACAGATTACCTGTGTCCATTAGAGACACCGGTGCCAGACCTGGGATGAATTTCCAAAATCCCATCCAATTTTCCAAGTTGCACTTGAATTTGGTTTGAGAGGAACTCTGCTTCACATAGATGGGGAGCCTGTTCCATAGATGTGATAGTCTCTGGGATACAAAAATATCTCTCCAGCAGGATCTATTTATATCACAGGTAAGGTTTAAGTCTTTAGAATGGGTAATTCCGGTGCTGTTTATTTTGTGGATATGCAAGAGGTCTAATCAGAGTGGGGTCTGACAATGCCCTGTATGCCAGGCATAGATCTCCCTCAAAAGCCTGTAGGAGACAGAATACAGGAATAGGTCCTTGAGGCAGACTGCATAGGACATTTTACTTAAGCCCTGTATTCTTTTAGCGAGGAACCTCTGTGGATGTTCCAGTTGTTGGATATGTCTGATTAGGTACATACCAAAGGGGTATTGTGCTCGATGTTAGGTCTGAAGAATGCTAAATACAATGGAACAATGACTTGCTTGGACTTAGATGCCATACCTTTGTTTATAAATTGTGCAATATAGAATGATCTCCTCACAACTGTACACACATGATGGTTAAAGGCTAGATTACTGTCTATGTGTGTGCCTAAGTTCCTGACTACTGGGTCAACTCTAAGGGCTGTGTTGTCAATATGATAGCTCTTCCCAAAGGATACTATTATGCATTTCTTGGCATTTAGTTTTAGTCCATGGCTCTGACACCAGTTGTTTGTCTGTGTCAGCCCCTCCTGGAGAACATTTGTGTCAGTGTGAGATTCAATGACAGATCCTAATTTGCAATCATCTGCAAATTTAGTTAGCCAGAAACCGCTGACATTGGCCTTGACTTCTGAGAAATAAATGCCAAAAAGGAACGGTCTAAGGATTGATCCCTGAGGAACTCCACTTGTGACTGGCCTTTTTGTAGAGGTAGACTCCCCAATTCTAACTTCCTGGGTCCTGTTTGTGAGTCAATTGGCTATCCTCCAGGTGACATACGGGTTTGTACCTAACTTCTTGAGTTTGTCAACAATGCCCAAGTGATGTATTGTGTCATATACCTTGGCCAGGTCAAGGTAGGCAGTGTGAACAATTTTCCCTCATCCATTGCTTTGGTGACCTACTCAAAGAAGTCCACCAGGTTGAGCAGGCATGATCTGTCCTTGACAAAACCAAACTAGGTTGGGTCCAGTGTCTGGAGCTTTACTGTATCTATATTGATCCTCTCCATTATAATTCTTTCCATGGTTTTACATATAAGACTAGTGAGACTGCTGGGTCTGTAGTCTCCAGGGTCTGTAGATGGCCCACCTTTGTGCAGAGGGATGACTGTTGCCTTTCTCCATTCGTAAGGCACAACGCCTGTTTGGAGTCTACATTTCAATAGTAATTCCAGAGGCCCTGATAGGTTATGTTTCATGCTATTTAGAAGGCATACTGGGATATTGTCTGGGCCCATTGATGCAGTGTTCTTTGTCTTAGAGAGAGCATTAAGGACATATTTCCTAGTGATAGTAGGGGGAGGTATATTTGATATATATAATCATCTATGAGCCCACTATACCTCAGAGAAAGAGGGATTTCCTTTTCCATAACATATCTGTATTTTGACCAGCACAATATCCATGTACAACTGGTTATTGTGCAGAGTAATACACCCCACTACAAGCTACCTATACAACTTAATTATTTCAGAGAGCTACTAGTCAACCAAGTGGGAACAACATGCTAAGGCCATACAGTTATAAAAGTAGCACCCAATAATCACAGGTGCAATTCTGCATGGTTTCCTTAGCAACCTTGCTTAAAAACTGTCTAGTAATGCATTTATTCCTGTGCACTCTGTGCTTTATCTTTTATGGGGGATTAGATGATGCTTCACAATCTAAGCTTCTTGCATGACAGAATGTGGAGTTCTTTTTATAGTTGCTACTGGTTCACTTCACTTGATGCGCTACACATTAATATACAAACGTGTTGTAGCATACACATTTGTTTCTCACTTAACCAATTTACCATACAAAAAGAAATGTAGTTTCAAAGGTTTATTACAGCAGAAAAACTAGGCTAGTCTGCCTTGTAAGCAAACTTCATGCTGTGTAGCTTCTTATAAACTATAATTAAATGTGCTCTGATTAAAACCAATGGAACCAATCTGTTTCTGAAAAGAAGTGTCCTCTTTTTCCTTTCCTTTCCTCCTTCAATGTCCATTAATGTATAATCTTGTAAGGATTTGTGTTGTTGCTGGCAATTAGCTTATAAATGGAGAATGACAATGCTATTCAAGACATAACATTGCACTGTGTCTCACATAAAGTATGCATTATATATCTTTATACAAATTCTAGAATAATGGTATGATTCTCTGCAAGTATAGCACTAGGCTGACAAATACAAATCTAGCTCCTAGAATGAAAACATATCAGTGAGGTAACACACTAGGCAGAATGACCTATTTTCAGGTGTGACACAACAGGATTACCACATTAAAGTGGTTGCTCAGAATCATATAGTTGCAAGTGAAAAAAATGAGGGATTCAAACCCAAGACTAAATGATGGCATTAGTGAATAGCGAGCAGCCTTAAACCTATATGCTAAACTGACTTTCTTCCTTTTATTTGCTTCCACATGAAATGCAGTTTTAATGTGTGGAACGGTAGCATTTCATCTTTGCCTACTGGGGTACATGTATCCATGTTCACAACAGTGGTTAGGGATGCCGTAGTTTCAGTTGTGTTTAAAGCCATTAATGTGAAAGAAGAAGCAATCAGAATACCATTGTATACAAAACTGTACATCATGCTGACATTCAAAGACTTGCAAGAGTTAATGTGTTTTTTTGAGGGGGATCCTCATACACTTCCCATGCAGCAGCTATGTGTCAGCATCCCTTCTCAGTATAATCAACTGAAAGTTCTCTGTACCTTGAAGTAGGGGAAAAGCCCACCTTCAACCTCTGATAAGTAAAATCTGGGGATTTTTGTCCACTTGTGCATTATTACATAACTTGCCTTGTTTCTCATGTTGAACTCCTATTTTGGCCTATTTTGCTTCAGAGGTGTTGCTGTTTTTCAGATCCAGGATCTGGGGTTCAATCCTGACCTTCAGATGTCTACATGTTTTCTTTGTGTCATCATGGGTTTTCATCAGATAATCTGGTTTCCTCACACCTCCTAACAAGCATGCTACTTAGGTTTATTAGCTACTTTAAAATACTCATAGTCCTCAACTATGCAGCTCTTTTCATTCAGTCTTCGTTTCAAATCCACCTTTGGTTCAATGGGTTTTCATCAGATAATCTGGTTTCCTCACACCTCCTAACAAGCATGCTACTTAGGTTTATTAGCTACTTTAAAATACTCATAGTCCTCAACTATGCAGCTCTTTTCATTCAGTCTTCGTTTCAAATCCACCTTTGGTTCAATGGGACTAAGCTGGTTAACGAAAACGTGACATCAATAATAAAAGGAAAATAATAAAAAATAAAATTTGTTCTCTGATATGTGAGAGAAGGACATTATTTTGGTTGCCACATAGCAATTAACACTGTTCACCATATATGTGTTCACATAGCAGAGGAAAGCTCCAATACACCACTTGCACCCTGTTTACTAATATAGTATAGAAATATACTAATGTGGTCAACTTAAAGGTCACCATACCGCAGAGAAAAGGGAATCTCCCTCTATTGACTTTGCGGTGGTGCTAAGGTAAATCATTTTAAAAAGCAGTGTCCTATTCCTTTCTACTACTTTTTATCGGTGATGTCAATGTATGGAAATCATATTTTTTTTAAAGTGTTTTACTTGTTGAAAGACAGCAAAAAATGTCCTATAAGGTGCTCAGCAGCTTTTGCACCACATGACATTGTGCAAAGGTAAATCACTTTCAAATGGATAGTCCTATATTTTTATTTATTTATTTATTTATTTTTTGCAGCGGCCCTCTGCTTTCTTTCTTGGTGCTTGCTTTCTGTGTTTTTTATGTTCATATGTATGTTCTCTACTTTTAAGTTCAGTCAGGCTGACCTTAGGTACAGTTGGCAAGATCTCTTGCATATCAGATTTCAGTTCCATTAGGCTGTTACAAGTGAATTCTCACACTCATATGACATACCAGAGGAAATAGCAAGAGCACCAGGCAAGAGTTTGATTCTCAGCTAGAGCTCTTCTGCATGAAGACATGCATGAATGGGCGTACCTTCTTTGAAGATTGCGCGTCAGGGCTGGCAACTTGGCACGTAAAAATCTACTGCCAATCATTAGTGGACCGGAGTTCCGCTGTGGCGACCCCTAACCAGGAAAAGCCGAAAGATGCAACAACAACAACCAGGCAAGAGATGAAGGTGGAGAAGACACAGGAAGCAAAAGTGTGGCTGCAGGTCCAGCCTTCATCCTAGACTAAGGAAACATCCTCACAAACCACCTCTTCCCAGTGTATTTCTTGTAATGCCAGATCTATCACAAACAAAATGGATGAACTTCAGCTACAAATTTCTGAGAACAAGCTTGTAAGAGACTGTTGCATTTTATTATTTACAGAGACATGGCTGCACTCGTATATACCAGATGCAGCCATTGAGCTGGCAGGCAGCTCAAATTTCAGCAATACATCAAATATGCAACCAGGGTGGAAAATACACTGGATAAGTCCTACT
>NC_056734.1:153361192-153546192 GCF_019279795.1 Protopterus annectens
TGCCAGCATATCCTGCAAACATCAACCAAAGATTAATAATAAATGGGCTACTTTGGAAAACTTGGCTCAAGGGTGTTGGAATGGAAGTCTTAAAAGTTAACATCTTGTGCCAGCCTTTAGCCTGCCCATGCATACTATTGTAATTAAGGCAGAGACATCTTTAGTTACTTCTGCTTTGCTTTAACAAATGTGGCTGGACTGGATTTCTATTTGTGGAATGCAGATACTCCTGCTGCTTCTCGCTGACTCAATAAGCGGATTGCTGGCAGCATGTGATTGTTGTTATTGTACACCGATTCAATGTCTCTCTGTTAGTTACAAATAGTATGCATGGGTAGGCCTGTTTCTTTGTTATTTACAACTTACAAATGATTAGTATCTTACAAAAACTCAGATGGGATGGGAAAAGTCTAAAGGTTTGTGCAAGACGCTTTTAACTTTTGAGACTTCAATTCCAACATCCTTAAGCCAGGTTTTCTAAAGTGCCTCATTTAGTGTTAATTGGTTGTTTTGAATGGGAAGGTAGGCTGTGCAGCACCAAACTATTCTGAGCTCAGTTTACTTCTTGTACTCTTGTTTCTCATTATGTTATTTTTCTGGAGGGAAATTATAGATGAGAGAAACCAAGACAATACCAAAACAGATAAAAACAAAATGTAAGTCAGTCAACACAGCCACTAAGTAAAACACTATACAAACTGCACTAAAACTGGAGTCAGCCAACACAGCCGCTAAGTAAAACACTATACAAACTGCACTAAAACTGGAGTCAGCCAACACAGCCACTAAATAAAACACTATACAAACTGCACTAAAAATGTGTCGGTTTAAAGAACGTATTTTAGAACACTTGGGTAATATACGTAATCATGTTTCTACTAATGCTTTGGCTAGCCATGTATCTTTATCAGGACATAATGTTTTTAGGTTTAGGGCTCTACAACTTATTCCTTTTGTCATCAGAAGGGGTTATTTTAATAACCAGGTTGAGATGCTTCAGTTAAAGTGAATTGTGTCTCTTCAAGCATATAAATTACCAGGATTAAATTCTGGTATTCCACTTAAACCTGCCTTGGTTAGGAGGTAGTGACTAGGACTGAATAATTGTTTTATCAGTAGAGCTTATTGATTGGTGTGTTTCTCTTATATATTGAATGTGTTTTATATGTTTTTTATTCTTTCTTTTGGGTCGGATGAAGCGGTGACCCTGCAAAAATGCTAATCCGTTTAAATAAACCAGTTTTTAGTGCAATTTGTATATTGTTTTATTTAGTGGCTGTGTTAGCTGACTCACATTTTGTTTTTATCTATGGGAAATTATACATCTAAGAGTTACTTTGCTTAATGTGACATTTGGAAAGGGAAAAGGATCTGTGACATACAGTAGAAGGTACCGGATCTCTCTCTCTGCCTGGGAATGCATATCTTATATTGGATGTCACTGGTAACTGGCTGAGGAAAGAGATTTTTGCTGAAGGGGTTGGTTGAACTGTTTGGGATTTGGCTGTGAAAGAGTGGATGGTCACAGTACCTTCTCAACTTGTTTTGTGTTTGGATATTTCTTTAGGAATTGATTTTATGGTCGGTTGCCCTGTGTGGAGTGGACATAACAGGGAAAGAGTCTTTGGTTGCAGCTTTAGGCCCTTCTGGCACATGCCACTTTGGTGTCCCTGTATGGGCATTTGAGGGGACACTATACTTGTTTGAGTTTTTGTGTCAGGCAGTGACGTGGATTTAATTATGTGGCATCTTCAGAAGAATTCAGGCTTTCCTTTGAGTACCTCCTGGTCCCAACTTGCAGGTATCATGATGGTCAGAATGGCACCTGTAGCAGGTAAGTTGACATTGTTTTACTGTAACAGAAGGATACTGCTCTGTCCCATGATAGTGGCCTCTGATGAGTGGTGGGGTGATATTGTTGTTGCACCTTCTTTCTGTTAGCTGTTTACAGTTATATATAGAAAGTCAGTGTAACCTTTTATACGTTAGTGTTTATAGTATCTGATGTATGTAAGCTATTTTAATGATTTGTACATTTTTAATAGGGCTTTTAATTAGTATTTTTATTTATTTTATACTGCATTAGTTTTCCTATTACTAGCTCTTGATACTTTTTCAATAACTTTTTGCAGTGTCTCCGGTGTTAGTACAAATGTTTACTTTGTTGACCATTTTGGATTACTTCCCTCATTGACAGATTTCCCCCCTCCCCCAGAGTAAAAGGATGGCTTCTGTGACTTTTTTTTTTATCATTTGCGAATGTATTGACTTGTTGGTGCAGTTATCTTAAGAGAGTGTTCATTATGTTTAAATGAGGAATTTACATGGCACTTCACTGATAGGGAAGCAAGATGTTGGAAGGACAGCACAAACGGAATGTGGCAGGGGACAGAGAGAGTACCCGGAAAGTATTAAATTGTTGGAACAGGAGATGGCAACACTAATAATGCAGCAACAAATGCTGGCTCCTGCATACAAGTTCAGATTTTTTTTATGGGGTCGGGTGGCAAGTAAGGAGGTACTGGCAATAAAAAATGCATAGGCGATAAGGCAGCTGTTACAGTACAGAAACTTATACTGACAGGTATGGACTTGAATGGATACATGCAAAAATATAAGCACATTTATTAAAAGTACCCTATAGCAGATACAAATTACATGTTAATGAATCCAAATGCATATTGCACATGATTCAAACAGGCAAGGTCAACATCTCCATTTAAACTTAGAATGTCTCACCTCTTCTAACATGAAGTAGTTTAACCTGCAGCCTGACACATGAGGCTGAATGTTTGTAAGTCACAGGTCTTAAGTAATAACTTGTTAAACTGTTGTCTTGGTATAATGTTGGAGTTTGTCTCTTTTTATCTGGGTGCAAAGCACAATTGACAGCAGTCTCTCTGCAGTCAGTGAGACAGCTACAGAATGACTCTACCAGCAGAATATTTCCTGGTCTGCATCAAATACAACAAATTTAAACAAGAAACCCAGTTTTGTGTATTAGCACATTTCCCTGAATGAGAACTCAGCTGATGAAACTCTATGCTTGCAAGTATAAAGAGTATACATAGACCAGTATCATGAATAAGAGTAACTTATGGTGCAAAATCCCTCTAGTGGAAAGACATTCTTCAGTTTCATTTATTTATGTATATGTTAGGGTTGGGAAGTTTGTATTCTCATGTAAACAAGTTTTTCCCTTCTCAGTCCAGGAGTTAAAATTTGAGTTAAAATCAGGGATAGTTGATAGGTATGCTTATATTTAAGAAGAAAAGATATTCCACATATGCAAGTATTTCTGCTTCTTGAACTGTTTTAAACTGTTTAAAGTTGTTTTTGCACCTGCACTTTTAAAGTTTGCCCTGTTTGTTGCATTTACCTATTGAGGCTACAAACTCAAGTGTGCTAGCCTGTGTTACATATTTATTGCATTTTCCTGCTGTTTGTTGCAAAAAAGAAAAAAAACAAAAAAATTATCCTTGTTTTCCGTCTTTCCTGACCTAGAGTAGTCCAAATACAGGCTTTGCTGTATTCTGGACTTTTGGAAAGTTCCTGTGTTGCCCATTTCCTTTCTTGGATAAAGGGAGGCTTCTTTGTTCACCAGTGGCAGTGGGGAGCTTAGAGCAGCCTATCTATCCCTGGAGGAGTGTTCCCAGCACAAGAATCTGGTAGTCTATTGGCCGTTTTGGGCCAATTTCTAGCTCTTTCAAGTCCCCCTGTATAAAACCCGCTTTGGCACGTTTTTTTCGCTTGTTACTACTCAGCCAAGCTCCTCGTGGTCCTGCAGAGTGGTGCTAGCAGCAGGGAGGCTAAAACAGCGACTGCTAACCTGATAAAAGTGTTTTTTTTTCCTGCTACTACCTGGGCGACTGTCCGATCTAGCTAAACTGCAAGTATTTCTGCTTCTTGAACTGTTTTAAACTGTTTAAAGTTGTTTTTGCACTTGCACTTTTAAAGTTTGTACTGTTTGTTGCATTTACCTGTTGAGGCTACACACTCAAGTGCGCTAGCCTGTGTTACATATTTATTGCATTTTCCTGCTGTTTGTTGCAAAAAAGCAAAAAAAAAAAAATTATCCTTGTTTCCCATCTTTCCTGACCTAGAGTAGTCCAAGTACAGGCTTTGCTGTATTCTGGACTTTTGGAAAGTTCCTGTGTTGCCCATTTCCTTTCTTGAATAAAGGGAGGCTTCTTTGTTCACCAGTAGCAGTGGAGAGCTTAGAGCAGCCTATCTATCCCTGGAGGAGTGTTCCCAGCACAAGAATCTGATAGTCTATTGGCCGTTTTGGGCCAATTTCTAGCTTTTTCAAGTCCCTCTGTATAAAACCCGCTTTGGCGTGGTTTTTGCGCTTGTTACTACTCAGCCAAGCTCCTTGTGGTCCTGCAGGTGGTGCTAGCAGCAGAGAGGCTAAAAGAGCAACCGCTAACTGATAAAAGCATTTTTTTTCCTGCTACTACCTGGGCGACTGTCCGATCTAGCTAAACTGCAAGTATTTCTGCTTCTTGAACTGTTTTAAACTGTTTAAAGTTGTTTTTGCACCTGCACTTTTAAAGTTTGTCCTGTTTGTTGCATTTACCTGTTGAGGCTACACACTCAAGTGCACTTGCCTGTGTTACATATTTATTGCATTTTCCTGCTGTTTGTTGCAAAAAAGAAAAAAAATAAAACAATTATCCTTGTTTCCCCTCTTTCCTGACCTAGTGTAGTCCAAATACAGGCTTTGCTGTATTCTGGACTTTTGGAAAGTTCCTGTGTTGCCCATTTCCTTTCTTGGATAAAGGGAGGCTTCTTTGTTCACCAGTGGCAGTGGGGAGCTTAGAGCAGCCTATCTATCCCTGGAGGAGTGTTCCCAGCAGAAGAATCTGGTAGTCTAATGGCTGTTTTGGGCCAATTTCTAGCTCTTTCAAGTCCCCCTGTATAAAACCTGCTTTGGCGTGGCTTTGCATGATTTTGTGCATAGCGCAGCATTGGGCAGCTCTGCTTAATTGGGTTTAAACCATTCTCGGCTCCACAAAGTCTGCTCTTCACTTTTTCCCTTAGAACTAATCTAGTTCTCATAATAAACACCATATTCCTACTCTAAAGCCTGGCACTTGCTCACTAAAGCAATTATATAAATCAGCACTAAGAAATTAAAAGCACTACATCCTCACAAACTCCCCTTGAGTACCTTGTTCCCTATTGGCCCTTTTTTCAATTATAATGGAATTCCCAATACTATTCTAGCATGTCCAAAGGTCAGTTGTCAATCTCCTCTCTGGTCCAGCTGGTGAATTTGGGAATGTTGAGGCAATGTTACAACTGCCTCATGTACA
The DNA here is from genome assembly GCF_019279795.1 of Protopterus annectens. Taxonomy (NCBI): domain Eukaryota; kingdom Metazoa; phylum Chordata; order Ceratodontiformes; family Protopteridae; genus Protopterus; species Protopterus annectens. Next base: position 153,366,508 of record NC_056734.1, read on the forward strand.
CAGACAACCCTCTCCTCCTCCCAACAAATTCCAGCACATGTGAGAGATGCAACCATATAGCCAAACTGGAGGCTAAGCTCTCTCAACTCAGTTTTGGCATAACCAGTCAGGAGGAGAAGGAAACCACACTTACTGCAATTCCAGTCTCACATAGACCTACCACGACAGCAAACCAAACACATAAACACACAAAAACATACTCGGAGGCTCTAAATAAAAATCTGCCTAAGCAGCAGAGACCTCCAAAGCAGACACCCAAGCAACTGCTACCCCAAAACAAAACACGTGCAACACATAGCTCACAAAGCCAGTGTGCCGAACAGTCACAGCCCTTAAGGCTAAACAACACACTGATGTCCCGCTCACCAGGCTGAACAAGGAGAAGGTCACGGTGAGCTGCCTGTCAGGTGCTAGGATCCGCCACATAACACAAGCACTCATGTCACTCCAAGGAAAGTACAAATATGACTCAGTCATTGTCCATGCTGGTGTGAATAACCTGAGACGTACCTCCCTGGACTACATGAAAAGAGACATAGAGGAGCTCTCTGAGCATGTAGCCCAGGCTGGTATGACCCTGACCTTGAGTAGCATCTTACCCTCATCAAGAATGATGCCACGATATGAAGACAAGATGATCAATTTCAACAATTGGCTTAAGTATTGGTGTCATTCAAAGGGGATCTAATGCCTGTCAGCCTGGGATGACATGCTCGACAAGCCACGATGCTTCGCTAGGGACGGCTTGCACCTGTCACCCCTGGGCTTTCGGATATTGGCAAAGGCTCTTGCCACCCCCATAGTGCCTTTTTTAGGCAAGGCTCAAAAGACTAACCCACTTCCATAGGTATCACAAGGGATACGAAACTAAGAGTAATGCTACTCAATGCCAGAAGTCTAAACCTCAAGATGCACGCACTCGAAACTCTCCTTAGCATGGAGAACATCAATATCTGTGCAGTAACAGAAACCTGGTTCAAGGGTCCCGAGAGCACCACAGCACTACCAGATTATACCTCATACCATGCTTTTCGGCCCCAAAACTTGGACCGAACCACAAAAGGAGGGGGAGTATCAATATTCATCAAAGATACCCACACCTCCAGGTTGGTGGCACAGCACGAAGCATCAGAGACTATCCATGTGCAACTAACAGTGGGTAAAACTGCCTTCCAGTTTATAGCCTGCTACAGACCACCCTCCCAAACCCAGGAACCCCACTCGGCCTTCCTGAGAACACTGGAAAATATGAAGGTCTCTCCAAACACCATTATATTGGGCGACTTCAACTACCCAAACATAGACTGGAAGCATTACTCTAGCTCCAACACCCTAGCCCAAAGGTTCCTAGAATTTATAAACTCAAATGCTATGGAACAACTTGTTACCACTCCCACAAGAGGGGAAAACATACTGGACCTGATCATCACCAACATGGGGGCTCTATGCTTCAGACCAGAAGTGTATCCCTCACTGGTAAGATCAGACCATAAACTAATCTTACTGGAAATTCACATCCCGACCCCACCCCCTGCCCAGAAAACCATAGTGAAAAACTTCTCTAAAGCAAATTTCACACTCCTCAAAACAGAGGTGGAATCCTTCAAAGCCCCCGGGCCTGTGGAAAATATGGCCCAGACCGCTGAATCCTTTATAAACACATTCTATGAACACCTTCAGGAATGCATGGATCATGCAATCCCAAATAAAACCAAGACCCAATCCTCCAAAGGCAGGCATCCTGTCTGGTGGACCCCAGCCATAAACAAACTATACAATAGAAGGAGGAAGCTGCTACATGATAGAGCAAAATCCTAAAAAGGGAAGGCATCTCTGATCAGTATTAGCAAAAAACTAATGGCACTCATAAAATCGTCTAAGGCCAGCTTCACTTGCACATGACACTATGGATAATCACAAGGCTTTCTTTAGTTATGTTAGGAACCTGGGTGGGAATTCCAAGATATGCTCAGAATTAGTCCAAAATGACAAAAAATACACCAAACCCACAGACATTGCCAACATCCTAGCTGACAGGTTCAGTGCAAACTCCCCCCCCCACCAAAAGGGCAAATATCTATCCCAGCAGAGTGCTGCCCCCCTGACATCTCAGATGCTCAGGTAAGAGCTGCCCTCTCCAAAGCAAAAAAACACAGCATCAATGGGACCAGACGGTGTCCTGGGCTGCATCCTACATGAACTCCAAGAAGAGCTAAACCCAAACATAAAACTACTGTTCAATCTTAGCCTTACTACAGGATATGTACCCAAAGAGTGGCATACAGCAACAGTGGTCCCGCTCCACAAAGGTGGTGCCTCAATAGATCCTGGAAACTATCGCCCCATAAGCCTGACTAGCTTGGTCTGCAAAGCTATGGAAAGGATCATCATGGACCTCATAAATAAAGATATTGGGGACCTATAGACACTGGATCCTACCCAGTTCGGCTTTGTTAAGGGCAGATCCTGCCTCTTAAACCTGGTTGGTTTCTTTGAAACAGTCACCAAGGCCATTGACGAGGGGAACGTGGTCAACACAGCCTACCTGGACATCGCAAAAGCCTTCGATACAATACCCCACTCGGGCATTATAGATAAGCTCACCAGCTTAAATATAAACCCCTATGTCACTAGATGGGTTGCAAACTGGCTCAAGGACAGGACCCACATGGTTAGAATTGCTGGAGCCATGTCAGACTCCAAACCAGTTACAAGTGGCATCCCACAAGGCTCAGTCCTGGGACCTCTCTTGTTCGGTATATACTTCTCAGAGGTACAGGCCAACACAGAAGGACTGTGGCTGACCAAATTTGCAGATGACTGCAAACTAGGCGCCATAATCGACTCTCCAGCCGACACAAGCATCCTACAAAAGGGCTTCATAGAAACAGACAACTGGTGCCAGAGCCATGGCCTCAAGCTAAACGCCAAAAAGTATATAGTCATCCCCTTTGGCAAAAACAAAGCGCCCACAAATTACCACATAGGTGGTAATCCATTAAGTACGGAAGAAGTAATTAGGGACCTGGGGACCCAAGTTGATAGCAGTCTCTCATTTGAAAACCACGTGGCCAAAGTGGTTAGAAAAACATTTTATATAGCCCACCTAATCATGAAGTGATTCACATCTAGATCAGGGGAGGTCACCGTGCCTCTTTACTCATTCCTCATCAGGCCCATAATTGAGTACAATGCCCCTTTTGGGATGTACCTTACCAGACACCTGCAGCAACTGGAAAGACCCCAAAAGTGCCTCACCAAGAGGATCAAAGGGCTCAAACAGATGCCATATGCTGTCCGGTTAAAGAAACTCCAGCTCTACTCAGTGGCATACCACCTGCTCAGAGGCGATCTGTGCCTGACGTATAAAGCCATGTCCAACCTGGAATTAATGGACATGCTGCACCTCAGAAAATCCAAATCCCATCGAGCTATGTGCTCGAGAGACTTGAACCTCAGCACTGAAATAAATAGGACATCCTGGAGGGACAGATTCATAACCCAGAGGCTCCCTTCGCTCTGGAATAAAATCCCAGTCCAGGTTAGGCAGAGTCCCTCATTGACTCTCTTCAAGAGGAATCTTGATGAGTGGATGGGAGATCGTAGGTTTACCCCGGGTATCACTTCTGTGTCACTGTTAGACAGAGGCACAGTATACTAACCTCGAAAAAGGGCATAGCAAAATTAATTTAAAATGGGTGGTGAAAGCCAAACACACTCTGGCTAGGCTTATAAATGCCCTAGGGCAGATAGCCTAGTATGAACCTATGAACCTATGAACCTATAATAGATCAGTCACAATATATAGAAGAACCTCTGAAATGTCCATATTTTGATGGAACGTTCCTATTTTCAGACCTGGTTTAGGATGTCCCTAGTTTTTGAGGTTTGTACATTTTCAGACTTGATTCTGTGTGTGTGTGTGTGTGTGTGTGTGTGTGTGTGTGTGTGTGTGTGTGTGTGTGTGTGTGTGTGTGTGTGTGTGTGTGTGTGTGTGTGCACGTGTGTGCCGTCATGCATGCAATCTGTAAAAAGCCAAAAATAATAGTGGGAAAAAGGCACAAAAATAGGGAGGGTGAGATATAATATATTGCTCCTGTAAACTCAGATTTTACATTATTATGAATTTTTTGAGGGATATGAAGTCTGAAATTCAAATTTCTGCAGTTATTTATTATTATTTAGTGACGTTGACCTTCATGCTGGTTGGTATCCCACAATCCTGTTGGAGTGGGTGAAGTTACATGATTATGGGTATCCCAAAATTCCATTGGAGTGGGTGAGGCTACATGATTATATATGCAAATTTTATGTTAATCATCGTCCTGATTTTCAGGCAGTTGTACCTACTTTTCATGGGCCATTGCCAAGATTTTTGATGCTTCCAGATTGAGAGGTATGTAACTGAACTATTTGTCTTTGTCCAGTTATCAATATATACGTGAAAGGCTAGAACATAGTAAAACAACATGCTATTTGTCCATCCAAAATTATAACCTTCATCAGCAGTTTTGTTGTAATTTGCTTTTTGCCTTCTGCATTGACTATCTGCCATTTCTCTGTTAACAGTACAGTTTCCATATTTTTACCCTATCAAACTGCCCGTCTTTCTAGTTCCCATGGTACCCATTTGTTCCCCATTGTACCTGACAGAGAGTTGCATCACATTACCCAAGAAGGCCTTCTACTTTCCAGAGGAGAAGAGTGTCACTTGCCATTTGGTTACCATTTACAGTAGCTGGGAATTTCCATATGCCTCTAAAGTATTTGACCTTTCCAAGTTATTGGCAGTTTTGTACATGGCAAACTGAACAAATTTTAGGTCCTCACATGTGTGTTCCCAACTGTATATCCAGATTTTATGCTGCACTGTGCAGCCCTGGACCTGGAAGCCATTCATTTTGGCAAGCTGCTTCCCTGGCCACTGTTAAGAGCTAGTCCTATGTGCATAAGAGGTCTCCTAATATTGCACCTGGGATAGGCATACTGATATTGGTCACTTATTTCACTTCTGACCACATATTCTCTTTCTCAGGTAGCTTCTACCAACCCCAGGTCTGTTTTTCAAACTCAGTTTATTTGTCACCAGTCAGAAGGCTATCCCTGTATGCCATGTTTTACAGAAATAATGATTGAGTATCCCATGGTAAACAAAATAATTATAAATAGTTTGTACCCCCTAACACTACCATTCATAACTGTGAAACTGTAAATCTTTAGAACTCTGGGCCAAAGTTAACAAATGACTTAGCATTTATTGACATACCACAGTCTTTTAAGCAGGCTTCACTGCACAATGTACTGATATGGGTCCCCTAGTAAGGTCTGTCTGTCAGTGTTGACCATTTTTTCTGATCAGTGATGTAGAATATAAATTGCTACAGACAATGAAGGCAGAAATCACTAATGATTCCTAGTTACGTAAATTGTTATCAGTGGTTCTTAAATATGAGTTTTAATGCAGTAATCCAGGTCTTCATGAAGAATAGTCTAATTATTTAAAAAAAGTTTAAAACAGTTTACCAGATGTTTGGAAAACTTCCTGTTTTGGTCAGTAGTTGACCGTATATTTCAAAAGCATGATGACGTGTACTGTACCCAGTATAACAAAATGTTCAGGTGGTGTTTCAAATGTTGTAAAGGTGTCCTGGATGGCTTCTGAATTGTAAATGGGAATGTTTGTAGCATTCCAGGCTTATTGCCTTTCACTGTTATCTTGGATGGACAAGTTACTTGCAATATGGATAATTTATTATTTTGACATGCAGTAAACTTCGTTCTATTAGGAGGATTAGAGTGAATGTTTGGGTGTTCAAACTCCATGATTTTATTTTTGTGAATATTTTATGAAAATTAGAATTTTTGTGGCCCAGGACCCTTCACAGCATCATGTTTTACTGGCTGCCAAGAACCCTTTAGATCTTTCCATCTTACTTCAGATATCATCCCGTTGTGGTTTCCCTTTTCAAGGATGGACCTTTTTCAGTCCCAAGTTATAGCCACCATCAAGCTGCCCTTATGCTAATTTAATATACAATAGTTACACATATCTGCTTCATAAAACCTTATCCTTCAGACAAAAGTACTTCAAATGAACAAACCACTGTTATTAAAGCACAGTTATACTTCTTTTAATTAGAAGTTAAAACATTTTCTCTTGTACAAAAATGGAAACGTGATATGTGCATGTGGCTTAGTCTATCAGTAGCTTTCTTTCCCAGTAAACTTGCTTCCAAGGACTGAACAGCTTTGCTCATTGAAAATAAACAGGTCTTCTTCCCCTGTTTCATCTTTCCCAGAGATCCTGTTCAGCTTCAGCTCAATCTTATTTTTTACCAAGATTTTACATGCATATGCAAAGTTGTTATAAGTGCCATTCTGTTCAAAACCCTTAGTTTTTAACAGCTCAGAGCAGGCAAACAGGGTTAGTTGCATCAAGTCAGTTCTAAGAAGTGCAGCTTCCTTTCATTAACCTTCTATTAATCTGTATGACAGAAAGATTGTTGTTTTCTTAACCCCTCATACACCACAGTAGCTAAAATGCAGAACAAGAACCAGCAGACTAAATCTGTTGGCTAAACACCCCGGTCCCTAAAGCTACTTCCTTATCCCACTGCCCCAAAAAAGTATATTAACTTCATGGATAGTCCAAACTTTCAATGAGAAGTATCAGTGTGACTGAAAATAGACAGCAAAAGGGACATTCAGTGGAAGAAACACCCTGAGAGTATTTCCTTTTGCATGTAGTGAAATATATTTCATCTTTAACATTCAACAACTGTATAGTCATTAACTCCTATTACAGTGATCTGCTGATATTGTAAATAGTTTTGCAGTTGCTGTTATGGTAATTCTCTACTCACTGAACTGATTTATCTGTGCTAGTTAGTTAGTCTTTCTGAATATTGTGGTGGGACCAGACTAGCAGCTTCATGTGACCATCAAGTACAGATGTATGTTTTCTAGACATAAACATTCCAGTAGCTTACACCACTGTGTTCAGTTCAGGTTATCGAAATACAGAAGAGCACATGCACACTGATACTGGTAACAAATGAAGATTTTACTTGTAACCCTAACCATGTCATGTGGCACCGAAGTTATGATTTTCAGCTGAGTGCAGTGAGACAGCAACACATGACAAATGCTTTACACCAAATCTTTCACTCATGTTTATTGCCATATACGTGTACCTGAAAGTCAGTATAGAACACAAAGAGGCTTGTTTGGATCACCCCCTCCCACCAAAGGAGTATGGAGTAGCAGAGAACAAAGGAAAACTAGAGTTCAGTATGACAGCTGCAAATGCAATGAACAAGACAAGTGACATGTTCTACTGTAGGGTACTACAGGAGGGGGAATGTAAAGATATAGGTAAAGCAACCATAACCTCTTTGGGTCATTATGAACTGGTATGGCTCTCCATTACATAGTTCAGCTCTAATGAATGCATAGGAAGTCATAACAGATCAAGTCATTTGATTTGCTTCCTATCAAAGATATACAGACTACTTGCATTCAAAAGTACTTTAGCCAGACTATAAGCAAGTCCCGGTTTTAAAAAGGATTGTTGGTTTGCCTGGACACCTTTATTTTAAGCCTTTGTCTTGTTAGATACACGCACACACACACACTACTTTGTTTAACATGTATTTTTAAATCTGTTTGCTATAAATGTCACTCCAGGTGGTATTTGTCATTAAGCTGGGGGGGGGGGGTATTTTGGCTTAGGATGAGATCATGAGAATGATCTGAAGAGTGAAGTGGAGCTGAAGGTAGCCACTGTAGACCTGCACAGTGCTGTCCAGAGCAAAGGACTGTGCACCAATGTTTAATCTTATAAACATGCCAGAGAAGATCGCTGAAGACAGTGCTCTTTTCTGCAATAAAACAACCACTGTAGACCTTTATTAGTTATCTAGTGCTGTTAGCACTGTTTATAGAACTATTCTAGTATTTTAAATGTGGTTGGCTATGATAAGATACTGACAGGTATTATTCCTCTATTTATTGCATTTCATTTGTTGAATTATTTATTTCATTTAGTTTTGGGAATTTGCATTGTTGTTTTATGTGGCTAAAATATTAAAATACATAATATTTGTGATTCAGATAGGGCTACCCCAAGCAGGAGGCTTTAACAGGAGAGAAAACCACTGTTGGTAGCCCTTTCTTCTCCGTCTCACACATGGAAGTGTTTCAAACCCACCAGGGTGGAGGGCTTCACCTCCCACACTCCCCATCATAGGAGGGTTTGCTCCTACACCACCCTTACTATATATACTAACTCCGAGACTGCACTACAGTGGAGAAAAAGGGTTTGAAACACTTCTGTGTGTGAGACAAGGAGGTGTTGGGCAAGTAGTTACTTACCCTGTCAATGAAAGGAAAGTTCGCTGAGTGAACTTTCAATGCTTATTGTTCAATGTTCAGTCGTTCGATGGTTAGCCCATTCAATGGACGACAATAGACCTGGCTCATCTAGCACCCAGTGTTGTTCCCTGAACTGGTGTCTTACACATTTAAGTTGCAGTGCAAAGAAAAGCCCTACTTTAAGACAAAAGGAAATCCTCTTTCTGCTTTAAAAGACTGTAGCAATGTGCTTCATTCCTAGATCCTGACTGCAAAAACAGTGCACTATCATCTTTCATTTCTTTACCAGCATTGAGAAATGATGGTATGGAAATGAATGCCAGCATTGGACAACCAATTGATCAGTATCTCCCAAATGCACCACTTAACACCTTGAACCTGTGTTCTCTTTGTCTCACCTTAACTATATTTCTGATCCTGTTCTTTGGATTATAGGTTAAACAAAAGTCGCATCTACCTGAGTTGGTGGTAGCTCAGGTGGATATAAAAGATCCATGGTGGTTATTGAAAAGAGTAAGGATTGCTTTATTTAAACATCTTAATACTATGCACACTTTTACATTATTTATAATTTCACATTCTGAGTATTTACACTTTTCATATTGTCAGAATCACACGGTCATTACATTAACAATATTCCCTTATTTCTTTTACCATTTTACCTTCCCTCTATCCCCCCATCCTCTCTTCCTTTACCACCTTTTTATTTCACTAACACATCTTCATCTTCTCCATTTTTCTTTTGCTATAATACATCACCCCTGGGATTCATTAATGCCTACCCTAAATGTACTCTAAGTGTACGCTGTTGTGAGTGAACAGATAACACAAGCATATCTCACAGCTTCTTCCTCTTAATTTCAGTTTTCCTACTGACTTTCTTGCAGCCTTGAATATCAAGGGGGTTTCATAAAGGTTACCACAAAGTGCAGACTACATGTGCATTTAGTGTAATCTTTCTTGGTGATTAGAAAGCACAAAAAATGTGGTAGGGATGTTCTTGAATACAGATTGTGTACAGTTAGTGTAGGCGTTAATGAATCTGGATCTTTTCCAGAATACCTACATTGCTACAAACAATATTTTGTCCCATGTTTCAACTTCACATTTCCTTCTTTCCTTTGACATACTTTCCGTACAATGTCATACCCATATTTATATGTTTGAACCCTTGCCGTTTATACTCATGTTTAAACTTTCTCAAAAACACCTCATTCTGCTTACATTCAAAAAGTTTTGAGCTTTCTTCCTCATCACTTTCACTGTATTTCCTTTCTTCTGTTATTTTATATTTCATATTGCCTTTTACTAGTAATTTAGCAAAATTCTCCACAGAAAATACCACACCCAAAAAAAAAAACATATCAAATCTTTTTTTTGCTATTTTTACAGTATTCTTTACCTCTTCTTGTAATTCTTTCCATGGAGACACCAAGTAATGCTTTCCTTGACCATATTATACCATTCCTTTTATTTCCATCGATTTCTTTAAATTTCAACTTCCATAACTTGTTTATTTTAATAATCTTTCCCATATATATTTATCTGCTTACTACTTTGTTTCTACCCTCCTTCATTTTTTCACTTCTTCATGCTTTTTAAACTCTGCACATAATCTCTTTATGCCTTTTCCTGCTTTATTATTTTGCTGTCTTCTTCGATTCTAGCAAATACTGCTCTATGATCTAAAAACTCTGCCATCTGTTCTCCCCGTTATTTATTTCACGTGTTTAAAATAAACTCTACAGTCAATTTCAGTTCTTAAAATTCCCCTTATATATGTTCACTCTAGTCTTTTCTATTCTTAAATCTCTACATGTTATTAATTCCTGTCTTATTTTTCCCTTTTCTTTCCTCAGGTTACATTTAAATTCTCCTACCATCACTATTGACATATTTGCTAACACAGTTTTTTTTTTTATTTCTTCAAACAGTTTTCTCTCCATCATATTAGTATATGGGGGTAGGGTTTGACATAATTGTTAAGGTCTTCACCTCATAGACATGGGGACCAACGTTTGATTCTGACCTCAGGTTATTGGCTGGGCTTAAAGTGGTCCTTCAGGGCAGCTGGCCTAGTATTCATCTATGAACCTATATGTGTAAATCATTATTAATGTTACACATTTTGTCTCATTCTCCTATCACATATCACTGCCCTTCCTGGTACTAGTATTGTTACACCTAAAATTCTTATTGCTTCATTTCTAGAAGAATTACTGTTCCAGAACATAGGTTCATAGGCTGGTACTGGGCTATCTGTCTGAAGGCATATATTAGCCCAGCCACATTGTGTGTTATTCACCGCCCCTTTAGTAGTTCCCTAGACCCTTGTACTAGCAGCTAGTACCCTTGGCCCCTATCTAGTAGTGCTGTTGGTGTGATCCCCGGTGTGAACTTTCTGTTACCCATCCACTCATCAAGGTTCCTCTTGAAGAGTGATAGTGAGGGGCTCTGTCTTATGTAGATTGGGACCCTGTTCCATAGTAAGGGAAGTCTCTGCGAAGGGAATCTATCCCTCCAGCATGTTGTATTCATTGTTGTGTTGAGGTTTATATCCCTAGAGCATGTAGCTCGAGTAGATTTGGTTTTGCTAAGATGGAGCATGTTCAACAATTCTGGGTTGGACATGGCTCTGTACATTAGACAGAGATCGCCTCTGAGAAAGCGGTATGCAACAGAGAACAGTCTTATCTTTTTCAATCATGCTGCATAGGGCAACTGTTTGAGGCCAGTAATCCTCTTGGTTAGGTACCTCTGTGGTCTCTCCAGCTGCTGGAGATGTCTAGCCAGGGACATTCCAATTGGTGCATTGTACTCAATAATGGGTCTGATGAGGGAAGAGTAGAGGGGCACTATTACATCCTTAGATCTTGATGCGAACCCTTTCGTGATCAGATGGGTCACATAGAAGGATTTTCTAACCACTTTGGCAACATGGTTATCAAAGGAAATCTGACTATCTACTTGGGTCCCTAAGTCCCTTATTTCTTCTTCAGATTTCAGGGGATTACCTCATATGTTGTAGTTTGCAGGTACTCTGATTTTCCAAAGAGGATTACTACGCATTTTTTTTGCATTTAGCTTGAGACCATGGCTTTGACACCATGCATCAGTCTCATTTAGGTCCTTCTGGTGGATCTCCATGTTGGCCGGAGACTCTGTTATAGCACCCAGTTTGCAGTCGTCTGCAAACTTAGTCAGCCACAGCCCTTCCGTGCTTGCCTGTACTTCTGAGAAGTATATGCCAAACAGGAGGGGCCCCAGGACAGAGCCCTGAGGCACACCACTTGTTACTGGTCTGGATTCGGACATAGATCCCGCTGCCCTTACTTTATGGGATCTGTCTGAGAACCAGTTTTGCGATCCATCTTGTGACATAAGGGTTTATGCCCAGGCTGGTGAGCTTATTAATAATACCTGAATGGGGAATGGTGTCAAATGCTTTAGCAAGGTCAAGGTAAGCTGTGTGTACCTCCTTTCCCTTATCTATAGCCTGAGTAACTGTCTCAAAGAAATCCACCAGGTTCAGGAGGCATGATCTGCCCTTGACGAAGCCGAACTGTGTGGGGTCCAGTGACTGGAGGTTCCCAATCTCTCCATTTATGAGTTCCATAATGATTTGCTCCATAGCCTTGCAGATCAGACTGGTCAGGCTTATTGGTCGGTAGTTCCCAGGGTCAGTTGTGGCCCCACTCTTGTGTAGTGGGACCACCGTTGCCGTGCGCCATTCTATGGGCACATATCCTGTGGAGTGGCTGAGACTGAACAGGGTATTAAGATGCGGGGTTAATTCCTTTTGGAACTTGCATATGACACAGCCTGGGACACCATCTGGTCCCATGGAGGCAGTGTTTTTAGCTTTAGATAGAGCCTTGTTAACCAACGTATCAGTAATAATTGGACTTACACAATCCCCTGGAATGGTAATAGGCCTTGTAGGTGGTGAGGTGGGGGGATTTGCACTGAACCTGTCAGCCAAGATGTTGGCAATGTCAGAAGGGTCAGTGTATTTTGTTCCATTTTGTACTAGCTCAGAACAGACCTGAGCATTGCCATTTAGATTTTTGACGTAGCCATAGAAGGCCTTATGGTTATCCTTGGCAACTTTTTTTTTTTTTAAATTAGCTTTAGTTGACTTGATGAGGGCCCTCAATTTCTTACATACAACATAAGAACATATTTTTTTTCCTACTGCCCAGACATTCAGAATTGCCATTTAGCTGAAACACCTGATATCCTTAAAGGGTGATTTTGCATGTATCCCATGAGGCCTTTGACACAAGAGATTTAAGGTATCACACATTTAGAAGTCTAGCTTTGCTAGAGTTTTCTTTTTGTGTTTTTTAACCAGGTGGTTATCTGTGTGACCTTTTTACTCTTTGTTTTAGTTTGTTAGTTGGGATATTTTGTAGACACCCTAATGTTTATGGATATCAGCTGGGTATGACACCCCTGTGTTTCCAAAAGTCAAATGTTCTTCTTATGCTGTACTGATAATGTCATAAGAAGGCAGAAACATGCATCTTCACAGCTAGATCTGTTTTGGATTTAATGGCCTGAAATTTTTCATAAATAGAATTAAAATGAAAGTAAAAGAACAAGTTATAGGCATTCAGAATTGCTATTTAGTTAAAACATCTGATATCAATAAAGGGTGATTTACATATGTGTCATGAAGCCTCTGATGCAAGAGGTTTAAGGTTTCCTTTTTTGTAAGGGTTTTACCTCTAAATCTTATTTTTCTATTCTTTTTTCTAAGTTTCCTACCAATTGATTTTTCACTATCGTGTTCCTGTTCTTTTCCTCTCTTCATTTCTCCCACTTTATCCTCTTTACTTTCTAAAATTGCAAATCTGCTCTCTTCCTGTATTGTAATAGCCCCACTTTGAACTATTTTTTCTCTAACTACCTCTTCATTGTTTAATCTTTCTTTAGTATCCCCTTCCCCATAACACCTTTTCTTTCAACATCTTCTGTAGTAATATTTCAGCTGTTTATCTTCCTTCTGAGCTTTGTTCTTCATTTACTAATGTGGTACAGTCAAACCAGAAGTGTCCAAATTCTTTATATTTTCTCCAAACAGGATTACAATTTTTGCTATATGTTCCGTCTCCCCACACTGGCAACACCTTCATCTGTACAGTCTTGTACTAAATAATTTTCATCCCCACAGAAATAACATGTCTTAGGTTGGTCACAGTATCTATAATTTTTTTTCCTACCATTTACAATTACTATGCTTGGAATATGTTGAATTTTCCTATCCTATCCTTAACATCCATTGTTACCCACACTTCCCAATACCAGTGTGTATGTTTCTTTCATTGCTCATTTTTTTTTAATTTGTGTACTTTACTACACAGTGAAAGAAAACAATGTTTTAACTTATGCTCATCCATACCTGAAGTCGTAAACTGGACATTTATCTTCTCTTTTAGCTATAGCCCAAGCTCTGAGATACATAATCTTTCCATGATGGCACTGTATTTCTTTTTTTTTCAGTCTCAGTCATAAAATTTTCTGGTAAGTTAAAGCTTTCTTAAAGCTTTCAAACGTCATTTCGCAAAAATATTCAGCTGTAAAATGAATTAATGCTGTGGGTCAAACCCCAGTGGCAAAATATTACTATCTATAATGTCATACCTGTTCATACTGTCATTGTTTTAACTGGTCATTTTTATCATTGGTAATATTCACTGTAGCTGTTGAGAAAGTGCAAACCTTTGTCCCCCTCTCAGTTCCTTCTTCCATCTGTATAATTTCTTCTTTTTTGTAATAAAAAACGCTGTTCCAAATGTAAAATTTTAAATATGGCTAATCCACTAGATGTGAATACCTCCAGTGTTTCCCCTTCATCAGCCATTGCTTCTGTTTCCAGTGTCTTAGTCTCTTCCTCCTGTAATGCTGTCTCCATGGCAGTCCATTTCACTTCTCTCCTTCCTTTGGTTCTGCCTGGTACATCAGGTCTGCCAGCGCTTGTGTCTCCAGTCCTCCAATTTCCAACTCAGTAACATTTATTTCATCTCCCTCTCCTTCCTTCAGTAAATTTTCTTCTGATCCTGTCTTCATGTCTACAATATTATCCTCCATGTTAGAATTCCAGGAACTGCTGTATCAGCCCTCTGGCGCCACCTAGCAGCTCCAGAGACTGCTTCATTTCCTTTCCTCCAATGGGTAGAGGAAGTTCCCAGTTTCTCTGGTCAAATTTCCCTAATCAGTTTGAAAACCACCTTGGCTCTCTGAAGAAAAGTAACCACTGGCCTAGTGGGACTAAAACTGTCAACGAAAGATAAATAAATTAAAAATAAAAATCATCAGACTAGAAAAATATTAATCAATTCATTGTTTCAAGGTAAACAATAGTTTCTTGTTTTGTATGAAATACATCTGTGATTTCTCTGTCAAATTGTAAGACAAAAAATGAGAAAGGTTGAGGGTGTGGAAGTTTTTTGGTCTTGGACTTGTGTGTGTGTGTGTGTGTGTGTGTGTGTGTGTGTGTGTGTGTGTGTGTGTGTGTGTGTGTGTGTATACACACGTGTTTTAGTTGTATGGAGAAAAGTGTAGCTATAGTCTAACTAAAAAGTGACAGTGCATTGAAATGAGTGGAGAGGTAAGTGGCAAAATTGAAAAAAAGATGGAATTGTATCTGCTTTTTGAAGGCTCCATGGGATGGAGTGTTTTTGATATGAAATAGGATGAGTTTCAGATTTTTAGTCCTGCAATTGAGGAGATGTTTGATGAGCTTGTGAGGTGGTATAAATGAGTCATCTCTGATAATATGTACTTGGCAGATGCCTTTAATGATGTAGCATAAAGGTTTGTTATTAGTTTAGCTACAAGTTCAGAGTAGAGTTGATCTAAAGGGAAAGTAAAAAAAGTACATTTGCACTTGGCTATTTCAGAAACCTATCCCATTATGTCATATTATAGCAAATTGAAAACAGACGTTTAGAGAACATTCGGGAAAATAAGGATTGCAGTAGTTGTCATGCCATTCAACTGACGTGTTGTATGCACACACGTCTCGCAGACATTATGTGTAACATCTGGATGATGGTCATAATATTTTCTAAATAACACATACACTGTGGATGAGATTCAAGTGTTCATTAGACATATAGTCAGCTTGCCTTCTAGAAGGAATATAGACCTTGCTGATTAGTCATTAACATATTGAAGGTTATGTATCCCATATATTCCATACCCTTTTTTAAATTTCTAAAATGTAGTTCTGCTTTATGTACATTGTGCAAGGTAACATGCATCGTGTTACATTGATCATTTTAAAATAACCCCAGCTTTCACTAAGTATGTCTTGGACTTTTTAGATCAAATAAAGACATGTTTATTATTTTAACTGTTCAGTCTTTAATATCATGTTCAGTTCTCAGGACGTGCATATGTCTGTCTGTTTTTAAATGGTCTTCCAGATCTGGAGTGTTTGACATGAGTGTTCACTATGGATATCGGATCTTCCTTTTTGAACATCTCTTACTGATCTATGACATTTGTTGAAGAACTATCTCAAGTCACTTCTCTCTACAGGTCTCATTTACCACATCTCAAAAATGTCTATTTTTGGAATTTTTAGTTTCCATTTTGCACAGACTTTAACTCATTAAGCAAACTTGCATTTTTTCTGCTAGTTTGATTATTTTATGTTACTTTTGAAAACTAATCCAAATAGGAGAGATTCATTAATTCTTTGAACTGGGATAAAAGTGTACACACTGTGCACCACAGATAGGCAGGCACCGAGTATGGTATCATTTTTCCTCTGAATTGTTCTATGTGCACTGCAGGTGACATAACTCTGTGTTATTTGTTTAGGATTCCTACCTTTTGTTGAGGCCAAAAAACAAACAAAAGCCAGACCTTCTTGTACCTCCCACAATCCTGCCCATTTCCTCCCCTCTCCCACCTAATTTCCCACCCATTCCCTGATATCATTGTCTTGTCAGGTGAGAGGAACTTTTTTCCAGTCACAATGCTTTTTTTTTTTTTTTTTTTTGCCAATTTACTATGCTTATCTGTAAAGACCCGCGGTGGTGGTGCTGCGGTAGCGTTGTCGCCTTACAGTAAGACACTGTCCGATTCGATTTCCAGCTAGAGCATTTTCTATGTGGAGACATGTGTGAATGGGCATACCTTCGTTGAAGGTTGTGCATCAGGCCTGGCAAGTACATAAAAATCAACTGCCAATCATTAGCGGACCAGAGTTCCGCTGTGGAGACCCCAAACCAGGAAAAGCCGAAAGACACAAACTATGCTTTTCTGTAAAAAACAAACACAGATAGCCTGTTTCTTTTTAAGAAACAGAATACTGGTCTTTGTACATTGTTTTCCAGACTACCAGGCAATCAGTTTGATTTCTGGATAGTCTGGAAAAAAAACAGATAGCAATGCTATATTTTTCTATATATCACAAAACTGCTGGCCAATAGATTACACCCATTGCTGTTTCTTTGTACATTACTGTTCTCAAATGTGATTCAAGCATCCTCTCTGGTATTTCTTTCAGTTGACTGGGTGCTATTATTTTGTCAGCTTTGAGCATTAACCTCTGGATACAATATATTTCTTTCCTGAAAGAGAAATAAGACTCTATTGCTTTCCTTTTCTTACTGATATTTTTTTTTTGCTTAGGCCGTCCATCCACATAATCTAATGTGTTTTAGTATCTGTATTATTAAGTCAGTGTCAGTACATCTTGAATATTGTTGCAGGAGTTTCTTGTCAGTTATCATGTGATGCTCATTAACATAGACACATTTCTTAGATCCATGCATTTGCTAACACTTCTTTTTCTCTCTCTGACCAGATTTATTTTGTGCATTTATAAATGTTTTCAAACCATAGGTAACTTATCTGTTTCATTGTACGATCACAACTGCTGTAGCATCCTAAATGGCATCTACATGCAGCACAACTTGATTTTCACATGATGTTATTTCAACATCTGTGCATTAGTAATTCATTTAATTAGCTTACTGACAATTTCAAAACACCTTTCTTGTTCATAGCTCAGTTCCCCAGCTACATATTGTTCTTGCAACATTTTTACAGACATAGTTATCTCACATTTATTGACTTGGCAAGACACATTACCATAATCTGAAACTTCTGTAATGCCTGCTTGTCTTCTATGATGCCTACTTGTCTTCTGTGTTTTGCCTTTACAGTTACTCTGAGTATTTCTGTATTAGGTTTTAGTCCCTCTGTTGTTAGAATATGGCATGTGTTTCAGGCTTGTCATTCTTATCTTAGATTTGTTCTTATTAAACTTAATTTTATGCTGTATTAATATATTCAGCAGCTGTTATTCGTATCATTTCACATTCTTCTTGTGTCTAGCCTTATACTAATATGCCATGTGTTGTGCTCAGCAGCTTCAAACCCTTCAGCTATCTGTGCAGCAGTTCTTTAGAACACCGCCTAGTACTAATGAACAATCAGATGGAAGCTTAAGAAACATGTACCTTCGTAATGATGTATTAAATGTATAGAGCTCACAGATTTCTTCATTTGCCATAATTCCTTGTTTGTATCTAGTGCTGAAAAGAACTTGGAATTTAGTATTGTTAATACCACTGTTCAGCTGTAAGCTAACAAAAATACATTTTTTAATCATTTTATTCATATTCTTCAGATAAATAATGATGTTTATTTGTTGTCTAATTTATTTATACATTTTATGCTTAACTTCACCATTATGACTATATGATGTCTTTTTTTGGCCAATTTTTGATCCCCACAGTTGACCATCAGCTGTCCCCAGGAGGTCTCCTCATCCTCTGGGATTAATGAACTCTGGCTCATGTTCAGAGCTTGCAAAGAGATCTAGACACATGGGGACGCATCTCCTTACTGGGAGTGATTTTCTTTCAATGTCTATCACTCCTACACATTGATAGTGCATTGTTGGTAAACATGCAATGGGCATCAGTACTGCACATCTCCTCACTTCCACTATGCACTTGATGTCTGCATGATGCCCTGCTCATCATTAGTCAGCATTACGTGTTGTTGGCTGTCTGGTCTCACCCAAGGAGATCAATATGCCATTGTGCCACAGACGTGAACCTACCATCAAGATGGTCACACTCATCCTCCCCATCTATGCTGGCAAATTTCTAGGTTGGTAATTGGACTAGGGTCACCTGAGGCATATTCAGGAATTTACCCTTCTACACCATCGGTGCAGGCTATTTGATTTCTTGGGTCTACTTTAATTAAACTAAAGCAAAATCCGTCGAATACAAATCCGTCGACATGTAAACAGCGAAATGCGGAAACGTCGAACGCACTAAATAGCGAAATTGGAAATGTTGAATTGTCATAGTTGGCCCGTCTACGGTATAGCTCCGTAAGGTAAGTGTGCGATAGTTACAGGCCTTAGGGTTAGGGTGCAGGTTAAGGTAAGTGCATAGATAGGTAATGTATGTAAGGTTTAGTGTAGGGTTTTGTTAAGTGTATGTGTGTGGAATATTTACTTTGTTTGGGTATAGTTCTGTAGGGTAAGTGTGCAGTAGTTACGGACCTTAGGGTTAGGGAGGGGTTAAGGGTAGTGCATAGATAGTTGTGTATGTGGGGTTTAGTGTAGGGTTACAAGTGGGGTTTTGGTGCTTTAATTTTGGGTTAGTAGTAGGGTTTTGGTTAGTGTATGTATGTGTTTTATGTTGTTGTGTTTGCAAAGGTAGTATGTTACGGGCGGTGGGGTTGGCCGACTATTGCAATTTCGATGTTTAAATTTCGTGGTTTTGCGTGTTCGATGTTATCACATTTTGCTGTTTATGTGACGACGGATTCGTATTCAATGGATTCCACTTTCATTTAATTAAAGTAGACCCGATTTCTTATATGTCCTCTTAATATTGCGGAAACTATCTGCTGCATTATGTGTATCTATCTCTATCTATCTATATAGATAGATAGATATAGACATAGAAATAGATATAGATAAATATATAGATAGACTGTATTTACTGTTTTGTAATCTCTGGTTAGACTTGAAAATATTCCATAAGCATGTACCACTGGCACAGCTTTAGGTATAACTTTTTGTGTGATGTTTTCCTTACTTTTTGTAGTCAGGAGGATATTATTTCTGTGGCACACAGTATCTAAGGTGTCTCTATGATGCATGACTGTTGCTGTGTGGTACACATGTATGTAGCCTTTGCTTTTCATATGTTACATTATGATGAAGCAGAAACAAAGCTAAGGTTGGGCAAAAGTGGCATCCAACATGGCTACACACTTGGCAGATCTATTTTTATTGCTTACGTTTTTAAGCTTCTAAGGAGCGGCACCAGATTGGAGAAGTAGTGCAGGGTGCCACATGAGCCTGCTATGATTCTTTGGTGAAGTGATTCATTGTGAGCAAGACTGGAGATGACAAACCATAAAAACTGTTGTGGAATTATATCTGTTTCCATTAACGAGCTTCCTAAAATGGATTCACAGAATTTGAGGTGTTCTAAATGCTATTACCTCAGTTTGAGGCGTCATTCACTTTTGAAGAGAAACTACTATTTG
This sequence comes from Protopterus annectens, assembly GCF_019279795.1. Lineage (NCBI taxonomy): Eukaryota > Metazoa > Chordata > Ceratodontiformes > Protopteridae > Protopterus > Protopterus annectens. The sequence goes on from NC_056734.1 coordinate 153,386,422, forward strand.
GGAGAGAAGAGATTTTATTGGCAGAAACCTCTGCAGTGGCATAGGGGGATAAATCCTGACTATGGCCCAGGTGACCTTGGTTTGATTACCAGCTTGGGTGACTGACAGAGGGGAGGGGTAGACATGCCTATTGTGGGTGGGAGGGATTTCATCGATGATGCGCCCTAAGGGAAGAAGTAGTCCAAAGAGGGGAGTTACCCTCAGCCGTAGTTGATGAGTACAAGAAGGTAGGGAAGGGAAGTGAGTTGGGCATATAAATAAAATCAGCAGATACAAGACAGCTGAGCCTTCCAAATACCCTTAGAATCCATGACCAGCCCTGGTAATACTGAAGTATGTCCAGGGGGGGGGGTATGGAGATTAGCTGGTAAACCTGGTGCGGACATAAGGCACTGGGGAACTGGGATCAAGGGGGCCATAAAATAAAATAAAAAAAAGATTGTACTCCCACTCTGAAAACCATTATGCTAGACAGCAATGGACTCAGTTGCCAGGTGTAGCAAGGAAACCCAATGCAGAGTAAAGGTGAAATGCAAGGCAAAGTAATATTAAGTGGACACAAACAACTTATAAGTGCATTTCACCCTCTGTGTTTTGTTTTTGTAATCTGTTATTTAGTTACAGTCACTGGCACCGGTGTATTTCATACTGGGTCACCTGGTAGCTCTGTTTTGTTTAGCGACTTGTTCAAAGTTGCATAGATTATAAGTGGAGACTAAGAAAATTAAAATGGGAACTCTGCATGTTAACAGAGCATATCCTTAACTCTTTATGATATACTTTCAATCATGTTCCCTAAGTACACAAATCAGACTCAGAACCATGATTCATCATCAAAAACAGACAGGTAACAGTCCTAGCCTTGCATACTGTAAAATACAACTGTGTAGACCAAAGCTTCTGCAGTCCATTTTAATGATATTCTTTCTCTCTACTTCTTTACTGTTCATAAACCATCTGCAGAACATTTATAGTTAACACATTAAATAGAATTGTCAAGGAAATGTGAAGAAAAAAGGACTGTAAACACAGGGTTATGAGATATGGATATTTCATATGATTCACTGAGACAAAGCAAGTTACTTGAAAGGCCTTCAACCTGAGTTACATTACTACACTGATGAATTTACATTCTGTTTAAGCTGTATTAATCTGTAAGTTAAAAAATGATAATAATAAAACACGTCATTACAACACTGACAAATTTACATTCTGTTTAAGTTTTATTAATCTGTAAGTTAAAAAATGATAATAATAAAACTTGTCATTTAAAATTCCTAGTAAAATCTTTGTCAGAATAAAATGTAAAAAAGTCTGGTTCTGGATTACAGTCAAAGAAAGTAAGTTAATAATGCAATTGTATGGACAGCATAAAGCGATTACCATGTGCTTTATCCAATGTTGTACAGGTAAACTATAAACAACACTATGATTGTATAACTTAATCTTTGCAAACCTTTTTAGGCTACTAATATTGATATTTAAAAAAGCAGTTTATTCTTTACTTCTCAATGCAAGGAGTTCCCAGTGTGTAGTAGTGAACCCTCTGCACATTTAAAAACACTGAGAACCTCTACTCAGGGCGTATAAGTTATGTTTCTCTTTGTTTTTGTTGTTTATTTGTAGGTATGGATGCTCTTTTGGGAATAACAGGAAAGTTTGCACACCACCATCTTCTTGAATTGGAAGATGTCTTCTCATAGTTCCGACATACTGGACAAAATAGTACCCATCCACTGGCTCAAATACAAATGATTTATTTCACTGAGTGTAGCATGCATGAAAGTTCAACAGTACAGCTGACTTAAACCTTTAAGTATAAGTCTGTATATATTATGCAGTTAATAACTCAGCTAATTTGTACTTTGATAGGATACCATTGCATGCATGCACACATGCACAATATTCACTTAACTTCAGATCAGCAATTATGTATATATTTATATAATGTACTCTGATTAAATGAATCAGTAGTACAAAACCATATATATATATATATATATATATATATATATATATACATACACACACACACATGAACACACACATATATATATATATATATATGTGTGTGTGTGTGTGTGTGTATGTGTGTGTATATATGTGTGTGTGTGTGTGTGTGTGTGTGTGTGTGTACTGGGCTCCACTTTCCAACAAAAACTATCCCTTGTACTTCCCATAATGGACAAAAGCTTCACAAGTATTATTAAAAATGCTGCACTTTAAAATGCCATCCATTCAATGTCTTTTAATGCCACATATGGATGATGGTTGCAACACAAGCCTGGCTATGCATAGTAATCCATGCCATTGTTTTTGTTATGAACATTGGTCATGATAACCCAGTTTCATTGTTTCTCTAACTAGTCTGCACATTTGCTACCCATATTACTATGTCCTGGTCCTCCTTCAGATATTAGCCCCTCCCATGAAGTCTTTATAGATCACAGAGTCACACTGAAAGGAGGTTAAAGGTCAAAGTCAAATATAGAATAGGCAGTAGAACATCATTTAATAAACCCAGAAGGAGCATGACAGTAGTTTATTTATCCAAGCTCAAAAAAAAAAAAGAAACCATGCCAATGACATCTCATTGATTAATAGCAATACAACCACTAATTAAAAATAAAATGATAAAACTGCATCCCAGCATGTTCCATAAAGGAAAGACACAAGATTATCGATGACATTTCTACAAATAAAATTAATGGAATGGGTACAGATGTCATAGACAAAGTCTCAACTGGATCTGTGGTATTCACATGTGTGAAGCTCTGCTCTAAAAGATACAATACATAGGTAACTTAACACCTGATAGTAAGATGTTAATGAAACATTCTTAATTTAGTACATATGAATCTCTGCAATCATTTATCTACCACACTTTGGCAGTTTTCCTGATAACGACAGTGCTACTTTCATGTCTCTCACTTGTAAACAAACTACAGATAACCATAGCTTTCCTGTTCAGTGATACTCTATTCATAAGTCTTGAAATTTTATAATAACAATTGTTTGACTGTTCTCCATGGACAAATCCCTTTATATGTGTACTTATTTAACAACTTCCCATTACTGCTATGTACTAATGCCTCCTAACTTGTGATTCTTCTTAAATTCTTGCCACCTGTCCCTGTGGACATGTTTGCTTTATTCACTTGTTATCCAGGGAGTAATACTCCATTTTTTTCCAACTTCACAATACTTTCATATGCACATCCATTCTGCATTTGGAAACTATGATGAAACTCTACTGTGCCTCTTCACTAGAGTTCCTCTTGTATGTCTCTTTCAAGTTGTATATGTTTATTTTCTTACCTGGTACTTCATTTAGCCAACATTCTTGCCATGTAACATCATTTTATATAAAGTATTTCTGCTACTGATGAGCTTCTTGTGTATTTACTGAACCTTATTCAAGATAATTTGCAGTAATTCTACTAGCCATGGAAGAGTGATTTCTCTGTAGTTTTTACAGAAGCATTTAGTAATCTGAATCCCTCAAGAAAAGGGGAAATTGTGCAATGGGCTAACCTCCTGATCAACAAAATGTGAAACATGAATAAAGCTTTGTATTGCAGGAGTTAGCATACTTCCGCGGTGGTGCAGCGGTAGCGTTGTTGCCTCACAGCAAGAGGTTCTCCCGTTCGATTCTCGGCTGGAGTGCGGGGAGTGCCTTCTGTGTGGAGTCTGCATGTCCTCCCCATGTTGGGTGGGCGTTAGAAAGACATGCGTAAATGGGCGTGCCTTCGTTGAAGGTTGAACGTCGAGCTGCCACCTCAGCGTTTGTGAAAATCTACTGCCAATCATTAGCGGACCGGAGTTCCGCTGTGGCAACCCCTAACCTAGAAAAGCCAAAAGACAGCAACATTGCAGGAGTTAACATATACAAAAACAAATATGTAAGAGGTAATGTCAGATCATAAAAGGACAACACATACAGTTACTCTTTAGTAATTAACATTTTTGCTATTTTCATCAAACAAGCTGTCATCTACTTATATAATTTACTTTATTAACTATGCATTACTGCAGCTAGGCTGCTTGGATAAAAGCAATTAAGATCAAAGTACATGTCAACTGAAAAACATGGCCATTGCCAAAATAATGAAGATCAGTTTTTCTTAGGGGTGCACCACCCCCAACATGCAGGAGTCTGTACCCCTGCATCCCTTACAGTTCACTGCAAGGTATTTGCACATTGTTGGAAAACTTTGGCATATAAGGCTAGCCAGACTTATGGGTCTGTAACTGCCTAGGTCTGTGGAAGGTCCTCCTTATGCAGGAGAATGACTGTAACTGTTCTCCATTCACTTGGTACAAAACTTATGTGGAGGCTGACACAGAACAGTGTCATTAGGGGTGTGGCTAAATCATGCTTCATATTATTTAAGATGCATCCAAGGATATTGTCAGGGCCCATCGATGCAGTATTCTTACCTTTTGATAGCACTTTTAGGACTTGGTCTTGTGTGATAGCTGGAGGAAATCCATTTTCAGGTATATTTTGAGGGGCAGATGGAGAATCGAGTGGGTTAAAGCTAGAGCTAAATTTATCAGCCAATAGGTTCACTATATATTCAGCCTCAGTGTAGGTAACATCACGCACAATCAGCTCATTGTACTGCTGTGTTATGCATTTCAGGTTACAGACATAACTAAAAATGCCTTGTGATTGTCTTGGGCCTGCATAGCTATTTTAGCCTCAGGCTTGTCTTTGGTGGATTTTATTAAGCCCCTGAGTTGTTTGTTTATTTCAGTGACAAGGGCTCTACCATTGATGGACTGGGGAAATTATTGCTAGGCATGGAAATAAGTGTATATTTATGCTACTTTAATTTTCAGAATTTTGAACTGTAAGGCTCATATGTTAAAGTTTCTTCTTGTGAAGAAAAATATGTGCTAAATAACTTATTTTCTTCTACTGTGCAGGTCACTACTCACTGTTTGCGGTGTGATATGACTCTGTTGAAGAAGTTCCAGGGCTATGACCACTGGTACATTTTCAAGGAAGTTAGCATGGTCGCATTCTCAGAACCTCCCAGATGATGTTAAAAATGAGATTTTAAATTCTCCCTTGGACAGAGATTTAGTGTTTGACCCTCTGCTGCAGACATGATCAAAATGTGTGATGAAAAGGACAGGTTGATTCAGGAAATCTCTAAGATTTTTCAAACTTCCTTTTCCAAATTATCCAAGGGATTTTCTTGCTCCTCATCCAGTTTTGGCAAAATACAGCCTCAAAAGAATTCAGGTAAATAGACATTTTAGAAGAAATGACAAGGGGATTCCAAAAAGAAGTCTTAAACCTCCCCAAACCAGGGACAGTCCATCAAGTCTCAATGACTATTCAAGAGACCTTGTGGCCTCCTTCCATTCCTGGTCCTTTTTCTCTTCCAGAAAGTCTGACTGTCCCATTTTCATCTTTGGCAACAGATTGTTTCAGACAAATGGGTTCTTAAAATCATTCATCAAGGTTATGGATAGCAGCAGGAGGAAATTCCTCCTTTCCAGGGGTCATACCTCATCCTGCGGATCAGATTTCTTTTTCTTTCCACCTGGTTTTCATCACATGCTCTTCCAAGGAGTGGTAGAACCATTTCCTCCTTCCCAGGTTGGGAAGGGATTTTATTCAAGGATGTTCCTAGTGCCAAGGAAAGAAAACGCTTAGAGACCAGTTCTGAATCTTTCTTTCCTAAACCTGCTTGTGATAGTGTCCAAATTCAAAATTATGTCACTTCACTACCCCTTCTTCCTCTTTCAAGTTTCCTTTTATCGCTAGACTTAAAAGAAGATTATCAACACATTCCTATTCATCCAGACTTCAGATGTTTCTTTAAGATTTTGTGTGTCTGGATCACATTATCAGTTCTATCCCTTACCCTTTGGACTATCCACTGCACCAAGAGTGTGCAACAAAGTGTCTAGCTCCAATTATAGCTCTTTGCAGGCTACAGGGTATCCACATTTTCTGTATTTAGATGACTTGCTTATCTTTGTGTTCTTTTTCAAGGTGTCAGGAATCTCTATCTTGGGTGAGAGATCTCTTGCACAAACTTTAATTCCAACAGAGTATTCCGAAGTCTTTCTTGACTCCTTCACACAGAATTGTGTTCCTGGGATGTCGCCTAGACACTTCAGTTTAAAGAGCTTTTCATCCACAGGAAAAATAGATCTTAATTTGAGCTGTTTCTAAGGTTTTCTACTCAGACATTGGTCACTGTGAAGGAATACCTCAGGATTTTGGGTCTCACGGCATCTATGATTCTCATTATACCCCTGGAAAATCTCAATATAAGAAAGATACACTGGTATCTGAAATCTCTTTAGTCCCTGCATCACTTCTTACCTTTTCAGATCCCAGTGATGGGGTTTGTCTGAAGAGAAATCCTTTGGTGGAGGCAATAGATTTCCTTAAATTTAGGTATCTCCTTTTCCCACTGTGTTCTAAAGCAGTCAATCACCACAGATGCTTTGGACTTTGCTTGGGGAGCAATTTCAGAAGGGATACAAATGCAGGGGGTGTGGAACACCAAGGTGAGACACAAGTACATAAATATCAAGGAGGTGCTTTCCCTGATCAAGGCACTCAACTCTCTGAACCTCCTTTCATCCATAGGACCTTTTTAAGTGGTTATAGACAACATCACAGTCATGTAGTACATCAGCAAGCAAGGGGGAATCCGGTTATACTTCCTTTGCAGACTTGCCACTTTAGCTTTGGGTATAGTTTCACAGCACATTCTCAGACTGAAGACATCCTACTTTCTGTCAGAGGCAGATAAGATGAGCACGAACAGGGCAGACACTCACAAATAGAAACTAGTTCGGGGGGGGGTCTTCCTAGATTTGATCCATTTGTTAGGAATTCCTCAAGTAGACTTTTTTTCCTCCTCTTTAGAAATCAACTGTCAAAATTATTTTCCAGGACTCCATGCAAGAAGGCCTGGAAACAGATGCTCTTTTCTTTTCTTTAACCATGAATATTCCCATATGCCTTTCCACCATTTCCACTAATATCCAGGGTACTTCTGAAGATTCAGAAGGAATCCCCCAAGATAATTGTAGTAAATCCATTATAGCCCAGGTAACCATGGTTCTCCTTTATTTTGGAAATGACCAGGGGCCAATTACCACAAGCTTCCTCATAGACTGGATCTACTCACACAAGACCAGGGGAGCTTTATATACCCCAACATCAATCCTTTTCTTTTCACTAACTAGATGATGGGGTCTTAATTCCTTTTACACACCTGTTTTCTGAGTATGTGCAGCAGGCACTAATGGAGACAAGAAAGTCTGCTACTAAAAAGTCATATATTAGCAAACAGAAAAAGTTTGTTAGCTGGCACCAACAACATAACCAGCAACCGTTATGGGCTAGTTGTTCTCTGGTTTTACAATATTTGTGTGAGTTACTATTCTTTGACTTTTCTTATTCCTCTGTCAAGGTTCATTTATCGGCTATTTTAGCATGTCTGCCCATGGATTCTTCCCTTTCAATGCAGTTTCCTGCCATAATCTTATTAAAAGGGGCTTTGCATAAGAGGTCTCCTAGAAAACCAGTGGTTTCTCCTTGGGATCTTAATTTTGTGTTAGAGAAGCTAACACTTGCTCCATTTGAACCAACTAATCTGCCTGATCTTAACATGGAAAATAGTTTTACTGATTGTTCTGGCCTCTGTAAGAAGGGTATCTGAGTTGCAAGCTCTTATGGTGAGGCAGCCCTACCTTGTTTTCCATAGAGACATGGTTTCTTTGAGAATTTATGCATAAGATGGAATCTGAGTTTACTTTAAGCCAAACTGTTCATCAAGCTGTTTTTTTTCCTGAACCTTAAACAAGGAAGGAAAGATACTCCATACCTTTGATGTCCACAGACAACTCAGGTACTGTTTTGACAGTTAAAATACCCCTTTTCAGTGGTGACCCCAAATGAAGATCTCTAAAATTAGATACATAGCTATAGTACAGAACTAGGGGTTAAAACAACTATATGCAATTTGATATGAAAATATTTACAATGAATAGAAACTTTTTATGTCATTACTGGTTAATGCTTTTGAGTTTCTCTTAAACTTCTTATCACTGTAGTTAGGCAAGGAAATGTTCACTTTATTGCACTTGTTATCTTGCATTTTATACCTTTATCTTTAACATCTACTGATTTTAGTACATTGGGCTCAACTGCTGCATTGGCATCTTCTACAGTTGGATGAGGTGAAATTCCTTGAGTTTCATTTGCCCACAGGAAAAAAAATATATATTTAAATAGAGAATGCCGAAACCCTGTTTTCCATAGGAAATCACTGACGGTGTGGTTTCTAAGTGTGTGCCAACAGTGATTCACTTCTTTTGGGAGATTCCTACCTTCTTTGAGTTAGTGTGACTGTGGAGTTGGTATATACAATGTGGGAGGTATGGGGGGTTGCCCCTATATCAGGGGGGGCAGCGAGGCTTTACTCCTTACAAAAAAAAATCTTAAAGGTAAATGTACACCCTTCTGTGTTTCAGGCATTATTTTTCAGTATTTTGGATTTTCAGCTTTGTGGAAATCGACAATTTATAAGTAGAACCATCCCCATTTGTTTTTATAGGTTCATAGGTGTTTACTAGGCTAATGACCACAAGGGCCTTTTGAAACCTAGTCATGCATCCCAAATATCTGACAAATTCTGGTACCCTTGATAAGTTTAATCAGGGGCTTGGGAGATAAAACATTTACAAGCAGGGGCCTGGAAGATGAACCATTTACAGACTGCCTGTGTCCATTAGAGACATAGGTGCCAAACCAGTGATGAATTTCCTGCTCCCCATCCAATTGTCCAAGTTACACTTGAATTGTGTTAGGGAGGAACTGTGCTTCATGTTAATGGGGAGCCTGTTCCAGCCTCTCCAGCAGGTCAAGTCTTTAGAATGGGTAATTCTGGTGCTGTTTGGTTTGTGGATATGCAGGAGGTCCATCAGAGTGGAGTCTGACAATGCCCTGTATGCCAGGCATAGATCTCCCCTCAGTAGGAGACAGAATACAGGGATATAGCCTTGAGGCTATCTGTGTAGGACATTTTACTTATGTCCTGCATTCTTTTGGTGAGAAACCTCTGCGGATAATCCAATGGTTAGATATGCCTGATTAGGTACATACCAAAGTGGCATTGTAGTCAATGATAGGTCTGATGAATGTTAAATAAAGTAGAACAATGACCTCCTTGGACCTAGATGCCATACCTTTGTTTATAAGTTGCACAACGTAGAATGATTTCCTCACTATTGTAGACACATGATGGACAAAGGCTTGATTACTGTCTATGTCTGTCCCTACGTCCCTGACTACTGATTCAACTCTAAGGGGTGTGGTGTCAAAATGATAGCTGTCAGGGGTAGATGACTTCCCAAAGGATAATGTTATGCATTTCATGGCATTTAGCTTTAGTCCATGGCTCTGACATCAGTTGTTTGTCTGTGTTAGACCTTCCTGAAGAACGTTTGTGTCAGTGTGGGATTTAATGACAGCTCCTGATTTGCAATCATCTGCAAATTTCGTCATACAGAGACCATTGACATTGGCCTTGACTTCAGAGAAGTAAATGTGAAAAAGGAGTTGGCCAAAGACCGATCCCTAAAGGACTCCACTTGTGACTGGTCTCCTTGTAGAAGTGAATTCTAACTTCCTGAGTCCTGTCTGTGAGCCAGGTGGCTATCCACTGGGTGACATATGGGTTTGTGCCTAACTTTAGCCAGGTCAAGGTAGGCAGTGTGAACCATTTTGCCGTCATCCATTCCTTTGGTGACCTTCTCATAGAAGTCCACCAGGCTGAGTAGGCATGACCTGTCCTTGATGAAGTCAAACTGGGTTGGGTCCAGTGTCTGGAAGTTTACTATATCATTATTGATCATTTTCATAATAACTCTTTCCATGGCTTTGCATAAAAGATTAGTGAGAGTTATGGGTCTGTAGTTTCCAGGGTCTGTAGATGGCCACCTTTGTGCAGAGGGATGATTGTTGCTGTTCTCCATTCATGAGGCATGAAGCCTGTTTGGAGGCTACAGTTAAATAACAATTCCTGAGGACCGGATAGGTCATGTTTCATGCTATTTAGAAGACATCCTGGGATATTGTCTGGGCCCATTGATGCAATGTTCTTGGTCTTAGAGAGAGCATTAAGGACCTGTTCCCTAGTGATAGTAGGGGAGTAATATCTGATGGTATTTCCTGAGGGAAGGTTGAACGGAGAGAAAGGTTGTTGGAGCTGAAGTTATCAGTAAGTAGGTTTGCTATACCTTCTGGCTTAGTAGAGGTGGCTGCATTTATAATGAGTGCTGCACACAATTGTGTATTGCCTTTGAGGTTGGGGACATAGCTAAAGCCTTGTGGTTGTACTTGGCCTGGGAGGCCAAATTTACCTCAAATTTGGCTTTGGTAGACTTTATTTGTCCTCTGAGTTGTTTGCTTAGTTTGATGAAAGTGCTTTTATCCTGTTAGGTGATGCACCTCCTAAATTTTGCCATGATTTTCTTTCTTCTGTTATACATCCTATTGATTTTGTGATTCCACTATGGTGGCTTGTTTTTTGAGTTAGTTCTGTACTTGTTTCTGGTGGGTACAGCTGCCTCTATGCAGCTATTAACATGCTTGTATAGGGTTTCTGTGAACAGTTTTTCATAGGCAGCAGTGTTCTCAGGGTTAATGGGGGCTTGACATTTTGCCAGGTTATCACTTACTAGCAGAAGTTAGCCTTAGAATAGTTCCTGAATATTCCAGGTTTAGCTGAGGGTATGGGTTTTGTTTTTACTTCAAAGGAGACCATTTTTGTGGTCTGACCTTACCAGGGAAAACATTACACCAGGGGGTGTGCAGTACTCTCCCATATTAGTGAGGACCAGATCCAGTATAGTTGCACCCCTGGTTGGTGTATTGACAATCTGGTCCTAGGAGTTTCTGTTTACAAAATCCAGGAATCTCTGTGTCTGTATGTTTGGTGTCATATAGGATTGACAATTAAAAAGAAGTTATGTACTTACCATAACATTCCATGTTTGTAGTCCATCTCACCTACATTCTTTCTGGATGGTTCAGAGCCGATATTTGGCTCCAACTCGGCCGATACAAAAGCTCAAGAGCTTTTACTGGCTCGATGCTAACACCTATCCCATGGTGCCTCATGGCAATTCCCCAGATCTTGTTTGCAAGAAAGCAATAAGTACCTAATAGTTGTGAAACTATCAATAACTGTGTACATACAGACAAAACATTGTGTAAAATTATCTGTGCCAGGTGGACAACAGCCACAACCAGGTCAGACAGCATAAGTATAGTCCACCAGATCATCCAGGAACAGGAAGGGGGCAGGAGGGAAGAATGCAAGAATGTAGGTGAGATGGACTACAAACATGGAACATTATGGTAAGTACATAACTTCTTTATGTTATGTAATCCTATCTCACTGTAATTCTTGCTGGATGGGACAGCATCCCTAGCACCTTTATCCCGGGTGGCTCAAGTGAAGAGACTCTTCAGCACAGTGGACCCAAATGATGATCTGTCCAGGAGGCCAAATCCAATTTGTAATTTGTGACAAAGGTATGTGGTCTTGCCCAAGTAGCTGCTGCACAAATAGTATCAATTGGGAGCCTAGATCTAAAGGAAGTTGATACTGCCCTTGTAGAGTGGCCTTTTACTTTGTTGGGTAACTGTTTGCCAGCAAAGGAAATGCAATCTGAAAGCCATTTTGAAAAGGGTAACCTTAGAAACAGACAAGCTTTTATTTTTGTCCGAAAAGGTAACAAATAATTGATCTGATTTTCTAAATTCTTTAGTCCTGTGAAGGTAAAACCTGAGAATTCTGTGGATGTCTAATTGGTGTAGTCTGTATTCAGATTTATTAGAATGATTTGTAAAAAACACTGGCAGCTCAATAGTAGTGTTAAGATTATGTTCTGAGCATACCTTGGGAAGAAAGGAAGGGTTAGTCCTAAGTGAGACTCTATCCTTGTGGAAAACAATGTAAGGAGGTCGAATAGTAAGAGCTTGCAGTTCTGAGACTCTCCTAGCAGAGGTTATGGCTAATAAGAATAGTGTTTTCCAAGATAATAATTTCAGATCTGATGAAGAAGAGGGCTCAAAGGGTGAAGAAATTAAGGATGTGAGAACTAAGTTTAGGTCCCAGGGTTCTGGTGGCTGTTTGATTGGAGGCCTGAGAAGGAGAACTCCCTTCAAAAAGGTTTTGCACAAAGAGTGGGACATGATGGGATTTCCCATGAAGCCAAAATGGTAATTAGAGATGGCAGCTAACTGAACTCTAACTGTAGCGGCTGCAGCTCCTTCATGAAAGATAGATGCAAGGAAGGACAAAATAGATTCAATAGGAGCTGTATAGGGATCTAAGTCTTGGTTTACAGCCCAAATAGAGAACCTTTTCCATTTGCTGGAGTATAACTTCCTAGTGGAAGGCTTGTGGTAAGAAATCAGAATGTATTTGACTGAAGGTGAGAGGGAAATGCACCTGGATATTTGTGGAACTGGAGCAGCCATGCTGTCAATTTTAGGGTGTGGATGGTCGGATGGAACTGCCCTGATTGATGAATCAGGAGGTCTGGAGATGGTTCCAGAATCCATGGTTCCTCCAAGAGGTAGGGCCATAGGAAGAGAAACCAGACTTGGTGAGGCCAGTAAGGAGCAATGAGGATCAGGGTACTCCTCAACTGTTTTACTTTCTGTATTACCTTTGGAATGATAGGAAAAGGTGGGAAGGCATAAAGGAGTCCCAGGGGCCAATCGTGGACTACAGCATCCCTGGGTGACATCTCTGGATAGGGAATTAGGGCAAAGTAGCTGCTGCATTTGGTGTTCAGGTGTGTGGTGAATAAGTCGCAGCAAGGCTGGCCCCATCTGATAAAGATCTCTTTCGCAACTTCTGTATTCAGGGACCACTCATGAGGCATGAGGATTCTTCAACTGAGTTTGTCTGCTATCACATTGGACTTCCCCGAGATGTGCATTGCTACCAGAAAGCATTGAGTGTCTTTCACCCATTTCCAAACTCTTAAGGCCTCTCGGCAAAGCAGATAAGATTTGGTTCCCCCTTGCTTGTTTATGTACCACACGACAGAGACATGTTGTCTGATTGAATCACAATTGACCCGGTGGGAAGAGAACTGTGAAGTGCTTGCAACGCATATAGCACCACTCTCATCTCCAGAACACTGATGTGCAAGTGGTTCTCGTGGTTCTGCCAAGTACCTTGGGCTATCATTCGCAGATAATGCCCCCCACCCTATCTAGGAGGTGTCCGTGGTCAAAACTGCATTTTCTTGAGGAGGAACAAGTGGACGACCTAAGAAAAGTTGTTCCGTATTCAACCATCATGTCAGATCCTTCTTGCAGGTGTTTGTGATGAGAACCTGATGAGACAGGGGAAGATCCTGCATTGACCATTGGACAAGTAGTAGCCAATGAAGTACTCTCATATGCAGACAGGCTACAGGAACTAATAGAATGGGGGAAGCCATAGTCCCTAGGCTCTGAAGGACTATCCTGGCCTGAACTTTGTGACTGTTTAGCAAAGATCTGACTTGGTTGTATAACGATTCTACTCATTCTGGTGTTAGTCTTGCTGACATGGTGGCTGAGTCTATTTCTGAGCCTAAGAATACAATGTGCTGTGATGGAGATAAGGCTGATTTTTTTTAGGTTTACTGTGATGCCTAAACTGGCGCACAAGGATAGAGTCTCGTCCCTGGTTCTGATCAGTTGATGCTTGGTGGTAGCAGTGAGGAGCCAGTTGTCTAGGTATGGAAACACCTGGAATCCTTGATGTTTCAGGTGAGCCATTACCACTGAGGTGCATTTGGTGAACACTCTGGGGGCTGTAGTGAGACCAAAGGGCAGTGTTCAAAAATGAAAATGAGTGGCTCCCAGCCAAAAAAGTAAGTGTCTTCTGGAGCGCCTGTCCATTTTGATGTGGTAGTACGTGTCCTGACGATCTATTGAGCACATCCAGTTGTCTTTTCTGATAAAGGGAAATATCGACTGCAGAGTGATCATTCGGAACTTCGATTTCTTTACAGACTTGTTGAGTTTGCTGAGCTCTAGAATTGATCTCCAGTCCCCTGTCTTTTTTGTAACTAAAAAGAACCGTGAGTAAGTTCCGGATCCTGTTTGCTCTGTGGGGACTTCTTGGATGACTCTTTTTTGCAACAATGAGATGACCTCTGATGTTGCATGGCCTAGTTAAATGTGTGGCACGTCTGGAAGACTCCGGTTTACTGGGGGATCAGAAACAAAGGGAATCAGGTAACCTCTGGATATCATGGTTTGTACCCAACAATTTTGTGAAATGTTTAGCCAGGCGCTTGGGTACAGTGATAGACAACCCCCGACTGCCTCCAGAGATGAACAGTCGGGCAACCCCTCAGCGGTGATGGAAGGAACGATCAGAGAAGGTTTCTCTATTTTCCTGGTGTTGCAGAGCTCCTCTGCCACAAGGATGGTGTCTTCCATTATATCCTCCACCTTTGCCCCTAGGGGAGGGTTGACCTTGCGCCTGAGGGAAACGTTTTTGGGATTTATGGAACCACATTTTCCCTCCTGTATGACCCTTGGGATAGGGTCTAGAAGGAAGGGAGAAACAGACTCTGTTAGCAGATAAGGTTTTCCCTTCCTTCTCACACCTGGTCAAGGTCTCTTTCACCTGAGGTCCAAAAAGAGATGAACTATCAAAGGCGACGTTGGTGAAGGAAGACTTAAATGATTCCGTGAAGTTACAAAGACGCATCCAAGAATGTCTCCTAAGAGAGATTCCTACTCTGGCTGCCCTACTCACTCCATCTGCTGCATAGGAAGTCAGCCATATGGAGAAGTTAGCTGTCAATGTTAAGGGTGGAGAGCTGTTCAGAAACCTTTTCTGTGGATCCTGGAGCTACTGAACCCTGAAGGGTATCTCCCAACTCCTTCAGGAGAACCCTCTGAAGTTGAGTAAAATGGGTAAGGTAATTCAGCAATCTTAAGGTAAATGCTGCTGAAGAGAAGGTATGCTTTCCATACCTATCCATCGTCCTGGACTCCTTGTTAGGAGGATGGCTATTGGAAGATGTCTCTGACAACTCCTTCTTGGTGGCCGATGCTACCACCATAGCATCAACAAGAGCCCCTTTGGAAAGAAAGGATTTATCTTCTGGTGCAGTCATAAATTTGTTTGGACTCCTCGGGACAGGCTCCACTGTGTCTGGGGAGGTCCAGGCCTTCTGCGATATGACCCCCAAAAGCTGGTCATAAGGAGATGTCACCCAGGAGGTGGAAGGTCAGAAAACAAAGGCCTCAAGTTGATTCATCCTCAGTAGGGTTAGAGGTCTTCCAATCACCCCTCTGTCTAAGGATTTCTAGGATGTCAGAAAAGGACACATCCTCAGAGGGGGATCTAGGGGACCCTTCTGATTCCTCCAAAACAGTGTCAGACATGACAGACTCAGGTGAGTCAACATGTTTCTTCTTACAAAGTCTTGTCTGGGGGAGCTCTCCAGTGGGATAATCTGGGGAGGTCTCAGAAGAGGGGGCACCTCCAATGGGGGCTGCTTGAGTCTCTGGTTCCCTACCCTGTGGGGGTGGCAGGGGAGAAGAGGTTGCTGCCAGTTGCTGGTGGGACATCGGTTCCAAGGGTATGGCTTTTGCAGAGGATAAAGCCTTCTCTATTGCTTCAAAGGTCTTACCTCCCCGCTCCGAAGACCTCCGGTTCGAGGATATGGATGTTAGACTCTGAGCAAAGCAAGGGGGCATGGTTCTGAAACAGATGTGGGAACCGAGCTGAGTCGAGCCGAAGCGCCGAGAGGGAGGGTTGGTTCCGAAGAAAACCCAGGGTGACTATCCCCCTTGGAGTTGACTCGAGAGCATCAGTTCCCAGATCCCTTGGCTCCTGACTGAGCCACTGAGGATAGAGTTATCGGTTCCAAGGAAGTAGGAAGAATCCTCAGACGTGAAGGATCCAACATCAAGGAACCCGAAGTGATTGGCTCCGAGAGTGAAGCAGTCGGAGGAGGAGCAATGGATTGCAAAGGGGTCAGCACTGAAACCTTTGGGTCTGGAGGGGCCAATTTTCTTGCCAGAGCTGGGTCAGAAAGCAACCTCTTCACCACCCGCTCAATGTCCTCATCTGAGAGTGTCCTGGAGGATCAGGTGGAGACAGAAGGAGATATCCTCCTCTCCAAAATAGGAGATCTCAAGGTAGGTGAGACAGGGTCAATCTCAGGTAATTGTCTCAGTACCAAAGGTTGCCACGGCACCGAAGAGACCGACGGCACCGAGACAGAAGAAGCAAATTCGGAGCCAGAACTCCTTGGCTCCGTCACTTTGGACTTTTTTGATGGTTCCAAAGCTGGAGCCGAAGATTTTCATTTAGTAGTCTTAGGAGCTGTTTGACCAAGTTCCAGCTGTCCCTGAAAGGAGCTGGTCATAAGACACTATCTATCAATTTGTGCTTCCTCTCGTTCAAAACCCTGGTACTGAAGGCATGGCAAAAGGTACAGGGCTCTTGTAAGTGGACTTCACCTAAGCAGTACACACAGCTAGTGTGACTGTCAAAGACATCTTCTGTGAACATTTATCACATTTTTTAAACCCCGAAGGGCGATGGTCCTTGTGTTCTCTGTCCCTTTCCTTAGACATGCTAACAAGAACAAACTAACAAAGCTACCTAGAAAAAGAGACATCAACATTAACTATACTAACAATATTATCTACTGAGGTAAAAATACCAACAACATTAAAGATAAAAAAAGGAAAGATACTATTTATTTATTTATTTGTTTTTGAAGAAACACACAGGGAGGAAAGGCCCACTAACTTAAACGGGCAACTATGGCCCTCTAACTGAAATGGGCCGCACAATTCTATGGGGGGAAATAGAGGTCAAACACTCAGTACAATCACACAATAAAGCTATAAACTACAAGGAATAAATGATGAAGAAAAAGGTGGTGAAAAGACAAGATTTAGTAAATATATCTTCTACTTAGCCAACGAGCCAGTAAGAAGACAACTTCGAAGCTTTCACAGAAAACAAGATCTGGGGAATTGCCATGAGGCACCATGGGATAGGGGTTAGCCTTGAGCCAGTAAAAGCTCTCGAGCTTTAGTATCAGCCGAGTCAGAGCCAAATATCATCTCTGAACCATCCAGCAAGAATTATGGCGAGATAGGACTACATAATATTAGTGGGTTAATTAAACACACCCATGAATATGGTATTGGGTTGGATGGTGAATGTTTCCAATAAGTTTAAATACATGGTATGGGTTTCCTGGGTCAAACAGAGGAACTTATAGATTGCATGGAAGTGGTATTGAATTTTGCCTATGGTGATTTGAACATGGAGCAGCTGAAGTGCATTGTCCTGTTTGACCGGCCTTGAGGTATATTTATTTTTTATGTAAATCAAGACAGCTTCACCTTTAGTCCTTGTCTGTGCAGCAGCTGGTCTAAATGTGTGCAAGACATCATAACCTTGCACTGTCAGTGTGCTCTCCATGGCTTTAAACTGTGTTTCAGTGATCGCACAGATGTCAGCTTTAGGGTAAAGAAAGCTTCTAGGGAGTTGAGTTATTAATTTAGACTCCTAGATTGAGCAGTAATCCCTTTAGATTTTCTTGGTTTTGATTTGTTATGTCAAAAGTGCTTTCAGTTTGGCATTGCCTAAAAGAGGCACTATAGGGGAAAACAATGTTTTAGCTAATATTCAAAAGCCTAGAGGGAAAAACTGTAGACCATCCCTTGTGAAGCAGCTTGGTCTGTTCACCATCTCCTTCCATGCTGACAAGTATTGCATCTCCTTAGAATGACACCAGAAACTAAGCCAATAAAAATCTTTTAACTTGGCTGGCTCAGCAGAGTACAGGACTTGGCATTTTTTTATTCATTCCTGTTAATATATCATCTCTGTTTTTTTTCATTTAATGACCTTTATGGTTGATTTGGAACACCAGTTTTACGTGATGAGGATTTATCTTTTTGTATTTCATCTGGATTGGTTGCATTTTTTGTGCTTTGTTTGTTTCACCAGACATTTAGTGTGTGCAACAAAAGGGTTGATCTTATCAGGAGTTAAGACTTTTCTATACTTGTGTGTTTAAATTTGAAAAAAGTGAATGGTACAGAATGTTATCCCTTTACTAGGTGAAGCCTGGATTTACCTTGGTTTGTACATGGCCTTGGAATTTTTAAGATTTCATAACTCATTGAGTTTTTCATCATACTGTCTGAATGTTTCATTATTATTTTAACTTAAGCCTCTTTGAAACTGGGGATTTTAGCAATATGTAATTTCTTTTCCTATTTATTGTGTTCAATGCTAGGGATGGACATCATGGTTTTCATGTAAGTTTATTGTTTACTTTAATTCAAAATTTAGCTGTTTAATGAAATTTTAACTCAGCAGGTTGTATATGAATGCAGACAATTTATAATTTCATTTGTTATTTAATCTTTATTAGCTATTTGTTGCGCATCAGTCATGATATCTGTGAAGTTGTCAGAATTAAACTCTTAAAAACTGATTGGCTAGGAGAGGGAACTAATCTAAGGGGGTGGCGAAAGCCAACACATTCTGGCTAGGCTTATAAATGCCCTATGAGAGGATGAAAATGCACATATTCCAATGAGCAAAAAAAATTGACAATTAAAAAAAACAAGAATTTATGGCTCAAAACAAAAAGCAAATCTTTATTCACCTTCTCGAGCCTTGACATTGTACTGTCTTCCATGGAAGTAGCATAGAGTAAAAGACTGAGTATACCCAATATAACGCCAAGGTGCTAGAAGGAGAATAAAAACTTTGCATGTTGTTGCACAACTGCTTGTTTTTTAATAAGATATAAACATTACTACATACTTTGATGCCTGATCAGTTATGACTTTGCATATGAATACAAGAGGGATGTAATAATAGAAGAAATTCTTAACAACAAGTAAGGAATTGTAACTGAAAGTAAACATATTGTGTTAATACCATTTCCTACCAGCTCTGTGGAGTAGAGGACTTGAGTCCTGTGTGACCTTGGGATGAGTCCTGTGTGACCTTGGGATGATTAGCGGTGCTTGTCTCTCCCTAGGGAGGGCTTATGAGGTCTCTCTTATGAGGTGCATCTCTGTATCTCTGCACTGTAGACCTTTTGGGAGCCACCACCTCACAAGGGAGCAGGGATGCTTAAAGCACTACATCACTGGTATGGAAATGCATGGAGAAGACAGAAAGGTTAAGTGCAGAAAAGCGTGCCTGCCTGACTGAGGGTCCTAAATGGCTGGGATTGGACAATGAATGGGCAATGGCTCACTCCCAGTGCAAAGGAAAGTGGTGTAAGGGTGCTTCTGGGTATTGATAGTTAGTGAGCATGGGGAGAAAAATATAGAGCAAAAACATGTTAATGCCATTCAGATTCAGAAAAGCAACTTATCCATTCATAATTTTCATGCTCGTATTATGTTTTAGATATTTCTTGTGGAAAAAGCAGGAAGGAGATGCCTGTTCTTAGCTGGATTGAGTGGTATGACAGTATGCTCAGCAGTAATGACCCTCGGACTTGCCTTGCAGGTAAGCTGTACTTTCTTTTCTTCTCTCCTGTCCAGCTTGAAGACATGTATGAATGTATGGAAAGGAAGATATGTGGAATATTGATGCAGGGTAGTATTGGGAATCTGAAATTTGTTTGAACATGATATGCTGTTCTACTTCATATGTGAATTTACTGCATGTTTTGATCTAGCTGGAGGGATGATTGGGCAGAATTTTATGCAGGGACAGACTGATGGAAGGTACTATGATGGTAATGATTTGAGCCCTAATATTTTATTTCTAGTGTTTTTGTGTTTACAAGCACAGAACTGTGTTGCATAAGCTACTGTATAAGCCAACGCCTCCCTATAAGTTGCTACCTACTTAGTAATAGCTTTTGCAGCCATGTGTACAAAGTAGCTCTGTGCATGCAATTATGGCACCATCAGAACTTCAGGCATCAGCACATGATTTCCTCTTACTGGAGCATGCAGTCCAGAAACACTTCAGCACACATATATAAAGCCTAGATATAGCTACATTACTCTGATTTTAATACACACACACACACACACACACACACACACACACATATATATATATATATATATATATATATATATATATATATATATATATATATATATATATATATATTACATTTGATTACCTGGAAAGTCTGACTGGACACATTCTTTGTCAGATTTTAAGAGGATGCCAAGGGAGAAAACCTCCTCAAAATACATACAAGTTAACAAACATTTGATTACATATGGATACACAGTCTTACAAAATACAAAATCATAGTATAGAGATACAGAGTACATACAACAGTTAAGCTTATAGAATTCCTGTACAGAATCAGATATGATGCCTTGTGTGAGATCATTGAATACTGAGACAGAGACAATACAATATTATACAACTTGAAATTGAAAAGTAAGCACGTATGTTCTTTGTGTTTCACTATTGCAGTCATCACATTTGGGTTATCTGCTTGCAATAGCCCTCAGTCAGCCTGATTATCAAAGTCTTGGGTCCTGGGTTGGTTGCTGTCTCATCTTCCATGACGTCAGGTAGTCAGGGGTATAAAGCATGCAGCCAACACCATTACATCAGTCTTTCTTGCAGTGCGGTGCCCGAAGCAGAAGCAGTTTGCAAGTGCCGGTCGGCCGACTCCTGAAATTTTCATTTTTGACTTTCAGAACTGAAGTCTTCAACTAAAGCTAAGTACCCCATTGGGGAAACTTTTTCTTGCTCTAAACCAATGTCAGTAAAAGTCAATAATTGTATTTCTTGTGGAAAGCAAGTACTTCATAAAGATTTTCATCCGTACTGTATTCCTTGCCTAGGCCCTGACCGCAACATACCTCACTGTCGGTTTTGTGCCTTATTTAAACCACAAACTATTTGTCATCAGTATATTTAAGCTTCTAAATATTTTGGTACTTAGTTCAATTATCCAGATATGTCTTCAGTATGCCACCCGACTACCGACATTCTGAAAAAATGCAAAGATAAAGACAGAGACAGGCCGCCTAGGTCCAAAGCTGCCAATGACGCTTCTCCTAAGCTAGTCACCAATTCGCCAGTACTCAGTGAGGTGCTTTTGGAGCCTCTGATACCCGCTACTTCAGATTCGCAGGCCTCTACTGAGACCCATTCAGAGTCTGGTATGGCGCGAGATACTTCAACTGTGGAACTTGCGGATGTCTCTATCTTGGAAGAGTCTGGAGCAGCTGCTGGACAGGTTGGAAAACATACTTTGCAATGTGGTTTTGATTCACTAGAGGTATCTTGCAGGGCTGCTGTCACTGGGTCTGTACTTAGAAGCACTTAAGGAGCAATCTTTGCCAGATTATGTTAAAACTAAATTACTGGATGCTCCCTTAAATCAGGACCGCCTGTTTGGCAACAAAGCAGAAGAAGTTCTTCAAAAGACGGACGAAAAACTAAATCTATGCAAACTGTTAAAGATTTCCTACAAGTACAGCCTCCAAGATTTAGTAGGCATTGGCCCTCTAAGAATTAGTCCTTTCCTGTCTCTTCCAGGCCTTCTCAGTCCAAACCCAGAGCCAGCAGAACACCCAGATTTCAGTTCCAGGGTACGCACGGGACTAAGCAGTGGGGGGCTCCCACTTCCAAATCAGGGAGTAGTAAGACTCCCCCCCTATGGTAAGCTGTCTCAACAACTTAACTTTACAACTTCCAAATACTTCTCAACTGACTGCTCCTTTAGGGGGAAAGATTACTCTGCAAGCAAAAAAACTGGGAACTCATTACCCAGGACAAATGGGTTTTAAATGTAGTTTCCCAAGGATACAGATTTCGCTTTCACACGTTACCAACCCCAAACGGTTGGCCAGATCTACCCCAAATCAGTGGGCAGAGGCTCAAAAGCAAGTACTCTCTCTCTCTCTCTCTCTCTCTCTTAAGCTTAAAGCCTACTCAAACTGTACCAGAAGAGGAAAAGGGACAAGGTTTCTACTCAAGACTTTTCCTGGTACCCAGAAAAGACAACTCTTGGCGTCCTGTCCTGGACCTTTCTATCCTAAACACCTTTTTGGTGATTCCAAATTTCAAGATGCTAACTCTTCACCAGTTGCTTCCTATGTTAGGCAAGGATGCCTGGTTGGCAACACTGGATTTAAAGGAAGCCTACCTGCACATCCCAATCAGGGAATCTTGCAGAAGATACCTTTGCTTCAAAGCAGGCTACATGCACTATCAGTTCTCTGCACTGCCCTTTGGCTTATCTACTGTGCCCAGGGTATTCACAAAGTGCCTAGATCTAGTCATTGCATTTTGCAGACAAAGAAATATTCAAATATACCCATACCTGGATGATTGTCTAATTCAGGCAGAAAGCCAAGACATACTTTTGAATCATCTGTCATTTGTACAAAAGGTGCTAACTTGTCTGGGGTACACCATAAACGAAAATAAATCACATCTTGTACCCTGTCAGCAAATTATATTCCTGGGAGCAAGCTTGAACACAACTCCCCAGATGGCTTTCCTCATGCCAGAGAAACAAATTCATTTGACAACTTACTTCAAACTAATGGCCACAAAAACCCTGCTATCTGCAAGGCAAATACTGCAAGCTTTGGGGTCCATGGCCTCCTGCATTCTACTAATTCCATATGCAAGACTGCATATGAGGAAACTACAATGGTATCTAAAAAGCCTGTGGCGTCAACATTCTCAGGATCTTGAAGCAATGATTCCTATCATTCCTTGCCTACAATTAGAGTTCCGTTGGTGGGCAGAGGCCTGCCACCAAAACAAAGGACTACCATTCACTCTATCCCCTGCCACCCAAACCCTAACAACAGATGCATCAGACTATGCATGGGGGGCTCACCTGGCAGGGAAGTGCATTCAGGCCAAATGGAACCCAAATCAAATTCACTTGCATATCAGTCAAAATGGAATGTTAGCTGTACAGAATGCTCTGATGGCCTTCAAGGGCCACATTCTTCCAGGACAATTAATGGTAAAGATGGACAACACCACTGTTATGTGGTACATAAACAAGCAGGAACACAGCCTTGAGCTACCAAGTGCATCTACAGGCTCAATTCCTGCCAGGAAAACTAAATACATTGGAAGATGAACTAAGCAGAAATCTCATGGACCCACACAAGTAGAAACTGGAACCAAAGACTTTCAACATGTTGATAAACAAATGGGGGAGCCCAGATATAGAGCTGTTTGCCTCCCCCCAGAACTACCAATTGGACAAATTCTGCACAAGGACTGATTGTACCAGACTGGCCACGCCAACACTGGTACCCCCTCTTGTGCAGTGTGTCACTGCTGGCTCCATGGCACCTGCCTCAGACCCCTATCCTGCTGTCACAGCAGGAGAGCAAGATTCTGCACTGTCAGCTTTAAACCCTGAACCTGGCAGCCTGGCTAATTACCTAATCTCTCCATTACCATCCCTCAGTAAAGAAGTGTTGGATGGCATTTCGGAGGCAAGGAGGCCTAGTACTCAAAAATCTTATGCTGAAAAATGGAAAAGATTCTGTGCCTGGAACCAAATTCAAGGGATGGGCACAGCAGTGCCCAATTTACCTCAGATTCTTCAATATTTAACTGAGATGCTTCACAAGGGCCTTTCTTTTTCCTCCATCAAAATTCATGCCTCAGCCATTTCAGCTCATTACAACACAGAACCACCCCTCTTCTCTCATCCACTGCTCAAGCAGTTCCTCAGAGGGGCCAAAAACTTAAGACCACCCAGGAGAGCCCCAACTCCAGCCTAGGACCTTAACTTTGTATTGGAAAAACTCAATCTTCCTCCTTTTGAGCCAGCTGCAAGTGCGGAGTTAAAATTACTTTCTTGGAAAACAACCTTCCTTTTAGCAATCACTTCAGCAAGAAGGGTATCTGAATTACAGGCCCTTATGGGCGTGGAGCCTTTCATCATCTTTCATGCGGACAGGGTGTCCCTCAGGACCAATCCCTCCTTCATGCCCAAGGAGGTATCCAGTGTGGCTCTTAATCAGTCCATTCATTTGCCAACCTTCTTTTCTAATCCACAGAACAAAGGGGAATGGATACTGCACTCCTTAGATGTGCACAGACAACTTAGATTTTACTTGGACAGGACTAAACCTCAAAGGAAATCTGAACAACTGCTGGTGGCATTTGCTGCAGGGGCAGAGGGTAAGGCTATTTCAAAGCAAACCATTTCTAAATGGGTAGGCCATTGCATTAATTTCTGCTATAAGCACCATGGAAAACCTATCCCACAGGGGATTAGACCACATTCAACCAGGGCCACATCTACATCTACAGCCTTCCTCATAGGTGTCCCTACCAGGGACATCCTAGAAGCTGCTACCTGGAGTTCTGTACATACTTTCACCAAGCATTACCATTTGCCAATTTTCTCTAAATCCAGAGCTGGCTTTGCCACTACAGTCTTGCATGGCCTTATAGCTGGTCCTAATGCTATCTAAATTCCTCCTCCCATCCTTAGCTTTGGGAATCTACCCAAATGTGATGACTGCAGCAGTGAAACACGAAGAACATAGTACAGTTGTGTACACTTACGATAAATGTAGATGTTCGAGTGTATTCACTGTTGCAGTCCTGGTTACCCTCCCTCCAGCCCCCTGACTGGTGTATTTGCTTTTTTGCTGGAGGTATAACCTTGTGTATATATATATATATATATATATATATATATATATATATATATATATAATTGCTTCCCATTAGGGGGGCACCTGACATCTGGGGCAAGAAAAACTGATGTAATGGCATCAGCTGCATGCTTTATACCCCTGACTACCTGACGTTAAGGAAGATGAGACAGCAACTGATGCAGGGCCGAAGACTTTGATAATCAGGCTGACTGAGGACTACTGCAAGCAGATAAGCCAAATGTGATGACTGCAACAGTGAATACACTCAAACATCTACATTTATGGTAAGTGTACACAATTGTACTATTTTTTGATTGATTGTTTTCCCTATTGTCAGATCTAAACAAAACCCTATTGTAATATAGTAGTATAGGAGTATAGATGTATTCCTACTAGTAATGGTGACAAAACGTATCTGAACTATATGAACTTCTTCTGTTTTTGATCATGCTTTTTAAACACAACACAGAGCTGTAGATACATGAGGCTTCAGTGTATTATGTTATAAAATAATGCCATAAATGCAGCCTGTTTAATGCATACAATGGTATTTAAATAAAATACTGCACAATGTCTCCCATTTCATTAATGTGTTTGATATATCATCTGCTAGTCAGCGTAAAGACAGCAAAATACTACAAATTCAAAGTGTAATATGATATTCCAGATAGCAACTCATTGTAGAAGCTAAATTTCAATTATAAATTGCATATTTTATTGAGTGTAATGTATGAATCCATTTCCAGTCTATGTTTCAGAAATATTGGCATGCCTTTTTTGATAAGATAAAAGCATTGTGTGTTCTGTTTTTTTCCCCTCCATCTTGGTTGTATCCTGGCCCATCCAACTTGTTGAATGATCTCCATGTTTGTGGGATAACAGCATAATGACAATGAAAGCATTGTGCAGGATCTTTACTCATATCTGGATTAAGTTATGTATTAATATTTTAGTGCAATGGTAGAATTATTATTATTATTCAACCGTGAAGCCGTCTTTGGCTTCATATTCCAAACTATCTATGCCCACTGCAACCCAGTGAGGTAGAAAGCCATTTGTTAGCAGGCTTCCCATGCTATATAGAATGAATGTTATAAATCAAAAGACCTAAAGCAACAACGTCCATTGCCTTGTACTGTACACTGTCTTCGAAAAATCTTAATATCCTGAGGTACTAAACCTTTAATCCAAAATAATGTCTTATTTCTAAAACCCCATATTTTCCACCGCATATTTTTTCATATGTAGTCTGCAGAAACTTCAAAAAAGGAGGAAGCAGTATGGAGTATTACAAAATGCCTACATTTATTTCACTAAACATTATTGCTTCACAGCATTACCATAATTTTGCTAAGATGTTTAAATTCTGCCACTGCATGTTGTGTTCCTTGCGTCTGTGTTACGTTGTCGAACTTTTAAAAGTTCGAACGTCATATGGTCGACACCATATGCTCGAACTTTTAAAAGTTCAAAAATTTATTAAAAAAATAAACCAAAGGAAACAACCTACCTGAATGGTTTAAGCAGGGGGCCAAGCCCCCCTGCACCCCCCACATGGGGGGCTGTGCCCCCCGCACCCCCCACTCTTTAAATATCCCAACTCCGAGATCGCACAACAGTGCAGAAAAGGGAAATCTTCCCATTCTGCACTGTGCAGAGATCTCCACTGAAATGTTCACACTTTTAAAAGTTCAGTCATATGGTGTTGACCATATGACGTTTGAACTTTTAAAAGTTCGACAACGTAATATAGACCCGTGTTCCTTCATCTCATGACCAACAAGGGTCAATTTGCTATGTTTGACCTAATTACACATTTGATGGAACTGTGGCCAGTGTCATGGTGTAGCTGGATAAAGAGGTGACTTTGGCCCCAGTTTACCCAGGTTCGATTAGCATCTTTGGTATCTGAGGTGCTGGCAAGGAAGGACGGGTAGGCACCTTATAACTGAGATTTTGTGGAGTCTAGTGTCGCATAGCACGGCATTGTCTTTAGGAAGGTGGGGCATTGGCCAAGTCAATGTGAAGGTGGGACCATAAGCACATGCTATTGTACATCTGTACCTAATCATTATATATGCACACAAATGTGCAGAGAATGTAGGGCATATAAAAAATCCGTACTTGGCTACAATATTACACCGCACCAGTTTACCTCGATCACCTCATTGGCCCAAAACATCGATGCATTGCGGAAAGTCTGGAAGAGGCCTGTCAGGTTTGCTAGACCAAGTGAATCAGGAGAGGAGAGGAGAGAAGAGGAGACCTTAGGTTGTCAAAGGTTAGCTGTGGGGGGGGGGGGGCAAAAATATTTACAAAAATTGAGATAAACTGTAAAAGGCTGCTTTCTGGAAGAGTCTTATAGAATTCTGTAAAGATCCCATCAGACCTAAGGACCTTAGCTTGTCAAGTATTTCCTGAAACTCCTGTCATGTAAATGGAGTATCCCAATTCATTTCAGCAGCATCAGTAAGGGTAGAAAATGGATACATCATGCAGAAGAGGAGTACAGTGATGGGCTCATTTTAAGTCCATAGAATAAAGCTGAGAGAAATATGTTGAACAACTGTTATCCTATAAGAGGCAGGAGTACACCTAATGACCATAGGAAGTCCCTATCAAATATAAAGTATGTGATTGTCTATAAGTAACTTTTTATATTCAAGCTAAGATTCTGTCATCCAGAGGAAACATTGGTACTGCAAACAGCACCTCTCCTGAGCAAGTAACATTTTATTATCTAATATATTTGGAATATTTTTATTTTTCATATCTGTTACAAATTGTTTATTTTATTTATTTTTATTTATTTTACATTTGTTAACCGGGATGGTCCGACTGGACGAGGTCCATTTACAGCAGAGGCCCAGGGAGAAAAGCTCAACTTAATTAATACAAAAAAAAATACAAAAAATAATGACATTATACATAATGTAAAAAACATTGTTATACTAGCAGTATTTTGTGAAAAATAACAGTAAAAAAAGTTCTCATCAGCAATAATTACATATGTACATTTTGTTAGTTGTGAAAAATACAGAGATCACAACAAAATTACCGTATGTCAAGGGATACCATTTGTTACAACCATTCTTACTGAGGGCCTGAAATAGGAGAGAAAAGTGAAGGATGGAGGTATCATATTTTAGGATTATGTAACACATGGACAGAGCCAAGAGCTTAAAAGATGAGCCTTAATGGAGTTTTTGAATTGTGTGGTATTTGATGCAGAAGTCACAGGGGGGGATTATTCCAACTGTTTGCTATACTGTGTGAAAATAGAGTTTTACCTGTTATGTTGTTGGCTGAGGAGATACAGAAGAGTGATTTGTTGGCAGAGCGGAGTGGATGATTTGGTGTATAGTGAGTCAGTAAGTGCCTTAGAACTGGAGTTTTGTTGGGATGTTTTAGGTTGTAATACGCTATGACATGTTGGTGATAGGTTAATAACTGTGGGAGTTCAAGCCACTGAAGTTGCCTAAGAGGTATACAATGATGGGTTCTAAAGGGGGATTTTTAGCAAACTTGGCAATTTTGTTATAACAAGACTCAAGTTTGTCTAGGTCAGATTTTCTAGCATAAGTCAAAATTTGTGCTGCATACATTAGTGTGGAAAGAAGATGGGTTTGAGCTAGGGTGACGTGAGCCTGATCTGATAGAAAGTTTTTATGTCTGTATAGGAAACTCATTTTTTGTGTACCTTTTAAATAGTTTGAGAGCTATGGATGTCAAAGTAGAGGTTATAATCTATTTCAACACCAAAGAGCTTGGTGTGGAGTGAGTGTGAAATGACAGTTCCATTGTTGGAGGAGATAGAGAAGGAGAGTGGAGAGGTTTTTGATTTGTTTGGGGTAAATAGAAGTAATTTAGTTTTGTTGGGATTTATAAGTTAAGTTAAATATTAGTGATCCACCTTTCTACTGAGGCAAAAGATTCTTGGGCGAGGTGCTGTAGGGTGGTAAGAGATGGGGCGGAGCAGATTAGGGTGGAATCATGTGCATATTGTATGAGTGAGGCCTGCAGGGTAGAGGTATGCAGATTATTGGTGAAGATAGAAAAGAGAAGTGATCCCAATATGGAACCTTGAGGTACACCAAGGGTAGCTGGGAGTAAAGGTGATAAAACTCCTTGCCCCTGGACAGCGTGTTATCTGTCAGATAGATAGTTTTTAAACCATGCAATAGTGTCAGGGGCAAAGGATAAAGGGGTTAGAGTATCTATTAGTATGGAGTGAGAAACCATGTCAAATGCTTTAAAGAGGTCCAGGAATATAGCAGATACAAATCTGTTGTTATTTCTATGTTGGTTAACCAGGTTTGTGAAAGAGAGAAAGGCTTTGGTTGTGCTGTGGTGTGGGCGGAAGCCATGTTGTGTAGAGGATAGGAGATTGTTTGAATTTAGGAAATGCATGACCTGAGAGTGTATGCATTTCTCAAGTATCTTTGATAAAGGAGACAGAAAGGCAATGGGGCAGTAGTTTGAGAAATCATAGGAATTTCCACCCTTATGAAGGGGAATAATGTAGGAGATTTTCCACAGTTGAGGGATATAGGATTTCTGTATGGAGCGGTTGATAAGGATTGAGACTGGGTAGGATATGGAGTCAACAGCCATTTTTTAGGAAATTTGCTGGTATACCATCTGCTGCAAGTGTAGTGGAATTAAGTTTTAAGAGTTTTTTTATTGTAGAGGTTGGGACAGGTGAGAATGTAAAGGGAGGTGTGTTGTTAGGAGCTGTTGTCTTGAACTGTTATTCTGAGGTCCTGTTCCTTGAGTAATCACTCATCAGCAGAGACAGGATCTTGCAGATGATAAAACTCTTAGTCTAATGGTCAAGTTCAGTTATCCAAGCGGTGCCAAACATCATGAAAAGGTGTGTTGCCAGTTGAAAGCAGGATGTGTATCTTGCTCTTGTTAAGAATAGAATTACTGCATTTTAGAGAATGGGCTTACTGTACATCCATACCCTGATTGGAGAACGAGTGATGTTCTTCGTGTTTCACTGTTGCAGTCTACTTGGGTTATCTGCCTGCAGGTAGCCCTCAGTTGGCCTGAATACCAGAGTCTTGGGATTTCTGCATCGGATACTGTTGCCTCTTCCATGACATCAGGTCGTCAGGGGTATAAAACATGCAGCCGATGCCATTACATCAGTCTTTCTTGCTGAGATGGAGCCTGAAGCAGAAGCAGTTCGCAAGTGCCAGTCGGCCACTACCTGAAATTTTCATTTTTCGAGTTTCAAATCTGAAGTCTTCTAAAACTAAGTACCCCATTGGGGATTCTTTTTTCTTGCTCTAACTGATGTCAGAAAAGGTTAACAGTTGTCTTGCCTGTGGAAAGCAAATACCTCATAGAGATTGTCATTCTTACTGTGTCACCTGTTTAGGCCCAGACCACGACTTAGCTGTCAGTTTTGTGCCTTGTTTAACACAAAAAACATTTATCGTCTAGCTGATTTTGTAGCTAAATTCTTTCGCTCTCATTCTCCATATTCTGAAATGGCTTTGGTAAGCCATCTGACTATCGATCGTCTGAAAAAGTGCAAAGACAAAGACAGAGACAGACTGCATAGATCAAAAACTGCCAACAACGTTTCCGTTAAGCTAGTCACCAGTCCGCCGGTATTCAGGCCTTTGCAGCCCCTGATGCCCACTTCTACAAATTCTCAGGCCTCTGCTGAGACCCATTTGGAGTCCAGTATGCCACAAGATGCTTCTTTGACTATGGAACCTGCGGATGTCTCTACCTTGGATGAGTCCTGAGCCGCTGTGCAGGCACCGGCTTCTGAGGGTGTATTTTGACCTACCGATATTCGTATTAAACCAACTTCTTTTTTAACTAAAACTACTGCTATGATGCTAAACTTGCTATGATGTCATGTGACCTTTTATGCCAATGTATTTTTTTTATCTGATTATATTAATTGTTTTTACTTGCTATCTTTCTTATGTAACCATTTATGCCTTTTTGTAAAAGTGTATAACTGATGGAGCTTTTCTCCCCGGGCCTCTACTGAAAACGGACATATATCCAGTTGGACTAGCCCGGTCAACAAATGTAAAATAAAATAAAATAAATAAATACTGAGTTTCTCAGGCCCAGAGTTCACACTATGCCTAAAAAATCGACGTCCAAAGCACATGCCTCTGCTCCCATGCCACAAAAACAAATCCTTAAAATGGCTGAAGACCTTATTACTCTAATTAAGGGAAGCCAGCCTTCCCCTGCTAAAAGACAAAGAATTGAATTTCCTTCTTATTCTACAGACCAGGAGTCCGATGACTGACCCTTCTGACTACCAGGACATACCCTTATCTACATATGAGGATTCAGATGCAGAGGAATCCATTCCCTCTGCCTCCCCTCCAGAGGAGTTTTCTTTTGGTGAAACCTTGCATACCTTAAGAGAGCATTTCCGCTGGGAATGCCAGGACTATCCTCAGTCCAAAAAGAGACTCAGGGAATTTTTAGATTCACTTCAGCACAGGCCTCTAACTATACCCCCTGTCTTGGATATTGTAGATGATGTCTTCATGGAATCCAGTCTTACTCCTGACACTTTACCACCAGTTCCTAGAAAACCTGACAGGTACTACAGAGTACCTGACTCTCACAAATTTCTCTTTAAGAATCCTACTGCGGATCCAGAGACCATTTTCCAGAGACCATTTTCCAGGGACCTAAAGGCATTAAGGCTACTACAGCCAAAAGCCCTTCCCCTTCAGACAGAGATTCTAGAGCTTTAGACAGATGCAGTACGAAGGTACATACCTCTGCAGCTCTTGCCATCAGGGCTTTTAACTGCCAGTTTCACATGTTGAAGTACCAGCAACATATTATGGAACTAATTAAACAAAAAATGGTGTTACTACCAGATTGTGCAGAAAATAAAGATTTACAAGAGTTAATGCATTCTGCAAACCAAGTTAGTAAACATACTCTGCAGTGTGGGTTTGATGCCTTATAAAGCATCTTGCAGGGCTGCTGTCACTGCGTCTGTACTGAGAAGGCATGCTTGGCTGAAAGAACAAGTCTTGCTAGACCATGTCAAAGCAAAATTACTAGATACTCCATTAAATCAGGATCTTTTGTTTGGCACAAAAACAGAAGAAGTTCTTAAAAAGATGGAAGAAAACGTTAAATCTATGCAAACTGTCAAAGATTTCTTACATGTGCAGCCACCTAGGCATTGGCCTTCAAAAAATTGGTCTTTTCCAGTCCCTCTCAGGCCTTCTCAGTCCAAACCCAGGGGAAACAGACCCCCAAGACTACAGTCTCAGGGTATGCAGAGATCTAAACAATGGAGTGTTCCCACCTCAAAAATAGGGAGTGGTAAGTCAATTATTCTTCCCAGCCATGCACAAGTACTTGCACCCCTAGGAGGAAAACTCGTCCTTCATGCAAAAAAACTGGATGTCCATTACTCAGAACCAATGGGTTCTAAACATTGTATCCCAGGGATACAGATTCTACTTCCACTCACTGCCAACCCCAAGTGGGTTACAAGACCTTCCTCCAAACCAGTGGGCAGAGGTTCAAAAGCAAGTACTTTCCCTTCTCTGTATCAGGGCTATTCAACCTGTTCCAGTAAAACAAAGGGGACAGGGTTTCTACTTCCGACTGTTCCTGGTGCCCAGAAAAGAGAGCTCTTGGTGCCCTATCCTGGATCTATCAATTTTCAACACCTTTCTGGTGGTCCCAAAATTCAAAATGCTTACGCTGCAACAGCTTCTTCCTATGCTAGCCAAGGATGCCTGGTTAGTCACCCTAGACTTAAAAGAAGCTTATCTGCACATCCCCATAAGGGAGCCTTGCAGGAAATATCTGTGTTTCAGGGCAGGCCCTATGCACTATCAGTTCTCTGCACTTCCCTTTGGCTTATCTACTGCACCCAGAGTATTCACAAAGTGCCTGGCTCCAACCATTGCATACTGCAAGCAGAGAAATATTCAAATTTACCCATACTTGGATGATTGCCTGATTCAGGCGGACAGTCAGGAATTGCTACTTCAGCACCTCGCATTTGTAAAAAGACTTCTAACTTCACTGGGATACACCATCAATGGAAAGAAATCACAACTGGTGCCCAGCCAACAAATTGTATTCCTGGGAGCAAGCTTGAACACAACTTCCCAGATGGCATTCCTCACTCCAGAAAAACAGGTCCATTTGACAAACTATTTCAAAGTAATGTCCACCAAAACCAAGCTATCTGCAGGGAAAATACTGCAAGCCCAAGGGTTCATGGCCTCAAGCATTCTGCTAATTTCATATGCAAGACTATATATGAGGAAACTTCAATTGTACTTAAAAAGTATCTGGTGTCAACATTCTCAGGACCTAGAAACAGTGATTCCTATCATACCTTGTCTAAGGGCAGAGTTCCTTTGTTGGGCAGAGGCATGCAACCACAACAAGGGACTTTCTTCCACTCAACCCCTTGCTGCCCAAACCCTGACAACAGATGCATCAGATTATGCATGGGGGGATCACATGGCAGGCAAATGCATTCAAGGCAAATGGAGGCCAAAACAAATTCCCCTGCATGTCAAACAAAAAGAGATGCAAGCTGTACTGAATGCTCTGGCAGCCTTCAAATACTGTATCCTTCCAGGACAGCTCCTGATAAAGACAGACAACAACACAGCTATGTGGTACATAAACAAGTAGGGAGGAACTCATTCTTAAACACTCTGCAGGTTAGCCATGGCCCTGTGGAACACAGCCTTGAGCAACCAAGTGCACCTACAAGCTCAATTCCTGCCAGGCAAGCAAAATTCACTGGAGACAACTTAAAAAGAAATCTACTGGACCCACACAAGTGGAAACTGGAACCCAACTCATTCAAATTTCTAACCCAGAGGTGGGTTTGCTACAGCAGTCTTACAAGGCCTGCTAGCCAGCCCTAACACTTTTTGACTGCCTCCACCCTTCCTCAGCTTTGGGAATCAACCCAAGTGTGATGACTGCAACAGTGAAACAGAAAAGAACATAGTACAGTTGTGTACACTTACCATAAAGGTAGATGTTTGAGTGTATTCACTGTTGCAGTCCTGGTTTCCCTCCCTCCAGCCCCTTGGCTTTCTCTATCCCTTCTACCTATCCTCTTTATGGCCATTTTTTATGGCAGGGGTATTTACTTTTTACTGGAGGTGTTTCACACCATGTAATAACTTCCTATTTTGGGGGCTCCAGGCATCTGGGGCAAGAAAAACTGATGTAATGATGTCAGCTGCATGTTTTATACCCCTGATGACCTGACATCATGGAAGAGGCGACAGCATCCGATGCAGAAATCCCAAGACTCTGGTATTCGGGACGATTGAGGGCTACCTGCTGGCAGATAACCCAAGTGTGATGGCTGCAACTGTGAATTCACTCGAACATCTATATTTATGGTATGTGTACACAATTGTACTTTCTCCAGCAGGGTATTAATATACAAGTAATGCTCGCAGAAAAATGAGTGTGCTGCTTCACAGGCAGCATATCAAGCTGCTATGGAGCTTGGACTCAGAAAATGAATGGTCGCCATTATTTTACGCTCGCTAAACAGCACTTTTGATGTATAGCGAGTGTAAAATGTGAAAAAAAGAAAACAAAAAAAATGTGTGTGTGTGTGTGTGTGTGTGTGTGTGTGTGTGTGTGTGTGTGTGTGTGTGTGTGTGTGTGTGTGTGTGTGTGTGTGTGTGTGTGTGTGTATGTGTGTGTGTTTGTTTGAGTGCATGCATGCATGTCATTGAAAGTGAGAGTAGGCAAGCTGTTATTTTACAGCAATTTTGTTGTTTAGCGAGTGTAAAATAAAAAAAAATAAAAAAAATAAAATAAAACGTGTGCGAGAGACTGTATGCATGTATAAGAGTAAGAGAGAGAGCTCAATCTAGTATGTGTGTGTGTTTCTGTCTGCGTGTGTGAATGAATGCGTGCATGAAAGCAGAGAGACTGTGTATGTGTGTGTGAGAGAGAGAGTGAGTGAGTGAAGTGTGAAAGTGAACTAACAATCCCCTGGTAGCATGTGTGAGAGAGAGTGAAGAGAGAATGATCTCTGCCAGCCCTTAGAGAATGGTCTCTCTCTACAAATGTTGTGTTTTACTTACTTATGTATTTTTTAAGTACTGTTTTATTTTTTTAATATATTTTGTATGTAAAATGCTTCCTCCAACACCATTAACATATACTACAGGAAGTATGAAATATTAGGCAGAGGGCCTATTTTACATCATAAATATATTAAAAAAAATAAAATAGAACTTAAAAAAAATACATAAGTAAGACCCCATTCTCTAAGCGCAATAATGCCCTCCAGGGTGTGTGTTAATGTGTAATTAATGCTTTCCAGGGGTGTAGAGGCCCTCCACCTGTGGCATTGGGCCTCACAACACCCCTGGGTGGGCATTAATTACACATTAAAACACAGCCTGTCAGGCATTATTGCTTGCGTAACGCATAGGCTGTCATCATCACAGCTGGTAATGAGTAGCAGAATGACAAGCACGTTCCAGCATCTTCTGTTCTACTTCAGCCAGGGAAATGCCAAATGTTCTCTCTGAATGGCATGAAGTTTGACAGAAACGGAATATTACAATGACAAATCACTAAGGCACAAACTATGCTAAGTCCTTAAGAGATGGAAAGCATCCAGTTGACAAATCCTTAGAACAAAATAAGCTGTCATTCACCGTTCGCTGTGATTATATGACAAAATCAAACCCTCAAAGAGACTGCCTTGGAGTTTGTGCCTGAATAACAGAAGTAATGCACACCATCCACAATCTGACAATCTATCTGAACCTTAAATGTAAACAGTGTTACTTCAAGTACTGTTTGTGGAAATGAATTCCAAAATCATACCCTTCCTGTATCTAAATTGTCTGTTCTTAATTTTAGACTCAACAACCCTCAAGTCAGGAAGGGAGTTGTTACTTGCTGTGTCTTTCACATGTGAAGAAAAATAAATATAAATAGTTGATGCAAATAGCTCATTTTATGACATTTATAAATCAAAACAGCCTCATCTTTGAGTAACTTAGACTATGCAGGGTAAGCTTTTAACCTTTCTTTATTATGTAGGTGTCATGCCTCAGATAGCTGGCTAGTATAAGCTTTTTGTGTTCTCTGTAGCTTTTTCAAGTTGTAAATGCAGACTTGATCACAATATTCAATATCTGGCCTTATCAGCACACATAAAGGCATCACAATAATTTCTTCTTTACTATTGATAGATGCCTTTCATAATACCGTAGCAGTGCCTTGGCACTGTGTG
Source organism: Protopterus annectens (assembly GCF_019279795.1). NCBI lineage: Eukaryota > Metazoa > Chordata > Ceratodontiformes > Protopteridae > Protopterus > Protopterus annectens. The sequence goes on from NC_056734.1 coordinate 153,422,385, forward strand.
AAAGTCAAGCCTAGTCTGGTCATCACAAACAACTCCTATATCTTTTGTGGGTTTAGAATCTGGCATCATTTCTTGAAATTTTGTGTAAAGCTAGCAACTGTTATCTGTACCAAAATGAAATACTTTACATTTAGCCATTAATAAAAAAAATGAGTTGTTGTTTGACCAACAGTATATTCAATCCAAATGAATTTGTCAGATCCATCAGTCTTTTGTATTCCTTGCTATAACTCCAAATCTGGTATCATCTGCATACTTACTAATCCAATATATCCCTGCCACATGCAAAAAGTCATAAATAAACCTATAAGAATTGTTCTAAAACAGATCTCTGTTGAACTCCCACAGCAGATGTCCTTCCAGAGCTCTCAACGGTCCCTGTTTTAGAGGAACATTCTTATTTTCATGTCTGATTTACCGCTGCAAATGATTTTTTACCAATACTAAGGGGTTTTAACTTGTTGTGATGCAGTTTTCTGACATGAATCTAGGTTTTAACAACCTGCCTTATGCAGTCTTACAACAAATATTAGTTAGTACACAATTTAAATGAACCTTGAAGCACATCCCAGTATACAGTCCTAGCTTTAAAAAGTGATTAAACAGCAGGACACAAAGGATAGCAGTAAACGGAGTATATAGTAAAGAAACAGGAGTTACAATCTGTATATATCATGATTTACTCTGGGGACCTATTCAGCATCATTGCTGTTATGTGTGACATTGCTAAGAAACTGTATAAACTGACTTATTATTTATTTATTGCTGTTTGATATCCAGGGAAGTCCTTATGGTCAGAATCTAGTTTCAGTGTAAACCCAGGCAAGAAATCTCCTCAAAAAATATGTAACAGAAGGCCCAGCTCTGTGGTGTAGAGGGATGGAGCCCTGACTGCTACCCAGATAACCCAAGATCAGTTACTGGCTTGGGTGGTGAAGGAGCCAGGCAGGGACAGTGAGAATAAGGAGCAAGTCAGCTTGCCCATTCCATGGAGAGAGAATCTGGGGTTTATTCTCACAATATAAAAAAAAAACAATCAAAGCAGAAAATGATGGTTCAAAGGCTTTACATTTTTTAACCACTGGAACCTCAGCTTTTCACCTTCACAGGATACATTGCCATAAAAATTGACACATAATTATTTTAAATTTGAAAATTAGATATTTTTTCAGGAAAAATGAACAGCTATGGGGGCTTCATATGCCCCTACATATGCTATTTCGTATATGGGATATTTTGAGAAAAAGTTTATCTATGGTTCTGAATTTTATAAAAAATAATGTAGCGATGTTCAGACGCTTTATGGATGATCTCACTTTCTTATGTAGGGGAAATTCTGAGGAATTTGATTTGTTTCTCTCTGAGTTAAATATGAATGGACATGGTTTCAAGTTCTCAATGCTGAAAGGTGGGTCTTCTATTCAGTTTTTCGATGTGGAGTTTTATGTAGATTCTATAAATAGACTTCAGTTCAAACCCTTTAGGAAATCTACTGTGATAAATATTTTTTTTACGTGCAGATAGTATGCATCCACCCCATTTAATGAATTCTCTTCCCCTTGATGAGTTGAAGCATATTGCTCACAATAATTCAGAAAAAAAGGTGTAGGGCAGAATTCTTGTTGGAAGCAAAAGAAAGGCTTATGGAAAGAGGTTATAAGGAAATGGATCTGAATAGGGTAATAGGTAAAATATAAGTGAAAAGGGTTATTTATAATATGTATTTATTATTTGCATGTTTTTATGTGTAGAATTGTTAAATCTGTATTGGTGTTGGTATTTTGTGTTTTGGCACTTTATATCACAATGATTAAGTCTAAGTGAATGTAATTAATGGGAGTTCCACCTGTAAAAAAGTGGCTGCTTTTATGGCAATGTATCCTGTGAAGGCGAAAGGCTGAGGTACCAGTGGTCAAAAAAAGTAAAGCCTTTGAACCAGCATTTTCTGCTTCGGTTGTTTTTTTTTGTTTTTTTTTATTTTGCTTGTTGGCAAACGTTTTTTGCTATGTTTCTTCTCACAGTCCGGTGCTCCCCAGTATGGTCAGTGAATGTACCTCAGTTACAAAAGCAGGCCACTCTTTACTCTAGTAGCAGGGAGAGGGGGTCTTCAGTTGCTGTGGGTGGCACACCATGGCAAGGAATGACTAAGTTCACCCATGAACACAAGACTGCAAAACAATATATTACAGTATCAGAATTTTAAAAAAGGAACAGCTTTACCTTTTTAAACTAAAGCCACGGTATACAGTGAACCCATTCATCATCCATCTGTGTGTGTTGATGCAAGTCAGCAATGATTGTTTAACACATAGTACACCTGGAAACAACAGTGAAGACGATGTGCTTTCACCAAATATTAAGATACTGTATTTTATACTACTGAAGGAGTGGCAACAATGCAGAGGAAACAGTAAGTTGTTAGTCCACTATGTAGGCATGTTTTATAAGATGTCCTTCAAGGATGCATCTGCAGTCCTAACAAATGGGTTGTCCTGGCCTCAGGCAGCCCTTCGGTCGGCCGGATTCCAAAGTCTGGGTCTGGCCTCGGCTGATGTCGCACTTCACCCGACTTCATAGCTGCAGTTCAGCGGGTATAAAGGCATCAGCCGACGCCATTTTTCCCAGTCTTTCTTGCTGCGTGGCGCCCGAAGCAGAAGATGTTCGCAAGTGCCGGTCGGTCAGAACCAGAGATTGCTACTACTGAAGACTTCTAAAAAGCTAAGTACCCCGTTGGGGACTCTTTCTTGCCTCAGCCGATGTCAGAAAAAGTGAATAACTGTTTAACTTGTGGGAAACAAATACCTCATAAAGATTTCCACTCTTACTGCCTTCCTTGTTTAGGCCCAGACCACGACGTAGCAGCTTGTCTAGCCTGTGCTTCCTTCAACCGACGGACACTTAGACGTCGGTCGGAGTTTGCAGAGGAGTTTTTTCGGCTCCACTTTTGCTTATATCATGCCGTCGGAGACTCCGACTTCACATTTAGCTAAAAAGCATAAGGAAAAGGACCGACACTCGTGGTCTGCGGTTTCGGCCGAAACCGCGGTTAAGCCAACCGCGAGTGTCTCTGTTTCGGCTGAAACCGAGTCCACGGTTCTTCCTTCGGCCGAAAGCATGCCTCCTATTACCGAGGCCTCTTCCAGCATGGCTGAATCTGCTACCGAAAATCCACCTGCTCTTACAGTTTCTCAGGATTTATCAGATACTATCCCCTTAGATGTATCTACTCCTGCACGTGGAGCTGCTAGGCCCCCTGCATCCATGTCAATTAAGGCTTTTGCCAGGGCTAAAGCAGCTAAATCTTCAAAGGCCGTGCCTGCTAAAACCCCCTCTCACAGGCCTAGCTCTAATACTCAAATGCTTAGTCTAGCAGAGGATCTCATTTCTTTGATCAGGGGAACCCAGTCTCACCCTGACAGGGCCTCTCACCCACCTCCAGAGAAGAGGCCTAGAGCAGAGCCCCCTGAGCCAGTTTCTTCAGATTATTCCTCTGATGAATCAGAAAATACAAATCCTCCAGAAGGCCCTTATTCTCCATATGAGGACTCTGATGCAGAGGATTCCATACCTTCTGCCTCTCCTCCTGAGGAATTTTCTTTCGGGGAAACCTTGCATGCTATGAGGGAACAATTTCAATGGCAGGGTCAGGATTTTTCAGACTCTAGGAAAAGGCTTAGGACCTTTTTACATTTACCACAGCATAGGCCTTTAGCTATTCCTCCAGTACTTACAGTTGTGGATGATGCATTTAATGATGCTTGTACTGCCCCTGACTCTCTGCTTCCGGCCCCTGCTAAGCCCGACAGATACTACAGGGTTGCGGACACACATTATCATTTGTATAAGGCTCCTATTGCAGATCCTGAAACTATTTCACAGGGCCCCAAAGCTGTAGCAGCTGCCTCTGCCAAAAACCCCCTCCCCTCTGAAAGAGAATCTAGGGCATTGGAGAGATGGGGTAAAAAAGTTTATACTTCTGCTACTCTTTCGGCTAGGGCCTTAAACTGTCAATTCCACATGATTCAGTATCAGGAATTTCTGTTAGATCAGCTCACTAAAAAACTGTCCTCACCTGAGCCTTTAGACCGTAAGTCCCTTCAGGATTTGGTGCATAACACTCAGCAGGTCAGTAATCATTCCTTAAAATGCGGCTATGATGCACTGGAGGCTTCCTTTAGATCAGCTATGACTGGTACAGTGATCAGAAGGCATGCATGGTTAAAAGAGCAATCCTTACCAGACCATGTAAAGTCAAAGCTTCTAGATGCTCCCATGGAAAAGCACAGTTTGTTTGGTTCCCCTGCACAGCAAGTGTTGAAGAAGGTGGAAGAAAAAGCTAAATCTGTCCAGACGGTCAAGGATTTCTTACAGGTCCAGCCTCCGAGATTTAGTAGGAACTGGCCTTGCAAAAATTGGTCCTTTCCAGACACCACCAGAGCACAGAGAAGCAGAAATAGACGCCCTAGAGGCAGAGGTCAATCCAGAGGTACCTACAGGGGACGTCAGTGGCAGCCTAACAGCCAGAGAAGTACTGCCACAGATCCAGCCACTACCACTTCCACAGGACAATCACAGTGACTTGGCTCTGAAACCGCCTACCAGGGAACAACTGGGAGCACCCTTAGGCGGAAAGCTAGCCTTATTTTCAGTAAATTGGCATTACATTACAGGAGACAAATGGATTTTACAGACAATAGACAAAGGCTACAGGTTTCACTTCCATACTCTTCCAAGGAAGAGAGGAATGCCAAACCTACCTCCAAACCAAAGGACAAACGCTCTACAGCAAATAGACCACTTACTAAGGATGAGAGCTATAGAAAAGGTACCGGCTATGGAACAAGGACAAGTATTTTATTCAAGGCTTTTCCTGGTACCAAGATAGGAAAACCAATGGAGAACTATCCTCGAACTGTCCGCTCTAAACACATATCTCATTGTTCCAAAATTCAAGATGCTGACCCTACAGCAACTTCTTCCCATGCTGGGCAAGGAGTCTTGGCTGGTGACTCTGGATCTCAAGGAGGCATACCTGCACATCCCCATATGACCAAATTGCAGAAGATACCTCAGATTTCTTGCAGGATCAGAGCATTATCAATTCTCAGCATTGCGTTTTGGCTTATCTACTGCACCCAGAGTATTCACGAAATGCCTGGCATCAGTAATTGCTCATTGCAGGCTTCAGGGAATTCAAATTTATCCATACCTGGACGACTGCCTGTTACAAGCGGACAGCAAAGACAAATTAACAAAAGATTTGAAAAAGGTTATTCACCTGCTGCAAGCCCTGGGATACACAGTCAACATAAAAAAGTCAAGGCTGATACCATCCCAAAGGATAACCTTCTTGGGTGCAGAACTGGACACATCAAACCAGATGGCATTCCTCACAGCAGAAAAACAGAAGCAGCTACCACTCTATTTCATGGCATTAACAACGCAGAACCAGCTTACAGCAAGGAAAATCCTGCAAGCCCTGGGTTACATGGCATCCTGCATAATATTAATTCCACATGCCAGACTACATATGAGGAAGTTGCAATGGTACCTGAGGAATTTATGGTCTCAGCACAAGCACAGCCTAGAAACCCAAATTCCAATAATCCCATGCCTGAAGCAAGAATTCCAGTGGTGGGCCCAGGCCTGTCAATTGAACAAAGGACTGCCCTTCCACAGGCCTCACCCAAGCCAGACTATCACCACGGACGCCTCAGACCTCGGTTGGGGGGCACACATGGCGGACAAGTGCATACAAGGCTTATGGACTCAAGACCAGATGAACCTACACATAAATCAAAAAGAGATGCTGGCAGTAAAACAGGCAATTCAGACATTCAGACCACTTCTTCAACAGGGTCATTTGCTGATAAGGACGGACAACACCACAGTTATGTGGTATATCAACAAGCAGGGAGGCACACATTCATATCCTCTATGCTGGATGGCAATGGACCTCTGGAATGTGGCCCTCAGCCTCAACATTCAGCTCCAGGCCATATTTGTGCCAGGAAAAGAAAATATACTAGCAGACATCTTAAGCAGAACCACCACGGATGCCCACGAATGGATGCTGCATCCAGACATCTTCAAAACCATCACAAGGAAATGGGGACTGCCAGAAATAGACCTGTTCGCATCCCCACACAACCACCAATTGAAAAAATTCTGCACAAGGACATACCACCCACTTGCTTGGAAGGTGGACTCCCTATCCTTCAGTTGGGAAAGCCTGACAGCATATGCATTCCCACCTCTTCCTTTGATGCACAAAGTGCTACTGAAGATCAAAGAAGATCACCCGAGGATCATCTTGATAGCTCCAGACTGGCCAAGACAACATTGGTACCCACTACTGAGGAGTATGTCCCGGGAACACGCATGGCCTCTACCCCTACTACCTCTACTGCTAACACAGAACAACTTCAAAACCCTGCATCCAAACTTGAAAACACTGCAACTAGCTGCTTGGAACATTATATAAGGCAAAATAACCCAGATTTATCTCAGAGGGTTAAAGACATTATCTTGGAGGCTCGCAGACCCTCAACCAGGAGAACTTATTCAGCAAAATGGAAAAGATATCTCATTTGGAGTGCAACAAAAGGAGTAGATGCATCATTGGCAAACATAGCTAACATCCTGGAATACTTAGCAGAACTTTTCCACAATGGCCTGTCTTACTCCTCCATTAAGATTCATGCATCAGCAATTTCAGCAGAATACAACATGGATCCTCCAGTCTTTTCTCAACCTCTACTCAGGCAGTTTCTCAGAGGAATTAAAATGTAAAGCCACCAAGAAAACCACCATTGCCTACATGGGACTTGAACTTTGTGTTAGAAAAGTTGACACTTCCCCTTTTGAACCAGCAGCAACAGCAGAATTACAGTACTTATCTTGGAAAACTGCATTCCTGATTGCAATCACTTCAGCTAGAAGGGTTTCTGAATTACAGGCATTAATGGCAGTACAACCCTTCCTTATCTTCCACCAGGATAGAGTGTCCATGAGAACTAATCCTACCTTTATGCCAAAGGTGGTCTCCAGGGTATCATTAAACCAAGCAATGCACCTACCAACATTCTTCCCCAACCCGCAGAACAGGGGGGAAAGATTGCTGCATACCTTAGATGTATACAGACAATTGCGCTACTACCTGGACAGAACCAAGAACAATAGAAAAACTGACCAGCTTCTGGTAGCATATGCAAAAGGAATGGAAGGAAAAGCAATTTCAAAACAGACAATCTCAAAATGGATAGGCAATTGCATTAGATTTTGTTACTCTTTTCATGGAAAGGCAACTCCAGAAAACATCAGACCTCACTCCACAAGGGCTACAGCCACTACTACAGCTTTCTTACGAGGAGTGGCTACCAAAGACATTTTAGAGGCTGCTACTTGGAGCTCCGTGCATACATTTGCCAAGCATTATAATCTACCTTTATACTCCAGATCCCGAGCAGGTTTTGCCACTGCTGTTTTGCAAGGGATCTTAACTACACCATAAACTCTTAGTGCCTCCTTAGTGCCTCCTCCCCCAGTTTGGCTATGGTATTCTACCCATTTGTTAGGACTGCAGATGCATCCTTGAAGGACATAGTACAGTTTTGTACCTACCATAAATGTAGATGTCCGAGAGGTATGCATCTGCAGTCAGGATTACCCACCCTCCTTCCCCTCTGTGGTACTCCTAGGGTATTTGCCCATCTTGTAGCTAGCTGGGGGAATCTATTATGGTGTATTTGTTTGTATATATGTATATACATGTTTATTTCTATTTGCTCTCTATTGTTTGGAAACATTTGCATTTATCCAAATTTAGCCTTCCTAGAGGGCACCTGGCATCTGGGGCAAGAAACACTGAGGAAAATGGCGTCGGCTGATGCCTTTATACCCGCTGAACTGCAGCTATGACGTCGGGTGAAGTGCGACATCAGCCGAGGCCAGACCCAGACTTTGGAATCCGGCCGACCGAAGGGCTGCCTGAGGCCAGGACAACCCATTTGTTAGGACTGCAGATGCATACCTCTCGGACATCTACATTTATGGTAGGTACAAAACTGTACTTTATAAAAAGTGAATGCTATTTAAAATGTAAAAATATCACCTAACTGAAACAAGGTTCCTTTATGTCCTTTTTTTGTGCTGACTGTGAAACCTGCTTGCATCCCTCTTGCTCTTTATCATACCTTTGCAGGAAGCAGCTGCTGAAACAAGGGGACATTTCACCTTTATCTGAAGTTAGACACTCTGACAACACTGCCATTGCCTTACACTGTTATCTCACAACAAGCCGTATATGGACATTATCATTCCCAATATAAACCTGTGCTAGAAGAGTCCAGTCTCATGCTAAAAACCCAAGTTTACTATGTCAGATGCTTAATTACCCATACTATACTTTAGTAACACGGTGTCTGAAACACATGAATGGATTGTTAATATATGTATTCAAAGCTGTGAATAATTCTTAATATTTTGTTTTGCAGAGTACCATTCCTTGGATGAGTTACATAAGCATGTCTGCAATCTTCCTGTTTGTAATTCTGTTTGAGATTGGACTTGGACCAATACCTTGGTTTATCGTTGCTGAACTGTTCAGTCAGGGAGCCCGTCCAGCAGCCATGGCTTTAGCAGGATTCTGTAACTGGACCTGCAACTTCATTGTTGGCATGTGCTTCCAGTATGTCGCGGTAAGAGAACCATTTGCAGAAATAAAATGAAATTATGTTAGCAGTAAAAAAAATGCATGAAAGATGTCTGCAGTCAGTAGTCATCAAATCATTACTTACTTTTATACCCTATCTTTTCATTTGCTATCTGTTTAACTTATTTATTTCATAAAAAGAAGAATAGAATGCCATATTGTTTTTCATTTTCATTATTAAGGTCTTTTTTTTCTCTTTCTCTACCAGGCTTAGTTAGTGCTATGAAACCATACAGGTACTTATTTTGATAATTTCTAGTGTTGTAGTCAGAGAAGTAGGACAGATTCATAGTAAGTGGGATTAGAATGTTAATGTCATGGAAACAGTCCATTTGAGGCATTAAGAGCACTAAACACCAGGTACCAAAGCATTGTTACTCTGTCTCATTGTCTCACTGTCTCACTGTCTCACTGTCTCATTATTTCATTGTCTCATTGTCTCACTGTGTCAGTGCCTCACTCACTGTATCAATGTCTCACTGTCTCATTGTCTCACTGTCTCACTGTCTCATTACCTCACTTGTCTCATTGTCTCATTGTGCCATTGTCTCACTGTCTTATTGTCTCACTGTGTCAGTGCCTTACTCACTGTCTCACTGTCTCACTGTCTCACTGTCTCATTGCCTCATTGCCTCATTGTCTCATTGTCTCACTGTCTCACTGTTTCACTGCCTCATTGTCTCATTGCCTTACTGTCTCACTGTCTCACTGTCTCATTCTCTCATTGCCTCATTGCCTCATTGCCTCATTGTCTCACTGTCTCATTGTCTCATCCTCCAGCCCACATTTTGCTCAGATTCAAATTAAGCATTATATGTGGCACCGCCAAGAAAGATAGACTCAGAAATGTGGGACTCATGTAACATAATGACAAAATGAACCCAATGATTGTGATTCTATAAGAAAGTTTGATGAAAAGCTTAATAACACAGCCTAGTGATAATTTCAAAACACCAAAAGACTGAAATGATTGCACCATTTGAAATTACTCAGTTAAAGCAACAACTCATCATTTCTCTTTGAAGCTACTTCATATCATCCTTTTATATAATAGTTTTAAAGTTCAGTACATGCTAAGAGATATTGGTACTAGAAATTAAAATGGTTAAATAATCTGTGTATTTTAATTAAGCTGAAAACACAGACACAAAAGCAGAAGACTATAGAATAAGTTTACTTTTGTAGTGAATGGGTATTACTAGATGGTACTTCAAGATTGGTTCTGTGTATGTGTGTATTTCTGTTTGCATATTATTAGCAAGTTATACATTTTAAGGCAGCAGAATAAGTCATTTGTAACAAAAAAATGGAATTTAAATTCACAGAAACAGGTATAACAAACCTGGGACACACTAGGGGCTAAACCACTGCTTGAGCTTGATCTTAAGCCCTTTGCTGACTACATGGCATGTCTCTGCACCCTAGTGTACACATAATGTTAGGTATAGTCATCCTCAGTGCACCACCTGTCATAATGCCTAAGTACAACATCGTAGCAATTAATGTTCTTCTAGTAAATTGGGTCTGTATACCATGGATACCAAAAAGGATGCAAATCACATGATGCAGATAATAAAGGATGTGCTGAGGAAGGTGCGTGAGACTTCCATGCAGCACTGTTTGTGCTACTAGGTAACAAACAGCTTTACATACAAAGCTGAGACACACAGCTGCCTCTCCTGTGGCCAAGTGTTCCATATATAACTCTCAATTGTCCAGGTTTTAGCAGAATGTCCGAGATTTTTGCCTTATATTTTTGGTCTGTTCTTCATAAAGTTTAGGATTGAAATCGGTAAGTAATGACATCCATTTGATTTTCTGACTTCATATCCTTCAGAAAATGCATTCAAATGCAAAAAACTGATATTGTGGCAACTTTCTAAGTTTGTAAGAGCAATATTTAAAATGTGTTCCTACTTTTGAGCCTTTGTCACCCCACTGTTTTTGGCTTTGTCCAGGCTTCCTGTGCTAAGAGGCTGAAAGCTGTAGTTCCAAACTTGATTTTATGGGTTGTGATTGTACCTGAATATAGATCTCCTTACTGATACAACTTCTTTAACTCACAGACCACCATATTACCTTACTTTTAGCTGCAGGTTCCCCTTGTGGCTAAGAGTAAGACTCCATGAAACTGGATAAAGTAGGGTCAGGAAAGAAAGCAATTTTTTAACATAAAGGGATGTGTGAGGATTAGATTGCATCTAGTGGTGGTGGAATATACAATGATGATGCCAAAGATAAACACAGAAAAACATAATGCATTATTTGAAGAAAAGTGAATGCCTGCTGTCAAGTAGGGCATTAAGTAAAGTTACTAGACAGGAAAAATGCAGAAAGTATGATAAGGGAGCCAAACAATTCTTGTTTACCATTAGCATCTACATTTCTAGGAGTGATAAAATATGAAATATGCTCCAGGATGTAATTATCTGATATAGATAAGAGAAAGATACAGAAAATTAATTTATCTTCAAAAACATTGTTGAAAGAAATATGGATGCACACTTTCACATAATTTGATATTAAACACATTATCTAAGACAAATATTAAGTGTTTATACATAAAAACCTGGATTCATACAACACAAAACAGGTACAGAGAGTTTACCCATTACACATCCAGATACATTTATAAATGGTGTATTTCTTATCACTCATGTAGATTTGCAGTGCAGATGTAAAAATCGTTAGACTGTAATTTAATCTTGTTACAGTGCTTAAGTGTAAGCACCAAACCAAAAGAACAGTAAAGTGGTATCAAAACACTATGGTACAAAATAAAATTAGTAATTAACAAGCACACAAACAATCTGTGGAAGAAACAATGACAATTCAATACTAGTTCTACTTGAATTAGGAAACTTGTTCTTAAGGGTAGGCAATCCATATGACAAAAATACCTTTTCTATCATTACATCTGCTCTTTTGGGGAAAAGATTAATAGTGTTCTTCCAATGCCTTATAGCTAGTTGGAGACTGGCATAATGGTTATTGTAGTTACCTTACTGACACAAGGTGCAGGGTTTGATTCTTATATGTAATAATTGATTTAAAATGACACAAGGTAGCATTCTCACATTTGGTGCTCAAAGTTCATAAGGCTGTAGGTTCTGTTTCATAGCTTATAAATGCCTGGCCCTCAATGTCCTGTTTGGATACAGAACATCATTATCCTGTTGGGGAAAACTTGGCTAGGCTTAGAAAGCCCCCTTGGGTTGTTAGACTAGTCACAGTCTTTCAATCTATGAAAAGTCATCTTTAGACACAAACCTAGTTCTAATAAAAATGCAGTTCTTGGATGCACATCAAAAGGTTATAATAATGAAAAATTACTGCAACTTTCTAATCTGTTTTCAAAATGCAACTTAGTTTATACCTTTTGCAGGACTCACAAAGATTATCTCTGCTTTCACTAATTGGCCAACAAGGTTTATTTAATTAGCACAACAGGGAGTCACTGCTCAGAGAAATGTTTCATTTGTGGCTAATCACCATGTCCTTGAATTGAGCACTGCGTTCCCATGCCTGACTGCATTAATGTTCTCCCTATCTACCCAATACATCACAGTAAAATAGACACCCCCAACATGGACATAGACACACACACACACACACACACACACACACACACACACACACACACACACACACACACACATACTCACAGACATTTCAACACAGATGCTGTCAGACATTCACACAGCAAACAGACATCCATATCTAAGCATCCACAAACAAGCTCCTATAAACTCATTCACACAGAAACACTCAGACACACACACACACACACACACACACACACACACACACACACACACACACACACACACACACACACACACACACACACTTTAAAACACTGATGCACCATCCCACAGACATTTCAACACATATACTGTCAGACATTCACACAGCACACAGACATGCACATCTAAGCATCCACAAACAAGCTCCCATAAACTCATTCACACAGAGACACTCAGACACACACACACACACACACACACACACACACACACACACACACACACACACACACACACACACACACACACACACACACACACACACACACACACACACACACACACACAGACACACACACACACACACACACACACTCAGCCTACCATACATAGCCAGCCTTAGACATAGGCCATATAGGTGGCCGCCTAGGGCGCCGGTCTAGCAGGGGTGCTTTTCCAGTATTTATTTGATGTAGGTAGACCAGGATGGGGACACTGGGTGGTGTGGGGGGACACCGTAGAGCCCTTTTGCCTAGGGCACCAGTTGATCTAAGGCTGCTCCTGCTACCATACCTACCTGTTGTAGTGCAAATTCCCAAACCTAACAGATAGGCACACACATTCATCAATTCAGCCACATTCATACCCCTACAGACACACACAGAGACATAAAAACACAGACACACAGAAATATATACGTACACACACTCACTCACGGGTCTACCATATTCATGGTCATAGTATGTGACATTTGACTCTTCATCTCTTGTGATTACTTGATCTCCTTTCATTCATAAAAAATTATCTTTCTGCTGTGCATGTGTTCTGTTAACACCAATGCTCATACCAGTATACACAATAGCCCTGATATCATTACTCCACCCCTCTCCTAACATAGAAAGATGAGAGTGAATAGTGGACATCATGACCTCAAAAATGTTATCGCAACAAGAACATCTCTAACAATAGTTATAAAAGTAACAGCCATTTTCTGCATAAACTATAAATATTCCATGAGCAACTCAAAGAAAAGAAAGACTTTCTATATTACACTATGAATCTTAATCTTCTTCTTCTTCTTCTTTCGGCTGCTCTCGTTAGGGGTTGCCACAGCGGATCATCTGTTTCCATTTCTTCCTGTCCTCTGCATCTTGCTCTGTCACACCAATCACCTGCATACCTTATCTTAGGCCTTCCTCTTTTCCTTTTACCTGGCAGCTTCATCCTTAGCATCTTTTTCCCAATTTACTCTGCATGCCTCCTCATCACATGTCCGAACCAACGTAATCTTGCCTCTCTGGCTTTGTCTCCAGACCTTCCAACCTGGGCTGACCCTCTAATATACTTATTCCTAATCCTGTCCACCCTTGTCACACCCAGTGCAAATCTTAACATCTTTAACTCTGCCACGTCCAGCTCTGACTCCTCCCTTTTGTCAATGCCACTGCCTCCAACCCATATAACATAGCTGGTCTCACTACCCTCTTGTAGACCTTCCCTTTCACTCTTACGGGTACTCATCTGTCACAAATCACTCCTGACACTCTTCTCCACCCACTCCATCCTGCCTGTACTCTCTTCTTCACCTCTCTTCCACATTCTCCATTACTCTGAACTGTTGATCCCAAGTATTTAAACTCATCCACCTTGCCACCTCTACTCCCTGCATCCTCACCATTCCTCTATCCTCCTTCTCATTCACACACATATATTCTGTCTTAGTCCTGCTGACCTTCATTCCGCTTCTCTCTATAGCATATCTCCACCTCTCCAGGGTCTCCTCCACCTCTTCTCTACTCTCACTACAGATCACAATGTCACCTGCAAACGTAGTCCACGAGGACTCCTGTCTGATCTCGTCTGTCAACCTGTCCATCACCATTGCAAATAAGAAAGGGCTCAGAGCTGATCCTTGATGTAATCTTACCTTCACCTTAAACGCATCTCTCACTCCTACCACAGACCTCAGCGCTGTCACACTATCCTTGTACATATCCTGTACCACTCTTACATACTTCTCTGACACTCCTGACTTCCTCATACACTGTGAATATTAATATGTTAGAGTATTCAGTGCATGAACATTTGCACTACATTTGGGCTTACTGATCTGAAGGAAACCAGTAGGCCAAAATAACAGGGAAATGTTTAAGTCAATAAGGATTTAGTACAGATAACACTTAATACTTAGCAGTCTAAAAGCAGAGAAGGTAATAGACTTGCCTGGTTTACATAAAGTGCAATTATTACAATCTAATAGAATTCTATCTTTCCCTTGCATACTCTACTCACTGAATAAACTGTAGAGTCAGTGCCAGTGTAGTGTACAGTATCAGTGGTGCACCAGGTAGCTTAGTTACCTTTGGTGCAAAAAGCTCTGGGTTTTATTCCCACACCAGGTTGGCTGACTGCAATGCAGCATAAGGGGGTGCTGTCCTTCAAATGAGATGTTAAACTAAGGTTGCATCTGCTTGAGTTGGTGGTAGCTCAGGTGGATGTAAAGGATCTCTTAGCACCTATTGAAAAGAGTGGGAGTCTTTTATTTATATACAGAAACTCTTATTTACATATTTACATATTTACAGATATTTATTCCGTGGTGGTGCAGCGGTAGAATTGTTGCCTCACAGCAAGTGGCTCTCCCATTCGATTCTCAGCTGGAGTGCGGGGAGTGCCTTCTGTGCAGAGTCTACATGTCCTCCCCATGGTTGGGTGTGCATTCGAAAGACATACGTAAATGGGCGTGCCTTTGTTGAAGGTTGAACGTCAAGCTGGCACCTCGGCGTTCGTGAAAATCTACTGCCAATAATTAGCAGACACCACTGTGGCAACCCCTAACCGTGAAAAGCCGAAAGACAACAACAACATATTTACAGATATTTACAATTGTACAAATATCTGTTTACACATATTCATAATTTCCTTTACAATCATACTAAATTTTCATCCCAATTAGATCCTCACTTCTTTTTCCATAACCATCTGATTTTACTTGATATTGTTGATAAAATCCACTTACCACTAAACATAATTTCATTTATTCTCAATTTCATACAACACATATAACATAAAATAACTTTTTATCTATTCTTTTAACATGTTTTTTACTTTTATTCTTATAATATCCATATTTAATCATATCAATTTTTATTTTAGCCACTTCTTTTACATCTTCAAAAATCTTCTTTACATAGTTTTCCCCATAACATTTTTACTCCTATACATTTCAAATACACAGGTTCCATAGTTTCTTCTTCTTGACAACACAGACATATTATATCACTTTTCTTTTTATATGGCATATTTCCTTTTACTGGCAATTATCTGTTACCAATCTCCGCAAAAAAAAAAAAAAAAAAAAAAAAAACGTAACATTCTACTTTCTGATTAAACCATTTGCTTCTCATTTTTATATGTTTAATTTTTATCTGTTAGATTTTTCCCATGATTTTACATAGTAATGCTTTAGCATTACATTCTTATACCATACTTTTCCATTTTTTCTATGTCGTTAATTTTTATTTTTCACAAAAATATTTTTCTTAGTAACATTTTATTTTATTTATAGAGTCTTTTTTCCATTTTACTATGTTTATCATACCCCAACTTTTATCATACTTAAATGTACAACTAATCTCTCGTGTTTGTCATTCATCAGCTTTAACACTTACTTAATGGAGCAGCATATACCACTGGGTTAATTAGCCATAAACCTCCTCCTTATTTATTTACATACAAAACTCCTCTTTTGACTGGGTTTAATCTAGAGCCCCATATAAATGAAAACAAATATCTGCAATAATTCCTTTTCAAATGCTGTTTGCAACATAAATACACTTGCTAAGTATGCTTTTTTCCCCATTAGTACTGAATTTATCAAGCAAGCCATTTTTTCTGAATGATAATTTATATGTTCTCCAGGAAAGACAGGCTTGTTTCATTGTTTCTATTTTTCCCATATAATTCTACTTACATCTTTATTCCCAAATATTATATCTAACACAAAAATTTCATTCATTGTAAAATATATACCCCCATCTTTACTACATCACCTAAACCTTTGCTTTTCTCTTTATTTAAAGTAATCCCTATACCTTTAGACACTCACTTGTGCAAATTATTACTTCTTTTATCCACTTGTTTTTGCAATTATTATAATGTCATCTGCATATGTTAACAGAACTGGAATTCTTAACCTGTCAGGCATTATATATCCCACCTCCTTTATTTTGTTATTTATTTCACAAACTGTCTCATTCATAAATAATGCAAAGAGTATACAACTCATTGAACATCCCTGTCTTACACCACTCTTCATATGTACCTCTTGGCTTAACCAGCAATTTACAAGTATTTTTAGTTTATTACTATATACCAACATACATAATTTCCTGACTTTCTCACTTATATTGTATTCTTTAATTATTGCCAATAAGATTTCATGTCCAGTTGTAAATGCCACATTAAGTTCTCCTGTTATGATTTTTGCTTCTTATTTTCTACCCACAATTTCTCTAATTTTCTTTAATATTTCTTGGCCATCTTTCTCCTTTATACTATATATAATATCTGCCATAACATTTCCATTTTAGTTTCAAATCTCTTTTGTATTGTTTTCATAAAAATCTTATAATCATTATTATTCAGTACTATTGGTCTCCAGTTTTTAATTGTCTTCTAACTTCCTTATTCCATATGAATTTAAGTATTCCACTGCATAATTCTTTATACATAAAACCTTCATTTAACCATTCATTCAAAATCTTTTAAAATATTTTGTTGCTAATCCTTTACATTTTTATACAATTCATACCATATTCCATTTGGTCCTACAGCCAAATCTATATTTACTTGTCCTAATACTTTATCTAGCTCATTTCAAGAAATCTCTTTTTCCAACTCTTTATACTCTTTATCTATTAATTGTTTTACTTTCCATGTTTTATTCACTACCTTCATTTTTCTTTCAACGCTTTTTGTATGTATTGTACTACACTATTCATAATCTTTTCTTGAGTTCTTTCTATTTCCTATTTTACATGTTTTATTTCTCTCATTACAGTACCATCTTCCTTTACTAATCTGCTTAAGTAACTCGATACTTCTTTTCTTTTTCCTTGAAAAAAATGTCTTTGTTTATGTAATAGTTCTTGTATTTTTTCATGATTTCTTTCATATAATTCTTTTTCTTTGTCAAAGTACTTTCTATCATCAAGTTGTAAATCTTCCAATGCATCATTATATGTTCTTTTATATTTTTCTCACATCATATTGCCACTGTAAACAAACTATTTTTATATTTTTCCTTTAATCTTATCCTCCATTCAAACAATTTTTATAAAATGTTCTCATAGTAATATGATCTTTCCATAACTGTATTACTAATTTCTCTCCTTCTTCATTCCACATTTTCTTGTTTATTATTTTTATTCATTTGCCTATTTTTATATATTCCTTGTTTTTCTTTATCTCTAGACATATTGCAAGATGATCAGAAAATCCTGTTTCACCTACCTCCCCTTCTCCTATAACTAAACTTTTTGATGCTATAAATTAATCTATTTCAGTTCTATGCATACCCCTTTTGTAAGTCCATGAATTTTTGTCACAAAGTTTTAACTTACCACTTCTTATAAATTCTAATGTTTTTCTTTCTTTTTGCACTTGCCTGTTAAATCACAATTAAAGTATCATTATTATGATATATATTCATGTTTATCACTACATAGTCTACAATCTGATGAAATAAGGTTTCCTTTTCTTTACAATTAGTATAAACATATCATGTTATAAATTCTATATACTTGTTCTTTCCATTTTAAATCTACAATGGTTAATCTTCCCATTTTTGCTGAAGTTACATCTAATATCTTTGCTGTATATGGCTATTCCAGAACATTTCTCATTTCCCAAATTCCATATTATTTTTCCTCCTCATAGGTTCTCTGTTTGTAATTTTTCTTCATTTGTTATGAGAATGACATCTTTGGACCTGGATACCATACCCTTGCTTATCAGTTGTGCAACACAGAATGATTTCCTTACTACTGTAGACACATGTTAGCCAAAGGCTAAGATGCTGTCTACACATGCTTCCAAATACCCGACTACTGGGTCACTCTTGGGGTGTGTTAATAATGTAGTAATCTGTGAGGCTGGCTGCTGTACAGAACAAAAACATTTACTATTACACACTTCCTTAAATTGAGTTTAAGACTGTGACTCTGGCACCAGTTATTAGTCTGTGTCAAGCCTTCTTGGAGGGTATTTGTGTTTTGAGGGGATTCAAAGATAGCATGTAATTTGCAATTATCTGCAAACGTGCTTAGTCAGAGGCCTTTGACTTTAAACTTTACTTCAAAGAAGTAGATCCCAAACAGGAGCAGCACCAGCACTGAGTTCTGAGGCACTCCATTAGTGACCAGCCTTTTTGTGGTGGTAGACACCCCATACTAACTTCTTGGGTCCAGTCTGTGAGACAGGTGGCTAC
Organism: Protopterus annectens; assembly: GCF_019279795.1. NCBI lineage: Eukaryota > Metazoa > Chordata > Ceratodontiformes > Protopteridae > Protopterus > Protopterus annectens. The sequence continues at coordinate 153,441,334 of NC_056734.1, forward strand.
CCTATGGTTGATGTAGGGGGTTAATACCTAGTTCAGTGAGCTTATTTACAATGCCCAAGTGGGGTATTGTGTCAAATGCTTTGGCCAGGTTGAGGTAGGCAGTGTGCAACATCTTGCCCTCATCCTGTGCTTTGGTGAACTTCTCAAAGAAGTGCAACAGGTTGAGTAAGCATAACCTGTCCTTGATGAAACCAAACTGAGATGGATCATTTGCATGTATGTTTTCTGTGTCATCATTTAACATATCCATGATTATTCTTTCCATGACTTTACTTATTAGACTAGTCAGGCTTATGGGTCTGCAGTTCTCCAGTACCATGGATGGCCCACCCTTGTGCAGTGGGCTAACCATTGCAGTCTTGCATTCATTCAGAATGAGGCATACTTGGAGGCCGTGGATTGATATTAATTCTACTGAGCCTGCTAGTTCATGTGTCATGCCATTAAGGAGGCTTCCTGAGATATTATCAGGGCCCATCGATGCAGTGTTCTTGACCTTGAACAGGGCTACCTAGTGATAGTTGAGGAGATATGGTGGTGGATACTTCCTGAAGGGTGTTAGTGGGAGAGGGGGGTAAAACTGGGCTAAATTTGTTGGTCAGTAGATTTAGTATATCTTCCACCTCAGTACAGGTGGCTCCATTTACAGTTAATTCAGCATATGTTTTGTGTGTTGCCATTGAAGTTCTTTCTCTGTTTGCTGTATACAGTGTAAAAGTCTTGGCATGGGCACAATTTAGTTTCTACCCATTCCATTTCTAAAGCTGTGCTGGGTTATTCATAGTCCTTTGAAAATGATGGTAATTGGAATTGTAAACCTGCAAATCTGGAAGAACTTTATGAGTGTCTTTTGTGGTATGGTCTTCTATGGTATGAAATATTGTTATCTGTCCTCTCCTCCAGATTATTAAGAGGGGTGTGTAGGCTATCCAATCTTAGTCCCACAGAGATTGCTTGTAAATCATCATCATTTTTATAAATGAAATTAGTTATCTGACTAATCTTCTTATCATTTTTACAAGTGAAATAAATTTCAATAATCCTCCATACACTTTGTTGTGTGTTTGTGCCATTTCACTATTCTATATTTCCTGCTATTAATTATAATTCGCTCCTTTGCTGCATAGGTGTGCAGTGCCATTAACACACGATTTAGTCTCTTCAGATCCTCATAGGATGGTCAACTCTGTGGATTCTTTCTGGGTTTACATGTGTCAAGACTCTAGTAATAAATGATTGCAAGTCATTATCAGGTATGTTGCCAAGGACTCCAGAATGAAAATATTTTTCTATGAGACCTATTCTCCAGATCTTCAATTTTCTTCTGCTGAATAAACTACTATCCCAGAACTTTAACATTTTCATATAGTTGATTTCGAGACTCATATTACAATTATGTGGCCACTTCACTCAATCCTCCCTTCCCTGACACCAGCACTAGCAGGCACTGTAGCTGATAAGTGAACTCAGATCACCTGGGTCATAGTGAGGACTTAATACTTCTACATAGATCTATTTTGGCTTTTTTTTTCAGCTGTGATCTATTTTTTAAGCATTTTTTCTCCAAGATCTAATCTTTGTTCTAACTGTATAATTGATCTATGGGAATTCTTTGTAGTAGAAGTAGTATACCCTTTTCTTTGTGTCTTCATCTGTCCACATTATTTTTTCTTTGCCTATTGTTTAACATTTTAGTTTAGGAAGAGGGCCTATCTAAATGTAAAACAACACCAACAAATACAAAACAAATCATGGAATATCACCCTTTTACTACAATGGAAAAAAACAGTAAAATATAATACGAACCCAGAATTCACATATTACCAACCAACATGGCAACCACCAACAAAATCAAATTCAAATTAACAAAGAAGTAAAACAATAAGAAAACAATTTGATTGTCTTATTACACAAATGATGTGTTTTCATTTTAATGGGGAATTTTATTCAAGTGCTTTATTTCCACTTTTTATGCATTTACACATTTTTGGTGGTGTGGCGCCCATGCCTTGGCCCAGCAATCAGGGTACATCAATCCTCACCACTAACATGAGAGAGGGCATCTCATATATGAGGAAAGGATAACAAATACATGCAGTAAAGTGCAATTTCCCTTAAGACCACACAGACATCACAGTCAGTCTAGGGCTGGTCACTCCCTTGTTCCCCCGGTCCCCAATAAGACTCCCCCTGGCACAGCTATAGGGTCCAGATATCAGCCTAGCGGGCAAGCTAAAATGTCCAGTACCCTCTCTGTCCAACCAGTGCTTCACATCCCTGCCCAAGTAGATGACACACACACTTTGAGATAAGAATTTACACAACCACACAGACACTTCTGGGAAAGGCTGGCACAGGTTCTCCAGCTGTGCATCTTTTACTCAGACTATATGGTAGTACCAGCTGCCACCACCCACTAATAATTATCAGCTATTAAAAGGCCCTTAAAAGAGTGTCCAATTATTGCTGTGCAATGTTATTATCCAATTGGTAAGTGTGACTAATCAGTCAAAGCTTATTTGGAGTGACCTGGAGAGTAAACTCTATAAATATGCAATGTACTCTAGAGCTTAAATTATCTCTACACAAAACAGCCACAGTTAAAAGCTTTTAAAATATTTAATAATAAATAATTAAAACCACAAGACAATACTACTACACAGTGTTAGTCAAAAGAGTTCCGAGATCACACAGAAATACATAAAATAAATCAGTAGTACAGTTCTGACATCACAGAAAAAACACTTAGTCTAAACTTTCTAGTTTCTAGCTCTCTAAAAGAAAACACAAGTCTAAGATAACTTACATAAGACAACAGGCAGAGTGCTGATGAGTTGAATATCAAGACAAAAATGCTTAATAATCTCTGGTACTCACTGTTTAAATTGAAACTACAGTTCTGCTAAACATTACATCAACTTTTACACCTTCCTGGTGTTCCCAGTCTGACAGAAACTGCATTTAAATTAATTATTTTACACTTAGAGCAATAAAGGACATTTCCACATGTAAATTCTTTTTTTTTTCAAAACAGGTTTATTGTTTTAACATATAAGAGAAATATCATAACAATTTTATACAAGTAATTAAAAATAGGTATTATTATAATATTCAACAAAACAACTAAAGTATTTACAAAGACATCCACTACAATCAGATCAATTAATTAAACTAAAATACCATGCTATTGAAATTAAAATTTTTTTAACAAATTTTGTAAATTATCCCATACAATAAAATAAGATGTTTTTCTATTAGTTCTAGTCCTAATTGTGTTTATTTCCATATGACACACTATATTCATAACATTTTTAAATTAATTGAATCCACATGTAAATTCTGGTCATTAACTTTAGCCTTAAAACAATAGGCAGGAAACATTCATCTAGCCGGACTGGAGCCAACTTGTAAAACATCCAAGGCAGTGATGAAATAATTTTAATTTCAAAGGACCAACAAGAAATGCTTGACTTAGCTTTCTTTACAGCAGATGGCAATGTTGCCACATTGTTTTAAGTTCAGCATTCATATTTACAAATGATAAAATTATCTGCACAATTCTATCTGGCTAGGCTGGCAACCTTCACCCATCTCTACCAGTCTTCACAGGTGGTATATAAAATTATGTTATTTTTAATCAAAATATCTTCAGTAGAATGTAGATTTTTGCTCTAAATTTATTGATGAGATTTCTTTGTATATGAAACTGCACAATATCATTTTCCTATTTATTTTACAAAAAGTAGCAGAGATTTATATTGGTTATCTTTTAACATCACATTAATGCAAACACTGAAATATTTTACAATATGAGTGCAATAGAATTTGTGCTATATTGTACTAGAATGGAAATATGTCTAATAATTTTTGACAGTGGATAGTGCAAGTCCTAACCATCTTAAGTCTGTTTCATTTGGAATTTTTTTTTTTGAGTTATAAAAAATCTGTTCAAGGTGTGAGGATTTTTTTACAGACTTGAATAAATACAGTAGAATGCTTGCAAAGAAGAAGTTAATAAAGTCAAAGGTGTTATAATAACTACATCTGCATGCCTGCAATTTCTGTTATGTAGAGCTATTGTGAGATAGGAAATAGTGAAATGAAGGAAGGAAGTTAATAAGCCTGAAGGTATATTTTTTGTGATCAGTGGTGCAACTTTATGGATACCATGGCATACATGTCCAACAGCTTCTTTGTTCAGTAATTCTGAACAAAGACAAAATAATTTGGGGGGGGGGGCAAAGGCTCAAAATCAAAAACAATTTTTAAATATTCACTTAGAAAGTTAACAGAATAACATGTTTTGTATCAATGTGGATGCTCTGAACGCTAAGTAATCATCAGTACCTTACCAGAAAATCAAAATTGTACAAGGGACATGGTAAAGATAAAATTAAGACTGCCCTGCAAAATCTGGGACATTTGGGAGATATGTTAGCCAATTTTATATATTGTTGTTAAATCTGCTGATGAAAGCATGATTTAGTAATTTTCTGAGCCATCAGGACAGATTTGGTAAGACTTTTTCAGACAAATGTGCACATGTGCATGGTGGAAATCCCTTGTGCGACTGTGATGCATAGATAAGTAGGGGAACACTAGCACAGCCAGGTCTGTCAGTGCAGTGTTAAGTTCAGAGATTTAGTGAATAGATACTAAAAAGGAATTTTCTGGAGGGGTTTTATTGTGTCTCTCAGTCAGAGATTCTCACTGTCACACTAATTGTCAGTCCCACTAGCCAATTAACTCTCATTGTCACACTAATTGTCAGTCCCACTAGCCAATTAACTCTCATTGTCACACTAATTGTCAGTCCCACTAGCCAATTAACACTGGTCAGAAGAATCACTCTGATTCCCAAGGATAATTTTAAAAGATTTTATTAGGGATTTGCTTGGTGTCTTATTGGTGGATTTGAATTAAATTTATATGTAATATTTCTGCTTGGAATATGTATACCGTTTTGAAGCTTTTCAGTAGAGGTGCTAGGAAGCAGTAAAATAGGTTGAACTATTCACCTTGCAACTATGCTTCTCTCATGCACATTTCTTAAGTAATTTTAATTAGTATAACCATAGAGGATGAGTAAAATCTGAAAGAGTTGTTTGATTAGGCAATCCAACAATGAAACAGAAGGGGGTGGGGTTAGATGTTTATGTGTCCTCCTCTGATTAGAGTATGCAATACATATCTCCAATTTGCAATGGAAGTATTCATTGCTTAAATGCTTTTAACTGAAATGCAGTGCCTGTGAGATGCAACTTCATATTTACAGCCTAAGAAAGGAAGCATTGCAGGATATGTTAAAACAATGAAATACCTCATCACAATTCTCAGGGTCCAAATGCATAAACACATTCAAAAAAGCAATGTACAAGAACATTAGGGCACAGTTTGAAAATATACTGTGAATGGCTCAAGGTAGGTAATAGGAAACATGTTTATGGATGTGGTGATGGTTTATTGAAACAGCCCAATTGAGAAGTTAGCAGCATCAAAAATAGTGTTGGAATTCAGAATTTCATGGGACATATGTAAGGCAGTTCTTACACTGGGTGGGAAAAAAGAAATAAGCTATTGGTTAAGTAGGATTTGCTCAATCAGGCTATACCAGAATGAGCAGCATATAGGAGCCAGGAGGGTCTTATCTGCTGCCAAAGTACATATTTTACTTAAGCAATAATTTATAATATGGTCAGTTTTAATACATGATTAATGTGAGTGTTGAAGAAAAAGACAAAGAAATGTGTGAAAGCTTGCCTAGCTACTTATTTGTAAGGCCTAGTACTCATTGCTGAAACATCCAACTGCACTTAATGTTCACAGAATTCATATATTAACACACACCTGACAGTCAAAAGTAAAATAAATGTCAGTTCAAAATAATGGTTTGCAGCTTTTCAAATGTTGATTACTATGCCTAATAGAATATTACACTGTATAATTAATATGCATTTTTTCCTTCCTTTCCACAGGAGCTGTGTGGGCCTTATGTCTTTATCATATTTGCTGTGTTGCTGCTCGGCTTCACTATATTTACATATTTTAAAGTACCAGAAACAAAAGGAAAGACTTTTGAAGAAATTGCAGCAGAATTCAAACGCAAAAAGCATTTTTCTACTATAGTCTCCAAAACTGAGACTGAAATGGAGTACCTTGGAGGAAGTACAGATGCTTAACAGACTCAGAGCACAACAAAGTGACTTTCAAAATTGTCATCTGATTATGCTACAAGTGATTTTTTTTGAACTGGGCATCTCTGATACAGTCAGTGAAGGTGAGAAAGTACAGTGTGTGTTATATTGATCTGATTACTGAGAGAGAGAGAGAGAGAGAGAGAGAACCTCTGCTAAGGATTCAAGCAAGTGGAACCAGGATCACTTTGTAGCTGAAAATGCAGTATTTTACATCATATTTTAATGTTCTTGTTTTTAAGACCAACATTAACAAAAGACGCATGTGGGTCCAACTATCTTAATACTAAGTTTGTATAAAAGATTCCTCTTTTAAAATAAGTCTAACAGATTGCAACCATTAACAGATTTGTATGGTTACTTACCCATTCGTGCACACAGTTATCTGCTACTTTAAAAATAACATTTTTGAATTACCACAATTGTGTCAGCATTAAAAAGTAATGCTGTTGTTTGATGCCATGCCAGTTGCGTATGCAGTCATTACTCCATAAGAAGTGCACCCCCACAAAAATGTAGAAGAGAAACTGTTCTCCTTTTCTGAAAATAAGATCTTTGCAACTCAATTGGCACCATGGAGAAAATGAGGGATGATGCATTCTGAGGCTGCATTATAATTAGGGAAATGCTAGAGAAACTAGTTTACATTGTAATGGCAACAGAACAGTAACTGTATATGTGCAGTAAGATTGGACAAAACCAAAGGATAAGCCATCTGCAGGCACTGGGTAACTATAAATGTACATCTGCATATAGACTGTTCGATGTCTTATACAGCAAGGCTGACTACATTGCATTTTCAGAGTCTTCAATATATATATAATGGCAGTAGAAAACCCATTGATGTGGGAAAAAGTAAGGTAAAAGTTTCAGCATGGGTTTTTTTCCTCCATGCCAAGACTTTTGTGCAGTACATGTTTTATACAGTACATGTTCTTTTTAATAGATAGGCATCCATGGACTGATGCAGGCTATGTGGTAAAACAGAAGCTCTTAGCATTTCTAAACAACTCTGAAAAAGTTATGAATTCAAAGTATGAGTAAGTAAAAATTATTTCTGTGTCACAGTATTAGCTGTTATTACCAATACTGACAGCAGCCACACACGTCATGATAAAGTACACAATAGTTAGCAGGAGGAAAAAAAAGTTTATTTTTGTGTCAGTTGTATTTCACATAATCATGTCAATTATTTATTACGCAGTAAAAGAATTTCAACCAGTTGAAACAAAGTTTACAGTATATTCAATGAAACAGGATATAAAGCCTCATTTGCATATTCCCTTTTCAAAGATCCCTTTGCTGTCCTCTCAGCTGTACCTGTTTTGATGATATGTTCCTACCTTCGGCCATGATGTACCCCTTCTCACCATATTCTAAGTAACTGTACCTGTTTTGGAGTTATGTTCCTACTTTTAGTCATGATTTACCCATTCTCACATTTTTCTGAGTAACTGCACCTATTTTGGAGGTATGTTCCAAAGTTCAGGCATGATTTAGCTCCCTTCCCATGATTTTCGGAATAACTGCACCTATTTTGCAGGTATTTTTCTATTATCAGGCTTGACATACCCTTTCACACAAATTTCCCTCTCCCTCCACATCACACATGATTTTGAATACATATGAAACCAGAGCAGATGACCAATATATTGATAGCACGAATAATTTAAAGAAAGAGGGCTAACTTATTCTTTATCCCCTTTTTTGGAAGCAAAAATAATTGACTTAGTGATGCATATTTTTAAAGTCTGTAGATTTTATACTGTCTTTAATAATATACTTAGATGTTTGCATTATTTTATTACTCATTTTTTAAATGTGTTTATGACTAGTATTGTACAATCCTGCTGGAAGTGGCAGAAATTATAAGATATTTGATATGCACATTGTATCCTACGTAGGTGTTCATTTTTATTTGTTATTACTATTTTGGGTGGGGGCTACATGTACCTACTTTTCAAGGGTCTATGTATCTATTTGTAATGTCTGCAAGTTGAGAAGTATGTTCCTTCTGTTTATATGTCGTAAAAGGGAATATCTGCACAGTGTGTTTGCAATTTACCTGTTTTATTTATGTTCTTATCATCTCAGTCAGTTTTACACAGTGTATTATATAGTTTCTAAATTAACTCAGCCATTGTTAACCTTGTTTGTCTTTCCTTTGTCTGATGTATAAAAATGCCTCTTTTTCAGTATTCTTAGTATATATTTATATGTGTTCTACAAGTATCATTCTGATGGATGTACTCTATAAAACTCCCTTATTGTCTGTCACTTTTGTGTATCTTTTATTAATCATTTTTGAAGGTTTCCTTTTGAACTGCCTTATTTCTGTATGCCCTAGGGATTCTTCTGAGAAGTACAAGATGTAACAGGTGTGTGCATGCAGAAAAATAAAATGCCATTAGTTTTTCTTTTCCGGCATTCCCCTTAACATATATTATTTGACAAGGTGGTCTAGCTAAAACAGCAGTTGAAGAAATAATGTCACCTATACAAATGTATAACTTTTTATTTTAAAATAAATAATATTTGTATCTTTTCTTGTGAGACTGTGCTTTGTATATACCAGAAAAGACATGGAATAACTCTAAGTTTGCTGCTTCAAAGTCAGTTCTGTTATTACCAGAAAAGAATGGAATAAATGACCTTTACATTAATTGAAGTAGTTACCTAGCTACATTCAGGACTAACCTAAACAATCGGTTGGGCTTTCACAAGTTCTTCCTAGGCCCTTCTTGAGTGTGCATCTTTGAGGCGGAAGTTTCACTCTCGATGCTGGGTGTTATGGCTAGGCTTCAACTGATCTGATGACTGACTGCATAGTATCAATTTATGAATGTAGGAACCAATATGATAGCACCAGCCTAGTAGTTAAAAAGTGAATTCCACTGAGAAAAAAATGCTGTAATTTATAGTGATAACTAGTAAACAGAAAATGCCAAAAGTCAGATACGTTAAGGGTATTCAGTAATATTCAAGGTTTATTCAAGAAAGTCAGCACCACAAATCTTTCAGGCAGATGCTTGTCTTCAGTGTGTATACAATAAAATTAAATTCACATCTCTATTTAAATAGTTCAAATTAAAAGCATGTGACATAGCCCCAATCAGAAAACACATTCAATTAACTAATTAATTTGTTTTAAAATAGATTAAAAATCAATTAAAATATAAAAAAATTAATAAATAAACATGCATATTAAGTCCATAATGTTTCTACTACATTTATAGTAACAATATTATAGTGAGGGATAGTTAAAAAAATGGATCAGTGCAAGCAGATCATAGCTTTTGCATAGGATGCACTTAAATCATGTAAGTGATTTTTAATAAAACAAAGGGAAATGAATGAAGCATCTAAAATATTTATAGTACGAGTTCACTATTTCCTGTGCTTTTAAAATCTTACATTAACATTTGGCAATACATTTATTTATTTACGTTTGTACTTGCAAAGATTTTTTAAGAAAGACAGGAACTGTGTTAGGTAATATGTACATGTTTTGAATGTCTTTGTCAGTCTATCAGAAAATATCTTCTGTGTACAAATGAGGACAGGAAAGGATAAAATGATAACGCTTTGACTTAGGGAAGAATGTAGTATTAATAATCCAATGAATAAAAAAGCTAAAATGACCACCGCAGCTGAATAATCTAATTCCGTTGAGAATTAAAAGTTGATTTATCAAGTACTGAACAATGTATAAGCGCTTTCATGTAGCAAAATCTACGCTTCATCAGATCCTTAAAATGCTTCAAAAATAACTGCATTTATATATACATCATGTGACAACAGTTAGTAATTAATCTATTAAACAATCAAGCACTTTCAACTAAAATCAGCTTTTAAAACTAAATTTAAAAGAAACAGTAACATGCTACTTGAGTGGGCGAGAATCTAACACGGGCTTAATACTTATGCTACTGTTAAGTCCAGGAAGTATGTGTGCCCGGAATCTCAAAATCCATCGAAGTTCAACTCTTTCTAAATAATTATTATGATCTCCCCCTCTTGTATTTACAGTTACTTGTTGTAGTACCCTAAAACTAAAATTATGCTTTTCAAATTCAAATTAATAATCGATAAAGTGCTTATTTAAAACATGCAATGAAATGGGAAAAGTAAGTAAATAAGTAAGCAATAGCCCATGCCTGGGTGTGGGTAATGCTGGATTTACCCACTGTTCGAGTGGTTTAGTCACGAGGGTGAAGCCTGAGTGGCCAAACAAAGACAACTGTGGGTAAATCCAGCATTACCCACACCCAGAAGTGGGTTATTGCTATTATACAATGACATTATTTAAGAAAAAAAATACTTAGTTTTCTTAAATAATGGCATTGTATAATGCCTCCGTGCTGCCCTTCCACAGCTGTCTGGTATTCTGTAGCAGTTCTGATGTACTGCGCATGCGTATGCTTATGCAGTACATCAGAGCTGTGTGTGGAAGCAACAGAGAAAGGAAGATCTCCATTGCTTTTTAAAAGGTGTCTCGCTGTGTTAAAAGAGTTTTAACATAGCGAGACAGCTTTAAAAAAAGCAATGGAGAAAGGAAGACCTCCGTTGCTTTTTTTTAAGATATCTCGCTATGTTAAACCTGTTTAACATAGGGAGATTACAGCAACAGAGCTCTTCCATTCTCTGTTGCTGTCTAACACACACAAAAAAAGACTTATACTAATGGAAAAAGTCCAGGCAAATGGACCTTTTTCCATTAGTATAAGTCTGATTTACAACAGGCACGCTGACCAATCAGCATGCACGTTTTAGAATATTAATGGGGGGTCATTGTATAATAAAAAATAGTACATTTTGTAGAACACTGGGTACGCACCAACTTACCAGCATATAGAAACTCGCATTCACTTGCTATTTACAGTACTAGCTAAAAACAAAGTTTATTCACTGGACAAATAAATCAGAAATACTGAAATCCCCAAAAAAACAGCCTAGTTCATCAATATACTGCAGTCATAAAAATAGTAACAACAATGACATTTTTTGCATGGGGGTAATCCTACATGCACTACATATTTTTACCAAGGTCACCAAACCTCCCAAAAAGGGGAGCAACTGATATTTTGTAAAACAACGGTTTCTTCTTCTCCATAGTCTATGTCCTACACTGTCAACATGAACAAAAGAAGCTACTAAACTGCAATTACAAAACATAGTACTCTGCACAGTTAAGGATCCCCTTCCCATAAACAGTAAACCACACTGTAATTTCCTAAAGAACAAGTGTAAGACTTGTCAAAAGAAGCATGTGACAAAATGGTCATTTGATATACTTGGTGCATCAGCAAAAGGATTCCCTGAAACTGAACTTAACAAGATCCACTGCAACAAAATGGTATGTTTACAGAAAATCGAATAATTTTAATATGTATTGTTTCCTAGTAATATTTTATTTCAATAATAGTGCGCAGTGGACTTGAAGAATTCACCATGTCTGACCATTTTATTTTCATGGTAGCATTTTGGATGTGTCATAGTCAGACCAGATAAGGAATTGGAAGCAGTGAGCTGCACAGAGAATTCTTTTACCACAGGGGAAAAAAGAAAGACAAGACACTGGGATCCAGAGACAAGTTGTGCAATGTAAAAGGCAAAATTGCACAATAAATGTTGGTGCACAGGGCATGGCCAATTTACAGACTTACCAAGTATGGTCACACAAGGTCATGATATGCTGCAATTGGCATTGGCATATACAAAGAGATAGAACTGAGCAATGAGGATAAAGTAACAATGATCTTATTGGCAAATGAGGGTAAGCAGTATGACAGAGTGATTCTGAAACATATAAAAACTGTATTGTGAGCCACAACCACCAGCATAGCTATATATCCTAAAATCTCAGTGAACATAGCCAGTGTTGTGATGTTAGATGTAGGAACAGGATTAGCAAAAATCTATATTATTCAGGCTGTCCTCGCAGTCAATAGCCAGGAAGGTGTGTATTGTTACCCTCCATAGCACACAAGGATCTGACCATGCTTAAGATTTCATCATTTGGATGACACAGACATAGAGGACCACTATCATGTGGACAGAGACACCAAGTAGGAGCTAGTACAGATGTGCCACCCTCATTTCTAAAAACTCTTCACCCATTTCTGTGGATACCAAAGTGTAACAATGAAAATACTGTTTACAGAGACTTTCAAGTAATTAACCTGGGAAAAGCAAAATTTCACCAACCAGAACAAAAAAATAGCTCCAAAGGTAGAGACCCACAGGTGCTACATCCAGTAGAACACTGTTTATTTAAAATGGTATGTTACTGGATCTAGCAGCTGTGATTCTCTTCCTTTACTGCTAATTTTTGTTCTTCTAATTAACTTGGGCCACTGCAGGTGAATTCCAGGCATCTGCCTCACATATATAATATCAATGTCACAATGCTATGCTGCAGTACATGGAGGAGAATCTGTGGTTCCCATGTACCACAGAGGAGAGAAACAACACCATGCAAGTGTTCGTGGTATAGCCTATTTTTGTGAGGTAGTAGGTTGCCATCCAGGCCCTGCTTGGGACACAAGGACAACTGTTTTTTGACTGTATGTTGTTGTGTCTTTCGGCTTTTCCTGGTTAGGGGTCGCCACAGCAGAACTCCGATCCGCTAATGATTGGCAGTAGATTTTTATGTGCTGAGTTGTCGGCCCTGACCCACAACCTTCAATGAAGATACGCCCATTCACTCATGTCTCCACACAGAAGACGCTCTAGCTGAGACTCGAACAGGACAACGTCTTACTGTGAGGTGACAACGCTACTGCAGCACCACCACCGCAGTTCGACTGTATGTGATGCTACTAAATTAATCGCCTGATGGTCTGCACTGCACAGGGTATAATTTACAATGTGTCTATGTAGCGCCTAGGCAGTGCCAACAACTCCTACTTCTGGCACATGTGTGACATATATCAGCAGTTTGCGTGGAGTGGCTTCCCCAGAGACATCTTATTGGTGATGCTTGACATTCCCTGGAGTCATAGCCAGTAACACTGATATGAAAGCAGTAGAGCATGGCATAGAAAGCATACAACACCATATTATCACAGATCTGAAACATTATCAGACATTTGTTCAGATTGCTAAAGGCCCACTTCCACTGTTCAGACAACGCTGGTGGCACCCCACAGTATTCTTCAGAAACATGTGGTAAGATAATTGCTGTGTGTACAATGTTGCACAACATGTTACTATGCAAACAGGTATAACAGGGTATTGTCATCAGGGAAGAGAATGTACTGCAGTCAGCAGTGCCTGGTGAGAAGATCATGAAGGGCTCAGCTGCAAAAAATGACCATATAAGCTGAAGATGGTAGTTGAAGACTCTGGCATTGGCTAAGAAGCAGCATCTGGTTCACAACTATGGGTCAGAAGAATAAAAATGATGCATGAAATACTACAGCTAGGTTATGCTGCACCATCCACATACTGGCCACACTACATACCAAAAACTGATTATTATGGTAACAAAGCATCGAAGGTAGGCTACAGTTGTTATGATATGTTAAGATGAGTAGGATCACAGTGACAGATGGGTCTGTATGGCTGCTCTGTGCATCTGTTGTGTTACAGCAATAGAGACATTCCACTCAGGAGTGGGATAACAACCATGAGTGAGCATGTGGTCATGGCCTGGTGAGTATGGGGAGCTGGGAAGACAGTTCAGGGTGGAAGTTGTGTCTCCAGTGCAGAGTAAATGAACAGAGGTGCATGGTGTTGTTTGGTTTGAGGGTGTATTTGTGTGTGTTTGTGCATGTGTGTGTGTGGATGCAGCTCTTTCAGAACTTGCTGCACTGTACATGACTGTACTTGTGTTTTTGTGATGCATCCTGGACACCCGCAGGAGGCATTTGCACCAACCATGCTTTCCTCATCCACAGCAGCACCCCCTTTGATGAATGTCAGTGGCACAATCTGAAACTGGCACAATGGATGATGAGGGTGAGTTCTGTGAGCATGAATGACAGCACACATCATGTGTAGATGCAGCATGTACAGCACATGAACCATCCATGTGTGCATCCATGGTCTATTTCAATAGCTTCAACACTGATAGTAGACATGGAGAACATGGTGTTATGGTACCTAGACCATCTCATGACCACCCAGTATGAGCCTGCCCACAAGCTATGGAAGAGGATCATTCATGAGAACAGCAGTATCCACAGAGTGTGGCTGCACACTTGCACCTTGAAGGTACAGACTTCTCACTGTGCCTATCCAAAATGATGCATAAATGGGCAAAGCCTTCTCTGAGATCATAATACAGACCATGTACCATATCAATCAGCTCTGCAGTGGCTATGGTGCTTCAATATGTGCCTGTATGACTGCTCTGCACATCCATTGCATTACAGCCATAGAGACACTCAGCTCAGGAGTGGGATAAGAACCAAGTTGCTGGTGGTCACTAGTGTGCTATCCCCTAATTTCCAACCCATGCTGACTGGGGCTACCAGCACCCATTGATGTCTGAGATGCACTAGATGAGTGTCCACCTCAAGCTGTTGTGTCAGACAACTCCTGTCCTAGTGCTGTATCCTGTGAAGAGTGAATTGTACAAGCAATGTGGCAGTGTCCATGGAAGGATGATATGCCCAACGCATTACCCATGTCTGCCAGTGTTGATTTGGCTGCATCAGGTTCAGATATTTCCCCAAAATCAGGTGTGCCAACATCCAGAGTGGGGGAACCAGACACCAATGCACCTATGAAAATAAATATGCCTTAGTGTATCAATGTTACTTTGTGCAACTCCCAAATACCTATTAGGCTACAGTTGTAAGACAAAATGACATACAAAAATGGAGGCCACCCTAGTGGTCAGGAGATATCTGCACCAACGTCAAGTCCTCTACCAGAGGCGGATCTAACACTACATGATCTAGACAGTCGCCTAGGGCCAGCTGGCTGGCTGGCTGGTAGGGGAACAAAAAAAATGACATGCGTTCTTCTTTAAGAATGCCGTCTACATGCAAAACAAATTTACATATCTGTGTTCATGCATCTATGGACACACACCTTCTGATGCTTGCTTCTTTTCTTTTCCACATTCACACACAGAATTTAACATTCCAACATTGTTGCTTCTGCCTGCAGAGTGAAATGACAAATGTATCAGTAAGGTGCTTCTCTTTCCCATTATAAATGAAAGGTGTGTGTGTGTGTGTGTGTGTGTGTGTGTGTGTGTGTGTGTGTGTGTGTGTGTGTGTGTGTGTGTATGTACTTGCTAATTTGGTATGGCTGGTTAGTTAACTTACCAGGCTCAAACCCTGTAGCTTTTTTATAGGAGACAAGAGTCTGAATCCTCTACACCAACTAGCTCAGTGCATTTTCAAGGAATTCTGATTTTCTTCAGTGCATTTGTAAGGAATTGTGAGCTTTAGTTCATTTTCAAGGAATTCTGAGCTTCAAGGGAAAAGAAGTTTACTGCTGCTCATGCTGTCTGTTTTCAATGTGCAATTGTTTTGTTTAGCAAATGGCCAACACTATGCTAACAAATTTGAAAGCAGTGCTAGTAGCACAACAGGCAGCATACTTGTGTTTGATGCAGAAGGTTGTGTGTTCTACTCCCTCACCATGTAGCTGGATTGCTTATACAGTGGTGTACTTTAAAGGGGAGGAGGTGCAGCAGTCCTGAGTGTACCTCCTTTAGATGAGATGTTTAGTAATTATGAACCTGTTGTCAGTTTGCCATCCATTCCCTATTGCAATATTATCAGCTTGCCATTTTTTAATGCAGCATAGGTAATTTATTCTTCAAGGGCAGCAGGCACTGAATTTGTAGACGAAACACTGAAATATAAGGTTGTTTGCTAGCAGCAATCTCTTCATTAGTTCAAGATATCTTTAATGAGTGCCCTTTATGGTTAAAATGTTCTGAAATGAGCAGCTTTGTCATTATTGGTTCATATGTTTTATTTCATTGCTTACTCGAAAAATGTACAAAACTACAAATTTAAAACACACTCTAACAAGTGTTGCTGTATTATACAAGGAATATAATGTAATACAATCAGGAAGGTGAATCAAAGAACACATGAATGTTTGCATGGTCCCAAACATGTGTGCAAGGGGTCTAGTTTTTGAAAACAGCCCAAAGGTACACTTAATACACCACTGACCAGATGAATTTTCTTTGAATGTGGGTTTCAATGCCATTTCAATAAATTTAAGTTTCAAGGACAGAGAAGTTTACTGTTAATGCCAAGTCTGTTTTCACTATGAAACTGTATTGTTTTGTTTAGCAAATGTCTTTCAGCATTTGTACTATAAAATTTTAAATAGAAGTTTTAAATTAAACCCAAATATCTGTAACCATTGTAGAAGTAAAGAAGAAAATAGTATGTACACTGATAAGTTTGAATAGTGCTTATGTTAACTGTGAGAAATAGCCAAGTAATGAGACACTGGAATGTCTGGTGGGGAGGCTGCTGTGTGTGTGGTGGGGTGCTAATCCATTACCCTGCCTAGGGCCTCATTTGACCATGATCTGGCTCTGCACCCTCTACAGAGGTTCCAGAAACTCCTCCATGTCTATTAGGGATGACTTAGTAGACAGACCTCCATCCGTGGCCATCCACTCCTGTGCAAGTTGGGTTGCCTAATTACAAGGTAATAGATCATGTCGATATCCTTACAGTGTACTTGTGCTTGCAACCTGTTAGTGCCACCAACAGTATTTTTAAGTTCCACCTGACAGGTTTGCTAAAGGCCCAGTCATTCTTATCTGTAAGGACAATCCAGCAGCAGTGTTCACAAAGGGCCTGAAGGAAGATGTCCGGCTTGGCCTAGCAGAACTTCTTCATCCCTTCTTCTTCCCATTCCCTAACATTGAAGCCATCTTGCTCAGTGAAGAGACATATTTTAAGCTGTTGGCCTATGACATCCACTGCACCTACATTACAGTAACCTACTAGACAGTCCACATGTACCAGAAAATGAGCAACATATAAACCATATGGAGGAACATGCCACCTGTAAACCTGCCTGCCACAAGACAACACCCTGTAGTCAATCATAGGTATTTCTCTAATACGCCATAGAGTGCATCACGTAACTGTGAAATCTGCCTTTGCAATCTGAGTTGATCTCTGCATCCTAGCATGCATTCTATGTGTCATAACATTACTTATATGGCCTCCACCACACATGCTGTGGTCCCATATACCTTATCTGTCCCCTTTAGTGTTGAATTGCCATGTGTTATGTATGCACCTGTATGCTTTCATGTTATGTCACCCACCCCGTGACACAGGCCATCAATCACACAACAGGCATGCTAGCAGCATGTCCATTTTCCACTAATATGTGTTCCCTGGCCTTCATAGGTATGCTATACAACATGAGTTTTGTATCCACTGCAGACCATCCCTGAGTATGTCACTAGCATCCCCTATGATGGACCCTAAGTATAGTGGTATATGTACATGTCAGTATGGCCCCATCCCCAAACCAGAACAACATATTTTGGATGCATTACACTTTATTCCCTATAATTCCATAAGGTTTTACCCAATCCACCCCACAAAAACAAAGAGATATATTTTCAAAAGGACTCCCAATAAGCAATAACAGGAAAACAGAATTGGAAATTCACTTTCTTGCCCATCAACAAACACCCAACAGAGAGAAACATTTGCCAAAGCAGTTTTCCAACCCCCCCCAACACTCTCACAACAAACTGAAGACATTCTGAAAAGCATGGTCCCTCCTACACACAACAGAAATAATATATATGCTAAAAGACACTCCCCCTACAAACATAACCATGGATACACATTTTGCAAGGCCAGTTGCACCAACTCACCAACTAGCAGGGAAACACATTGCCAACTACAAAACCCAATCCCCTCAACTCCACTGAACTTGGGCAAACAGTGCAAAAAGTATACACACCTACACAATAAATAGGTAGGCAAGCATTAGTCAGCAATGTCAATCCCCCATTCTCCAGCCTCTATAGAAGGCTGTATGCTCTACTTCCAGTAAACATAACACAGGCTGTCTGTGGCAGTATACTTCATGATCTAATAACAAGCATGCCTATCTCCCCTCCCCCTAATTAGCAGTTATTTGCCAACAATCCCAACTTAAACTCTATCAACGTCAGTGAAATAGCAGCTGTTTTATCAAAGCAGGTCCCCAACATGTAAAAGCACTATCCATTGAACACTTACCTCAGCTGTAGTAAATGTGCACATACAAATAATGCTTTCTTCCTCACTCTACTTCTTTTGCTTGAAGGTAGCACATTAAATAGTGGGATAAGTTCTGCAATGTTCATGGTTGTGTTTATCACAAAATTGCAAGGCTACTAGCTTGGTAATTATGTTAATGAGCCAATTATATGTAAATGTCTCTAAATTACATATTTTATGCACTGTACATTGGACCAGTGCTGCACTATGAAGTTAGTATCAGACCATGCACCTAGAGAGATGGCCATGAAGTGCATTGTGCATGTTTGGATGGGTTTCAGACCCCATCAGGCATGTGGATAAAGTAAACAGTAGCTGTGGCCCCTAAAAACTAAATAGAAATAATGGAAGGAGATGTGGGTTCAATGACCTGCACACAGCATATTATTCTACCATTTACACCCAAACATCACCCTGCCACTCCATGCAGTTGTGCACATTGCAAACTGTCTTGATGCCATGGTTCCTGATGATTCACAGCACATGATGGCAGAAATGCGTGATGATACCAGTTTGCTACTAAACTCCTCTAGACTGTGACTTGTAAATAGGACCATAGCATCTGAGGACATTGAGTGTGACAAGGCTCCTAGGTGGTGCTCAAAGGAGTCCCAGATATTTCTGTACTTAATGTACAGAGACTACCATGAGTGCCCTCTGTAGACCTATTATGAGAGTCTACAGTATAAATTGGATGCCTGCAGGACTTCCAAGATGGCTGCACATTGATTAACACTTTGACTTCAGCTCATAAAAATAAGAAACTGAGAGATAATGGCTAGTAATTTAGACGGTTTTAGTAAAATTCAGTTACTGGCTAATGAGTACATTGCCTGGATGCCAGCAAAGAAGAAACTTAAGACAGCCTTAAAGAAAATCAGCTAGAAAAGATGAAGACAAAGTTTCAAACAGCTATTCAAATGAACTGATAGAAACTGCAAAAATCAGAAGGTGAACTGAAGAAATGTCTGGCTAAATATGAGACTGCTCAAGTACAGCTGTTTCAAAAAATGGTAGTTAGAGGACAGAACACACAGAGAAAACCTCATATTTTCTGCTGTACCAGAGAAACATGACGGAACAGACTGTATTAATTTTATGAAAGCATAAATAAGCAACTGGACTAGTATTCCACAGCATGATTTGTTAATTGAAAGGGCACATGGTGTTGTTTATGCTCCAAACCTGGCCATGAGCCAGCAGCTAAGATGTCTATTAGTAAAGATGCAGTTATAACATAGTAAGAGTTGATCCAGACAAAACTGTGACAAAAGGGCAAAGTATTAAACATGGTGGGGGCATAGCCATCCTATACAAAGAAAATATCAAAGTAGTTCAACTTTACTCTAACCTACCAAAACTCCCTAACTCTGAAATCTTAACTGCCAGACTCGATATAAACCAACACAAGTCAATGGTTATCATAGCTATCTACCTTCCAACTGCAAACAATCTACAAAATATTGAAAATATACTTGAATGGGCTTCCACAAATGTTAAACATGAAACAGTAATACTAGGTGACTTTAACCTGGACTGACTCACATGCTCCTCAGATACACCAACAAATTTTATAAACCTGTACAATTTCCATCAAAATATATAACATTCTACATGGATAGACAAGCATACAAACAGGCATTCCACTCTTTATTGGATTCTAACAAATAAAATTAACATCAACTATGAGTCTGGCTGTCTCCCTGACACTTTAAGTGATCACTTCCCAGTATACCTAATAAGAAAAAACACAAATAACTGTAATAATATTACTTACCGCTACATCTGAAACAAAAAAACAGTTCTCACCATCTAGCTTCCAAACTATCTTAAAACAACAAACCTGGACACCCCTAAAAACCCTAGAACTAGATCATGCAGTCCAATATTTTAAGAACATTTTCCTACAAATCTTAAATAAACTTCCCCCATTCAGAAAAATTTGTACTAAAACCAAAGGACTCCCATGGTTAGCAAAAGAAACAATGCAGCAACTTAGACAAAGAGACAAAGCATGGTCCCTCTATCTTTCTAACAAAAGTCATGCTAGTCTTATTACCTTCCAACAACTTAGAAATTAAGCTAAGAAACAAATCAAAATAGACAAAAAACACACTTTCAAACTTGCCAACTAAAATATCAAACAATCCACAAAAATTCTGGCAATTAGTCAACCTCCTTCTAAAGCCTGATAAACCGACTACCCCAGTCTCTACTACCAATAATACTATAGAACCTATTGCATCCCAGTTCAATTCTCACTTTATAAAATCAATAACCTCCCTGTTACATAACACTTCTACCCCACCCCTGTCTGTTCCCACTCCATCCGGTCCATCACAAACCCAATTTAAACTAGAACCCATTC
The DNA here is from genome assembly GCF_019279795.1 of Protopterus annectens. Classification (NCBI taxonomy): domain Eukaryota; kingdom Metazoa; phylum Chordata; order Ceratodontiformes; family Protopteridae; genus Protopterus; species Protopterus annectens. The sequence continues at coordinate 153,462,117 of NC_056734.1, forward strand.
AAACAAGCTATATACAGGGATTACTATCTAAAGTAAAGCCATGTACCATCACCACTGACCCATTACCAGGTGAGTTTCTGAAATTAGCTGCTCCATCTATTGCATACCCCATATCAATCCTAATTATCAGGTGAGATAAGTTGATCCTTCAAATAGAACAAGGTGGTTTAGGATTACCTGATTTGAATGGATATTTTTACACAGTTAACGCTGTTATACATAACACAAGCAGAAAGCTTTAATTCAAAGTGAAAAGGGATGATGATGAAGTGTGGAGAGGAGATTTCAAGCAATAAGGAGAGAGTGGGATTTTGGATGCAGATCCTTAAGCAAAATAATAACAGCCATACAGACTATTATCTGTCTTGGACTACTGCAAATAATAAACTAGAAATCTCTGCACAGGCAGAAAAACTTAGAAGATACACAGATAAATATAAAGAAAAAGCACAAAATAAGCAACTTATTGATGACCCCAAAAACTTCTATAGGCAATTGGGAAACAAGGCAAAAGGAATAGAAGGACCATCCAAAAAAGAAGAAATAGATGCATTTTGGAGAAATATCTATGAAGATCCTGTGGAACATAACAAATATGCTAAATGGATAGAAGAAATAAAAGAAAGAATACATTTAAAGGTATAGGATATGAAATGGAATGAGGTAACAGCCAGAGAGATTGAGATAAAGTTAATAAAAGCCTCCAATGGGAAAACCCCAGGTCCAGATGCAGTACCTAACTTCTGGCTAAAAGAATTAACATCTTCGCACAAAGATTTAGCCATGAGTAAAAGCTATTTATATGTGCACCCTCAACAGACACCAACCTGGTTAACAACAGAAAAAACAATGCTCCTACTTAAGAGTGAATCTGCAAGTTATCCTAAAACTTATATTGCAATAACTTGCCTTCCAACAACAAATAAACTATATACCAGAATTGATGCAGACAGAATTTATAGTCATTTAGAAGAAAATTCAATCATGACAATAGAACAAAAGCATAATAAAAGAAAGTCATATGGAACAAAGGATCCATCCATCCATTCATCCTCAACCCCTTTTCCCATTTTGCAAATGTCTTTTGCTAAATAATGTAATAATGCAGAACTGTAAAGAGGGGAAGAATCTAAGTATGGCATGAATTGATTACAAAAAAACATTTGATAGTATCCCACATTTATGGATAAAAGAGTGCTTAAAAATGTATAAGATATACTGTACACTGATCAACGACATTACAGTGACCATGAAACAGTGGCAGAGCACTTTGTAATTAAGCCATGATAAAGGACCAATTATTATTCCAGGGATAAAAATGCAAAGGGGTTTATTCCAGGATAGCACCCTGTCACTGCTGCTATTCTGTCTTGCCCTTAACCCTTTAAGCTGTTTACTTAACAGATTAGGCCATGGCTATAATTTGGCTCCTAAAAAACAACAAAGTGTAAAGACTTCACATCTTCTCTTTGTTAATGATTTAAAACTGTATAGCTCATCAGATGAGGAACTAAAAGCACAACTGCAAGTAGCCAAAACTTTTTCAGATGATATAAGAATGTCATCTGGTCTTGATAAATGTACAAAAGCAACCTTTAAAGCAGAAGAACTGCAGCACCAAGAAAACATCAGTTTGGGACAAGAATGTCATACAAAATAACTTGAGCAAGAGGGAGTGTATAAATATTTGGGAACTGATGAAGGATCAACAATAAAACATGAACAAATGTGAATAAAACTTAGTATGGAATATTTTAGAAGACTTAAATTAATCCTAAAAACAGCATTGACATCTACGAACAAAATTCAAGCTATAAACCAATTTGCTCTTCCTGTCCTATTTTACAGTTTTGGAGTGATTGACTGGCCCCAAAATGTGCTGGATAGATTAAACAGAAAAACAAGAAGGATGCTTCATGCTCACCAAATGATTTATAAAAATCAGTGCATACCAAGATTATATATTCCCCATTCCGAAGGAGATATGGGTCTACTTGAAATTGATTACATGTATAGATCTGCAGTCATGGAACTGCACATATATCTACTGACCTCACAAGATCCAAATGTAGTGAAAGTTTTGAAACATGAGGGGAATAAATCTAAGATAGCTTCTCTGCTTAGTCTAGCAGAAGCATATCGGCATCAAGCAGGAATGGAAATCAAACCAGTAGTAGATAAAAATCAGGCAGCAACTAAATGTGCCAAAAAACAAAAGAAAGAATATAAGGTGAAGGATCAGATGAGAAGGCAAGAAATGTGGAAAATGCATAAATATAGTTGCAAGCATAGAAAACTTCTGAAAAAAGCTCATGTTGATCAGGATCGAGTGCAGGAATGGATAAGGAGAGGCACATTCAAACCAAAAGATGAAATGTTAATGTTGGTGGTCCAAGATATTGGGCTACATACCTGTTGGTTTATAAAGTCCATTAAACATGTGGGAGAAACAGACAAATGTAGGTTTTGTAAAACAGAAATGGAAACAGTCGCACACCTCGTTGCGGATTGTGACATACTAATGACAGAAAGATTGCATACTTAAAGGCATAATATTATGGCAAGACTATTGCACTGGGGATTGTGTAAGCATTATGGTATTGAAGTAGCTGAAAAACACTGGAAAAATGAGCCACAAAGCGTGGCATAGAAAATTATGAAGTCTAAATCACATGGGATCACCCATTATCAACAGTTCATAAGACAGGTGCGAGAAAACCAGATATAGTGGTTCATGAAAAGAAGACAAAAGTAGCATTGATGATTGAAATCACTACACCCATTGACTACAGTGTCTTGCATACAGAGAGACACAAAGTCATAAAATATCAAGATTTGTAGGCAGAAATGAGAGCAATGTGGAAGAAAAATACCCAGACAGTCCCAATAGCAGTAGGAGCAATGGGTCTTATAAAAAAGAATCTACTATCACATTTAGATATGTTACCAGTATATGTAACTCCATATGAATTGCAGAAGGAGTCATTACTGGGCACATTGTGGGTGCTGCAAAGAGCACTTCTGTCTGATATCAAAGACTGAAACAATGCTAATTTCATGAACTTTAATCACACTTTGACTTAGGAATGGGGTCTATTCCTGTCATGGTACTAGAAACCTGAAAGATTTGGAGAAATTAAAAAGAATATTATATTTATGAAGTAGAATAAATTATTCTGTGAATTAAGTCAACACAAGAATGGAGAAAGGATATTTTTCTGATATGGATGATTGCAATTAAGGGTATAAAGAATAGGCAAGAGGGGGCTAGAATTTACTGGAGAAAACTGGCAAAGGAACCAAGCTATTTGCAAAACTGCTGAACTACATGCCTGAATTACCTAACATAAGCCTGGCAGTCTCTTTGTAACTGAAACTTGGTTTAAACCCAGCATAAATGACTCCAAAGTTATACCTCCTGGCTGTAATATAATCTGTAATGACTGTGTAAAGAGGAAAGGTGGTGGACTTGCTTTAATATTTCCCAACACCTACCACATTTCCCCCTTTCAGCAAAACAATGCCAAAATTCAGTTTAGCAGAGTTTCTTATCGCTTTCCTCAAAATAAACAATTATAAACAAATATGTATTACTGTCCTTTATATCCCTCCTGGCAAAAATTCAGCTATACTGGAAGATATCCTACACTGGATATCAATGAACATTTCAAAAAGAAAAAATACTACTAGTTGATGTGAATGTCAATTGGTTGGGCATAAACTCTAAGTCCCCTACATCTAGCATGAATGTATATGGTTTCACACAACTAATTAATAGCACCACACATTATAGCAAGACATCAAATTCCCTAGCAGACTGGATCCTAGTATCATACCCTAACAAATACACCACCACAGGTACACTGTCAGTCTTTCAGTGATCATCTCTCAAGCTATATGAGCATACATCTCACACACCCAGTTAAACAGCATATTTATAAAACAACATGCAGCCTTTCCAAGTTTAACCCAGAAATGTTCATTATTATACTATCATCTATTAACTTGAACTTCCTAAAAATTGTCACCTTAGATGATGTTGTAAATGAATTCAATACAACTTTCTAAATATGCTAAATAGTCTTGTACCTCCTAAAACAAATAATGCAATTTGGTTATCCAAAAGAGTAGAATGCTAATGCAGGATAGAGAAAAGCACTGAAAGAATGGCAAAAAATATATAAAACATTTGAAGATAAAAGCTATACTATAATAATTTTCAGAATAATACTAAACATAACCTTAAAAACTTTTGGACATCCATTAAAGAAATGTTACATCCGGGCAAGAATTTGACCCAATCCCCTCTCCTGATAACTCACCACTTGAAATTAGAATACAGTCCAACTCTTATTTTATAGATAGTATAGCATTTCTAACCACGGATTCCTCAGCATCTAATCCCAGCCCTGCCCAACAGCCATCTATCACAACATCTACTTTCACCTTCAAACCGGTGCCCACATGCTATATAAAGCTACTCTTAAACAAACTTAAACCATGCTCTTCTTCAGCTGATGACCTTCCAAGTGAGTACCTAAAATAGAAGCCAACAACATTGCCTGTCTTGTCTCAATCCTTATAAGTAGGTCAATCCAGGAATCTCACCTTCTCTCACTCTGGAAAAGTCACACATTATCCTTCTGTACAAAAGAGGAAATTCAACAGACATTAATAACTTTAGACCTATAGCAATCCTATCTCCACTTGGCAAAATGCTTGCAAAATGTATTCAAAAGCAATTGCTAGACTATCTCCTGCAGGAAGAACTCCTATCCCCTGCACAACATGGCTCCCATCCTTCCCATAGTACTAGAACTGTCCTTCTAACTTATGTAGATACTGTCAATAAAGATAGAGGTAATGGCAAACTAGTCTCTTCCTTATTTCTAGACTTGTGTAAAGCCTTCAACACAGTTTGTCACAGCAAAGTTCTACTTCAAATGTCCTTACTAGGTCTTTCTCAACCCACCCTTCTGTGGTTCAAAAGCTACTTGTCCAATAGGTATCAATCAGTAAAATTGCACAACATCCTCTTTTCTTACCTCCCAGTCACCACCAGTGTACCACGAGGCTCTATCCTTGGCCCTATCCTCTTTTACATTTTCACCAAAATCCTCTGTACATCCACACAACAGGCCACCCTAATACAAAACACAGATGATTCTACTCTCATTTGCACATCTGACAACATGGTACACCTCCAAAAATTACTCAGGAAGCTTTAACAGCCACTGAAACATGGCTTTCTAACTCACAGCTCATGCTCAACCCAAGAAACACCAAAATTACTACTTTTTTCCCCAAATCCATCTCTCATGAAAAACCAAAATTTAAAGCCCTCACTGTGTTGATAATACAACCACTGAAGTCACCTCTCATAGCAAGTTATTAGGGGTGATAGTGGATTATGAGCTTACATTTGACCTGTATATACAAAATTGCATAAGAAAAACTCATCAAAAACTAGGGATGCTTTACCAAGCCAAAAACGTTGTCACTTACGCAACTAAAACTTGACTTGTCACTACTTATCTCCTCCCAGGCTTCTTTATGGCAATCACATTCTTACTAACCTCCAGGCTTCACAAAAATTAAAACTTTAACAAAGCTATAACAAAATTGCTAAATTTGCAACAAATACCCCTTTCAGAACCTATCATTGTATAGCACTAAAAAGCCTAAATTGGTTAGAACTGCCTCATCAACTATATACACAGCTTCTTACCACCTACAAAATTATCCACCATCTATCTGCCTGTCTAGCACTAAAAAACATTCTTCACAACTATGTGATCCAGTGACCAAAAACTCCTGTCTGTCTACAAATCTGCTGAACATTGTCTGTGCTCGTACAAGGTTGCTAAAGCCTGGAACTCCTTACCTGTATCCACCAGGTCAATACCCTCCCTCCTATCTTTCAAAACCACTCTGAAAGGGTTCCTACTAAAATTACGCTTTGTTCTTGCTCAAAACCAGGATAAGGTATATCCCTAAATGTGAACAGGTACCCTTTTATTCCTTATACTGTCTTACTCTCCCTTCTTCACTTACTTCCTTACTTCTATCAAATTCTCCTCCATGACTTTATCTCTAAATATACCATTTCCCTCACTTCAGATTGCAATTCCTGTTTGTGTTAGACTGACTTAATTTTAATTTCTCTACAAACTGTCTAAAATTTCTATAAATATTAAATGATTGTCATATAACTTATATCAATTCTTAACTAATGTTTTATATTATCACTAAAGTATTATAATCATTTAAACTACAAATGTTTTTGTTTTAGTTTTGAAGACTGTAAAATTATTGTTCTTAAAATATTTTGTAATAATTTAGAGCTTTTCTCTCCAGGCCTCCACTGATAATGGGCTTCTACTCAGATGGACTTTCCTGGTAATCAAATGTCAATAAATAAATAAGTAGAGAGGGAAAGGTAACAATAGAATGGGAAGAGGCCAAGAATATATTTTGACTGCAGGTTAGACTGCTTTCCCTGTCACAGACTGATGTCAGAGTATAGCAAAGAAAAAGGGATGGGGGAACCTAAGTGGAAGACCTTCACTGGTAGAGTTTTTTGCTGAATCTAGAACAGAAGCTGCTATTAAAAAAGGATAATTAGAAGGGCATATAAAATATTATAAAAAACTATAGGAATCAATCAGAGGAGGTCAGAAAACATTGTAAAAAGAGACTGGATAAGCAATTTACAATGAAACAATGATAGGACGGATGTATGGCTCTCAAGAATGCAAAAAAAATTGATTTAGGATTTTTTGCTTGGAAGTGTTTACATGGGTACTTTTATACCTTAAGTAGACTAAAGAAATTTTCCTCTGGTAGATGGCAAATTTTGGAGGAATGAAGAGAAGAAAAAGATAACTGGGAATATATATTTTGGGAGTTTAATGAGGTGGCAGACTTTAAAAATTCCTTATAGGGTATTCTGTTAGAAATATAGGTGAACAAATGTATGTAACTAAGGATTTTTTTTGAGCTGAGATACAGCATCTAAATTACCTAGACATAGTAAGGTCTTGTTAAGTTTAATTCTAGTCTCTGCCAAATAAGCAATTATTAGAAAGTACAAATCAAAGTCTAAATCTACCATATTTGAAGTATTACACATTGTTTCAGAGATAAAGCACTGGAAGTGGGGTGTCTAGAAAAAAGTAGGGACAAATTACATAGAAAAAAATGGAAATTGTGGGAACAATACATGCAGACTAATGTTTTGTAAGAGGACTGAGGTGTAAGGGAAGGCAGGGATTGATCAATTTATCTAATGACAGAGTGATTATAATTATACAAAAGAATATATGTGATGTATAATGTTTACAACTGGAATATGTTAATATAATTTGTTTTCTTATATATAAATGTATTTTTGCCTATGTCTTAAGTGATAATTCTATAAAGGTGTTAAAAAAGTGGATGCCTGGCAATGCAGACACCTTAGCCCTTCAGTTTGTCAGATTAGAAATATCCTCCACATTGCTACTGCACATCTAAGAACAGTTCTGTATTTCTCCAGTTACTTTTATGCTTGATAGTCTTATACACACCCATTAATGTTTTGCTCTATTGAGTACCAATCTTTTTTGCTATCTTTGCATTGTATTTGTTTGTTTGCTTTTTTATTTTCTTTCCATTCAAGTTACTGTTTTATGCAGTATCAGCCATAACTGTACTGGAAAAGAAAAATAATCTGGTTCCACACAGCAGTGAAAATCAATATGTCCTTTATTGTATTAAGGTAAGCGCTTTCTTGGAATAACATCCACTTCTTCAGACCAATAAAGATAGAATAACAGTTACATTTTTAAACACTAAAACATCCAATCAAAAATCAGATAAAATGTGCATCATAGCTAAAAGCCATGTGATAAAATACATCTGTAGAATATATAGATCTTTAAAAAAATGAATAAAAACAGACTAAATGAACAATATGTACTTAAAAAATGGTTGAATACAATAATAAAGAATAATAAAAGATGGACTATTGAAATGTATATGATAAAGTATTAAAAGAAAAATCAATGTTTTAATGGCCATGCTTTAAGAAAGGGTTTCAGGGAAACTCTGTTGTTTAAACCAGGATCATCTCGAAAGCGCAAAATCCATTTCTGCTCACTAGATTCTGTTCTCTTATTTATGACACCTCCTCTCTTGGTATTATGCAGAATCTCTAGTACCATAAAGCTAAATTTATGTTCTTTACCCTCTTTAGCTACATGTAGTGATAGTGCACTGGTTTCTTTAACATTTCTAATATCCCTAAGGTGTTCAAGTATTCTATCCTTAAACACCCTGTTTGTTTTCCCTATGTAAAATGAGAAGCAGATAGTACAATAGCAAAAATAGACTACATTTTTTGTTCGACAGTTTGCATAAAAAGCACTATCCATGTTAAAACCTAAAGTAGGATGTGTGAAATGATTACCAATGTGTATATGTGTACAGGCCATACAATTCCTACACATATATGTATCAAGTTTATCAGATATTATAGTTGATTTAGTATTAAAGGATTGAAACAGAGCTGACTCTTAAGTGATCTATTATTTCTAAAAGCAAAATCTGGCTGTGTGCCAATGACCCCATTCAACTCATGTACAGTAGACAGAATATCCCAGTTCTTTTTAATAATATCACATGCTACATGCACATTGCTGGCAAAATTCAATGGCATCCTTAGTTTATTCCTAGAGGTATCAGTGGAAACATCACTTGAGAAAGTATTGCCAGTATTATCCCTGTTGTTAACACTAGTGGGGAGGGGGGAAAAGTATGGCTGGCACTTACCTGACCTATGCCGCCATCCTTCTGCTATTTGAGAATCAATACGTTTACTGCTATAGCCTCTTTCTAAAAATTCTTGTTTAAGTGTTTGTAGTACAACAATGAGACTATTATCATCATTAAAAAGTCTCATAGTTTGAAATATCTGTCCTTTCAACACATTAAATTTCATATGATTCGGATGCATACTGCCATAGTGTAGAACATTATTCTTTCTAACAGTTTACTTATACAAAGTAGTAGACACAGTGGATAAATTATTTTTAGTAACTTTAACATCCAAAATCTCTACTTCTTTATCAGAATATTCGTAGGTAAAACTCAAGAAAGTATTTAACTGATTTAAGTATAAAAGAAACTATACTGCGGTGGTGGTGCTGCGGTAGCATCGTCGCCTCACAGTTAGACGTTGCCTGTTTGATTCTCAGTTAAAGCGTCTTCTGTGTGGCGACGCGTGAATGGGCATTCCTTCATTGAAGGTTGTGCATTAGGCCCGGCGAGCCAGCATGTAAAACTCTACTGCCAATCATTAGCGGACCGGAGTTCCACTGTGGCGACCCCTAACCGGGAAAAGCCGAAAGACACAAACAAACAAACAAACAAAGTATAAAAGAAACTATTGTAGCCACTGCTCTGAGCCATGCCACAACAAAAAATATTATCCACAAAACGTTTATACCATTTGATGTTAACCTGGTATTTATTATTCAAAAGTACATGTTTTGCTTCCCAATTAGCTAGGTTTAGGTTGGCGTAGCTATTAGCACAAGGCTGTGCCCATAGCTATGCCAACTTTTTGTGCATAATAAACATCATTTAAAATAAACACATTGTTTTCTAGAATGATTTCCAAAAGTGTGCAAATAAGTGTCACCTTAGTATCAGGGGTGTTTCTCTCACATAATAATTCTCTGACATTTTCAATTCCCCATTCATTGGGTATAACAGTGAACAATGATTCAATATCCAGAGTTACAAATAAACATTGTCCTAAGATAATTTCATTTTGTTTAGATAGCTCATTTAAAAAACTCTTGGTGTCCTTTAAAACAGTGCTACAATTAGACAAGGCAGCATGCAAAGTCTTTTTACAAAGATAGAAAGTGGCTCAGTTACCCAACCTTGGCCTGAAAGTATAGGGCGCATAGGTGGAGTTAAAGAATTCTTATGTATTTTGAGTAGACCATATATCAAAGGGACTGTGTCTGTAGATTGGCAGTGGTCACCTCACTGTCAATCTGCATTGCTATCCCTGCTGAGTCTCCAGCTTCCTCCAGACCTTCCACTCCATGAGTGGGGAAATGGTCATTTAGTAGGGGGGGTCACCTAGAGGATATTTATTTATTTAATTTATTTATTTATTTAACATTTGTTGACCGGGATATCACTGTAGCTTCTTTTGGTCTATGACTGGGGGATGTTGTTGTTGTACCCTTTGGTGCCGTTGCTGGTATGTCCTGATATGTTGCACTTTATGATTATGAGGAGGAGGTAATGGTTTTGGAAGACCATTCTTCACACCCATATTCTGTGGTTGTTTGTCTGCCCCTGTTACCACTATTATATCATCTTTCTACCCCTCAGCACCCCTTCCTTTCTTCCTGCTCTACCATTTCATAAATTAAAATAATACCCTTGCTTCTCACCCCAGTCACAGCCTTTCCTTCTCCTTGTCCTTCTGTGTCTTCCTCTATTTGCTCTTCCCCCTTTCTAATTGTCATACACACCCATGTCCTTCCCAATAATATAAATACATTGATAGGGACTGTACTGGGAAGCCTTTCCTATGGCTCTCAGTATTTGTCATACTGGCAAGATTAAGTTTTTGTGTGTGTGTGTGTGTGTGTGTGTGTGTGTGTGTGTGTGTGTGTGTGTGTGTGTGTGTGTGTGTGTGTGTGTGTGTGTGTGAGTGTCTGTGAGTGTTTATGAATATAGTTGCAGGCACACTATATGCCCACTTCTGGGATTTGTATGTCACATGGCTGCCATCGTGGTATGCTCTTCTATTCATTATGCAGTTTTTGCCAGTGAATTCCTTAATTAGTTATTCATTTGTCACACTAATTGCCTCTTGTTAGATTGTTAATTATCTGTGAGCCTCATCAAGCAACATCAGTCACACTAATTAGACATTGTGCAGTAGTATAAATGATGTTTTTGAATCACAGGTAATGTCTGAAGTATTAGAGCACATACCTTCAACTAAAAGAGTAAAAAAATATGTTTTTTAATTTCATCACTGTATGATGCATAGATCAATGTATGGATAGTGGATCTCATTTACACACTTCTTGGTGTTCAGATATCTTCAAGTGAGTGTGTGTGTGTGTGTGTGTGTGTGTGTGTGTGTGTGTGTGTGTGTGTGTGTGTGTGTGTGTGTGTGTGTGTGTACACATGTGCATGCATGTGTGCTTGTATTTATGTTTAATTCATTCATTCTATCTACTTGTGCACCTTCTAAACAATAAGTGATATAAGAACAAAATAATGCTATGATCATCAATAGTCATTTATCAATAGTGTGCATTATCAAACATTTTCATTTAGCCTATGCATGTCATCAATTAGGCATATCAAAGTTCTAAAACCAAAACAAAAAAGCAACAGTAAATGTTATACTTTTACTAGCATACCTAACAAATACAACTTTTTCACATAAAGTTTTGCACTGCAGACAAATCTCATCTATACTTTAAGAAGTGTAACAACTATAGTTAAAAAAGTCCATGCATATAAACCAGAGTAATAACACTCCCATAGCAAAGCCAGCCACAAAGGTAAAATCCCGATATGCATCTATGCATGCAGGGTTATTCAGAGACAGCCAGTGCCATCATGTAGCACTAATTTCCATGAATCATGGTTTTTAATTCTGTCCTAGCTAAGTGTTATAAAGCTACAGATACCTCTTCATTCACAGCCTCAGATGAAAGGGAAAGGATTTCACTGTGGAAAATTGCAAGTGGAGATAGAAAAGTCCATGGAGTAGGACAGAGAGCTACTCCTGGCAAGATGAAGAGAGCAAAAGAGCTAGCTGATCATTAAGGTGCAGGAGGCTGGCTTGATAAGGGGGATACAGCAGCACTGTTGGCTCTCCTTCTCTTAGAGGATAAGTGTCATTAAGTGTAATTTTTTTCTGCTATCCTATAACACCACTGAAGGCAGAGGTTTTAGTCCAAGCAGAAGAAGAAACTTGAAGTACTAGTGTACCAACAGCAGGGGAAGAAAACATACAATTGTACATGTGAACAAATAATATTGATATCACTGCATATCCTACAAAGGGGTGCAAACACAGCTTCATGAATGTATGTAGCCATGTCTTGCATGAAGGTCCATGAACGGCTGCATGCATGCATGGAAGAAACCACATTACATCAATATATGTCTGCCCTGGGGGTACACAAGAGGTAACTGACACCACTGCATGTCCTGCATGAGGGTGCACAAGAGGCTACATGCATGTATTAACCACATTGACATCACTACATGTATTGCATGGTGGTGCACAAGTCCTCCCTTTCCTATGGATTCCAGCATTTTCTTCTAGATCTATTACAAAAATATTTAAAAGCAACAAGCTCTCATTAAAAGGCAGTGATTAGAGAGAAAATAGGTTTTCATGGACTACATCAAGATCAGGAAACTATACAATCAAATTAAGACCAAGTTCATTACATGTAAGGATGTATTTATTTTAGTCATTTATTTTACAAGTAAGTTAATCCACCAAACTTTCAGCATAGAGCATTGTTAAATAGCAAAACAAAGCAAGGAAACTGATTTGATGTAATAAAGTCATTTCTAAGTATAAAGTTGGGTGGCACAGTAATGCAGCAGTTATCATTGTTGCCTCACATCAAGAGGTTCTTCGGTTTGATTCTTGGCTGGGGTGCCTTCTGTGTGAAGTCTGCATGTCCTCCCTGTGTTTGTGTGGGTTTCCTCCAGGTGCTCTGGTTTAGTCCCACATTCCCAAGATATGCTGCAGGTGGACTGGACACTCTAATTTGGCCATAGATGTATGTGTCCGCATGTGTGTGCCTTTTGAGGAAGGTTGGTTTGCAGGGCTGGCTACGCAACACCGTAAAACTCTACTGCCACTCATTCTGTGGACCAGTGATCTGCTGTGGTGAACCCTAATAGGAGCAGCTGAAAGGAGAAGCAGAAGAAGAAGATTTCTAAGTATAAAGTTGCTCATAATGCAATTAGCAACAACAAAATTGTCTTATGATTACTACGGAACCTTCTAAATACAATGGTATGAGATTACATTCCGTTGCCAATTTGGTACCAGTCATTAATAAATTGGATGGAAAAAAAATCCAGGCTCAGTAAAACAGGGTGCCAAATTAGTGGAAGAACAACAATTGAATTAACTTTCTTTTATTGTCTAAATGCTTTGGATCTGTAAGGATATACACCTTCATCTCTTGATGCAAGAAATATTCATTCATCTTCTGAAGAAATTTCATACTTGGAACGAAAGAGCTCAAATCCATTATTTAACCTTGACTTGGTTGTAACATTTCTTGGATTGTCATACAGTGTCCCTCCCAGTTTGTATTTTCGGTGGTGTGCTCTGTTTGCGTTTAGATGATGTTCATCGTGCATACAGCTGCAGTCCTTACATATGGGTTCTCCTGCCGTCAGGCGGGTCCTCGGTCGGCCGAATTCCAAAGTCTAGGTCCGGCGTCGGTTGTCGTCACTTCTTCCCTGACGTCAGTGCGACAGGGGTATAAAAGAACCAGCTGACGCCATTTTCTTCAGTCTTTCTTGCCGCGCAGTGCCCGAAGCAGAAGCAGTTCACAAGTGCCGGTCGGCCAGCTCCTGAGATTACGAAAATTTGGAAACCGAAGTCTTCTTAAAAGCTAAGTACCCCGTTGGGGAACCTTTTCTTGCCTCAGACCGATGTCAGACAAAGTTAATAATTGTATTTCTTGTGGGAAGCAAATACCGCATAAGGATTTCCATTCCCTCTGTATACCTTGTTTAGGCCCTGACCACGAGGTCTCAGCCTGCCGCTTTTGTGCTACATTCAACAAACGCACTATTAAGCGTCGGACGGAGTTCGCCCAGCATTATTTTGGAAAAGCATTTAACTATACTATGTCGTCGGATACTCCGACTCTGGTTTTGTCTAAAAAACAAAAAGACAAGGACCGACACTCGAGGTCCGCGGCCTCTACCGACACCACTCCAAAGCCGGCTACACGTGGTCCGGTTCTCAGTGAGGCACCTACGCAGCCCCTGCCTACCGACGACTTGCCTTTTACGGTGTCTCCTGTACCCGAGGTTGCAGGCTCCTCGGCCCACACCCCGACTACAGATACCGAAGCCACTGTCAGAGTTGAAACTCAGAATGTGGACAGGTCCACCTCCACTCAAGGTGTCTTCAGACCTTCCTCTTCTTTTTCTATCAAGGCTTTCACTAAGTCTAAAGCAACCATGCACTCTAAGAGACCAGCTGCACAGGGCCCATCTCCAGGCCCCATGCCTAAGAAACAGATGCTTAAAATGGCTGAGGATTTGATTACTCTTATCAGAGGTTCTCAGCCCCCTCCAGACAAAAGGCCTAGAGTGGAGGAAGATTCCCCCTCCTCTGATCAGAGCTCCATTATTTCAGAGCACTCTGATGATCAGGAACATTCTTACTCCCCTTTTGAAGACTCTGATGCGGAGGAGTCCATTCCTTCTGTATCCCCCCCCCCCCGAGGATTACTCATTTGAGGAAACTTTGCATACCTTAAGGGAACACTTCCACTTGGAAGGCCAGGATTATTCTGATTCCAAGAAAAGGCTCAGGGAATTTCTTTTGCTTCCTCAGCACAGGCCTTTGGCTAAACCTCCTGTCTTGGACATTCTAGATGATGTTTACTCGGAGGCCTGCCTTAACCCGGATTCTCTACCTCCAGCTCCAGTTAAGCCTGACAGGTACTACAGTGTCCCTGACTCACACCAATTTCTATACAAGAGCCATGCTGCTGACCCAGAAACCATCTCACAGGGCCCCAAGGGTGTTAAGGCCTCCATTGCTAAAAATCCTTTGCCTTCCGAGAGATTCCAGATCCTTAGAAAGGTGGGGAAAAAAGGTATATACCTCAGCTACCTTATCTATGAGGGCCTTAAACTGTCAGTTTCATATGTTAAAATACCAACAGTTTATGTTATCACAATTGAAAAGTAAAATGTCACAACCTGAACAACCAGATTTGAAGGAGTTGCAGGACTTGATACATAGTGCAGAACAAGTGGGTAAGCATACCTTACAATGTGGTTTTGATGCTCTAGAGGCCTCATGCAGAGCTGCTGTTACAGGATCAGTCATACGTAGGCATGCCTGGCTTAAGGAACAAGCCTTACCTGATCATGTCAAAGCTAAATTACTAGACGCTCCTCTTCAAAAGGATGTACTATTTGGTTCTAATGCTGAGGAGGTATTAAGGAAAATGGAGGAAAAGGCTAAATCAATGCAAACTGTGAAAGAATTTCTACAGGTACAACCCCACGTTTTAGTAGAAATTGGCCTTCCAAAAACTGGTCCTTTCCTGCCACAGACAGACCCCAAAGAGGCAGATACAGGCGCCCGAGGGGCAGAGGACAATCCCAAGGATCGTACAGAGGCAGACAATGGCAAGCTCCTACACAAAGAGGTGGTGAGGACAACTCGCAATCTATCAGAAAGCAAACCCAATGACTTTCCACTTTGCATGCCAACCAGATCTCAAATGGCAGCCCCCTTGGGAGGAAAGCTGGCATTATTTTCAAAAATTGGCATATTGTCACAAAGGACAAATGGATCCTGGGCATTATAAACAGAGGCTACAAATTCCATTTTCACACCCTTCCAAAATGAGAGGCATGCCAAACCTGCCACACAATCAAAGGGCAGAGGCACAAAGGCTAATTACAGATCTCAAAAACATGAAAGCTATTCAAGAGGTACCTATGCACGAACAAGGTCAAGGGTTTTATTCCAGGCTATTTCTGGTGCCAAGGAAGGGAAAAGATTGGAGACCTATTCTGGATCTATCCATCCTAAACACATTCCTACTCGTACCAAAATTCAAGATGCTCACTCTACAGCAGCTTCTTCCCATGCTGGGCAAGGAGTCTTGGCTGGTAACATTGGACCTCAAGGAGGCATACCTGCATGTCCCAATCAGACAAAATTGCAGAAGATACCTCAGATTTCTTGCAGGTTCAACTCATTATCAATTCTCTGCATTGCCCTTTGGCTTATCTACTGTGCCCAGAGTATTCACGAAATGCCTGGCATCAGTAATTGCCTACTGCAGACTTCAAGGGATACAAAAATATCCCTATTTGGACAACTGCCTGATCCAAGTGGACAGCAAACACATCCTTCAGAAACATCTGGCTTATGTAATAATGTTATTGAACTCTCTGGGATACAGTCAACAAAAAGAAATCAAGACTAATACCCTCTCGGAAGATAATTTTCCTGGGTGCCAACTTGGACACAAACACCCAGATGGCCTACCTCACACCAGAAAACCAGGGGCAACTAATCCAACACTTCAGAACACTAGCAAATTGCACCAGGCTTACTGCAAGGAAAATCCTGCAGGCTCTGGGATTCATGGCATCTTGCATCTTACTAATCCCATGTGCAAAGCTGCATATGAGGAAACTACAATGGTACCTGAAAAACATATGGTCTCAACACAGCCACACTTTGGAAACAATAATACCACTAATTCCATGTCTGCAAAAGGAATTTCTGTGGTGGGCTCAAGCATGCCAAACAAACACAGGTCTCCCTTTCAGCAAGCCTCAAGCAAATCAAGTCATCACAACAGACGCCTCGGACTACGCCTGGGAGGGCGCACATGACAGATCGGTGCATTCAGGGCAAATGGTCCCAAAAAGAAAAGCACCTTCACATCAATCAAAAAGAAATGCTAGCAGTAATAAATGCTATTATAGCTTTCAAGAACTTTCTAAAACCAGGCCATCTATTGATAAGAACGGACAACACCACAGTTATATGGTACATAAACAAGCAGGGAGGGACACATTCTTACCCCCTATGCAGACTGGCCATGTCATTTTGGAACACGGCCATGGACTTACAAATTGAACTACAAGCACAGTACTTGCCAGGCAAGGAAAACATGCTGGCAGACAACCTAAGCAGGATTATGACAGATCCACACGAATGGAAGTTGCATCCAAAAGTTTTTACAGAAATTATCCAAGAATGGGGAAGACCAGACATAGATCTATTTGCCTCCCACAAAAATCATCAATTGACAAAATTCTGCTCAAGGATCTTCCATCCAAAGGCCTGGAGAGTGGACGTTCTCTCTTTCAGCTGGACATCAATGACAGTTTATGCCTTTCCACCTCTTCCACTGCTGCCCAAAGTTCTATTGAAGACCAGAGCAGACAGACCAAAGATGATCCTCATTGCTCCGGACTGGCCAAGGCAACACTGGTACCCACTCCTGAGGAGCCTGATGCATACCCCACCATGGACCCTGCCTCTAATGCCTCTTCTTCTGACTCAACACAGCTTCAAAACTCTTCACAGTCAGCTAAAAACTCTCAATCTATCCGCATGGAAGATTCCTTAGCATCACAGCAGGCCCTACTCTCCAAGGAGGTGCAGGATGTCATTTTGGAGGCCAGAAGGCCATCAACTAGAAAAGCTTACTCCACAAAATGGAAATGTTTTTGTGTCTGGAATGAGAAAAAGGGCCAGGACCCTGGAAAACTGAATTTACCACAAATGCTACAATATTTGACAGAACTGCTAAGCAGTGGACTTTCTTTCTCCTCCATCAAAAGCCATGCCTCAGCCATTTCTGCAGAATACAACACTGATCCACCTTTATTTTCTCACCCTCTCTTAAGACAGTTCCTTAGAGGGGTTAAGAATTTGAGACCTCCAAGGAAACAACCAATACCTGCTTGGGATCTTAATTTCATTCTGGAAAAACTCACCCTGCCTCCTTTTGAGCCAGCTGCTTCAGCAGATTTGCAATACTTGTCCTGGAAAACAGCTTTCCTTCTGGCTATCACCTCTGCTCGTAGAGTTTCAGAATTACAGGCTCTCATGGCTGTCCAGCCTTTTATCATCTTCCATCAGGACAGAGTTTCCTTATGAACCAACCCGTCCTTTATGCCTAAAGTGGTATCCAGGGTAGCTTTAAATCAGGCCATACACTTACCTACTTTTTATCCTAATCCTCAAAACAAAGGGGAGAGAATGCTACATTCCTTGGACATCCACAGACAACTGCATTATTATTTGGACAGAACAAAGCCTTTCAGAAAATCAGAACAGCTCTTTGTGGCCTATGCAGTAGGAGCTCAAGGAAAACCAATTTCCAAACAGACAATTTCAAAATGGATAGCCCACTGCATATGTTTTTGCTATTCTTTTCATGGCAAAACTGTACCTACAGGAATTAGAACTCATTCCACCAGGGCCACAGCCACCTTTACAGCCTTTCTCAGAGGAGTTCCTACCAAGGATATCTTGGAAGCAGCCACTTGGAGTTCTGTGCATACCTTCTCCAAGCACTACAACTTACCATTATACTCCAAATCTAGAGCAGGCTTTGCCACTGCAGTCTTGCAGGGCATTTTGGCTCCTCCTAACTACACCTAATGCCTACCACCCCTTTCTTAGCTTTGGGATTCTACCCATATGTAAGGACTGCAGCTGTATGCACGATGAACATAGTACAGTTTTGTACCTACCATAAATGTAAATGTTCGAGTGCTAATACAGCTGCAGTCCAGGTTTCCCTCCCTCCTTCCCCTCTAGGGGTATTTTTTTATGGTGTATTTGCTTGCAACTACTGTTTTTTGATTATATTGCATTGCATTATTACCTAATTTTATGTATTGCCTTCCTTCTGGGGGCACCTGACATCTGGGGCAAGAAAAACTGAAGAAAATGGCGTTGGCTGGTTCTTTTATACCCCTGTCACATTGACGTCAGGGAAGAAGCGACGACAACCGACGCCGGACCTAGACTTTGGAATTCGGATGACCGAGGACCCGCCTGATGGCAGGAGAACCCATATGTAAGGACTGCAGCTGTATTAGCACTCGAACATCTACATTTATGGTAGGTACAAAACTGTACTTTCTTGACTCTGCCAGAAATCAAATTTGAATTATGATCTGTGAAAGATGAACCACTCTATGATCACAATCTTTGAGCACTAATCCCTGATAAACACTTACTGAATTAAAGCTGGTGGGTAGGCCCCTTGCACAACCCAAAATTGTATATACCACCTCCACAGTCACACCAACTTAAAGAAGGGGGGAAATTACCCCAAAAATGGCATCACTGCCAACACTTCTCACCAACAATGATTTTGTATGGAGCTGATCTGCTCCAGAACTAATCTTCTACATTCATCCAATTCATGAAATACCTCAGTCAACCCATTTGCTAATCTCACCATGACTAGACAAAAAATGAACAGAAAACAAATGAAAACTTTAAATATAATTTAAAAAAAAAATCACAGTAAAAATTATCAGATTGAGGAAACGAGCTTCAAAATACAAAATGTCTAAAAAAGAGGTGCCAAAGTGAATGACTGTGACCTTTGCTAGCTATTAGCACTCTTATTTTCTTAACAATAATAGAGTTCTTCAAATATAAAAGCACAAAACTGATTCCTTATTTAAAGGAAAACTCCACCCTAGAATTAAAAATAAAATCTGCTTTTTCACTCTATCTTTGTTTCCTGACATATTTTAACACCTAAAAATCACTCTAATCACAACATGGTTACCAATGGGGCTTGATGTATCACTGTGATCTTGTTCTTCCTCACCCCGTTCTCTTTCCCATAATGCTTTGTATGACTCATGCCAGACGTAAGGAAGCAATTGTGAATTCCCACGCCATCGACATATAATGGGATTTGTGTGAGTCACTGTCATCTTCTATACCTTCTGTAAAAGGACTGCTTCTTTTCTGTCTCTAATCACCATCATTTATGTTTTGCTCAGAGCTTGTTTTACACTATACTTAGAAGTTATCCAGCTATAGCCAGAAAAGTAGGTAAATTGCAGGCCTTTGTTCAGTTTTTTCTTTTAAAACTGTTACTGCACTGAGAGACCCTTGCAGAATCAAGTGCAATTGACAGCTCATAATGAAAAGGAAGGAACTTCCAATATAAATCTCTTGCCCTCTGCCTGGAGTAGGAAGAGCTATTTATTTATTTAAATAGTTTCATTATTATTTTCTGGGTTAAATAGCAGAAACTGCTTGATTATTTTGGTTTGCTGTATTACTAGTAATTGATTTACCCCTTACTCTATCTACAATACAATATTACTGTAACTTAGGTTTGCGTAACTATTTCTTTCTGAGGAACACCTGTCTTCTGTGCATGTTTTTTCTATAATTTCCTGACATTCAAGTCATCTCCAGATTTATATTACAGCAAAATACTAATTTGGCAAACCTGAATCTATGATACTGGCACAGTAAAAGAATGTACTGAAAATTATTTCTATTCCACTGTACATGCAGTGCAGCTAGCAATATAACTAACTAAAAATGCACAAAGACAAGAGTGCCTAAAAGAGAAATTATTGATGCTAGGGTAAGGAATAGAGAATTTCTTAATAGTTTGCCTTTGAATTTGAGAACAGCACAATAAGTTCAAAAAGAATGCATTCGTTGTATGACTAATGCAAGTGATATAGAGTTTCCTAAAATATTCAGTAATCACTACCCCCTCCCAAAAAAATCATTGCACTGCATGGACTGTGGAACAGAGATAATTTTTAGTACATTCTTAAGTTACAGTAATATTGTGTTTTAATACCTCTGCAGTGGTGTGGGGGGAGGGGACTGTCAATTCCTCTTGGACTACAAAAAATAAACCCTGAACAAAGGCCTGCAATTTGCCTACTTTTCTGGCTGTATCTGGATAACTTTTAAGTACAGTGTAATAAAACAAAGTAAAATAATCAAGCAGTTTCTGCTACTTGCACCCAAAAAATAATGAAACTATTTAAATAAATAAATAGATCTTCCTACTCCAGGCAGAGGGGAAGAGGTTTATATTGAAAGTTCCTTTCTTTCTATTATTAGATGTCAATTGCACTTTATTCTGCAAGAGTCTCTCAGTGCAGTGACAGTTTTAACACTTCTGCAGTAGTGTGGGGGGAGGGGACTGTCAATTTCTCTATGACTACAAAAAATAAATCCTGAACAAAAACCTGCAATTTACCTACTTTTCTGACTGTAGCTGGATAACTTCTAAGTATAGTGCAAAACAAGCTCTGAGCCAAACATAAATGAGGGTGGTTAGAGACAGAAAAGAAGCAGTCATTTTACAGAAGAAGGTATAGAAGATGACAGTGATTCACACAAATCCCATTATATGTCAATGGCATGGGAATTCACAGTTACTTCCTTATGTCTGGCATGAGTCATACAAAGCATTATGATAAAGAAAAAGGGTAGAGAAAGAACAGGATCATGTTGATACATAAAGTCCCGCTGGTAACTATGTTGTGGAAAACAGGCTAAAATTACAAATAAATTACTTAGAGTTATTTTGAGGTGTTAAAGTTCATAGGTTCATAGGTTGGTACTAGGCTATCAGCCCTAGGACCTATACAAGCCTAGCCATAACAATTCCCTGGCTATTTCTTCCCACACTATTTACTTCCCTGGATCCCTGTCTTGCAGGGCGACTGATGTGATCCCTGGGGTGAATTTCCTTTCTCCCATCCAATCGTCAAGGTTCCTTTTGAAGAGGGCCAAAGAGGCACTCTGCTTGACATGTATGGGCAATCTATTCCAGAGTCTGGGGAGTCTCTGGGTCAGGAACCTATCCCTCCAGCATGTTTTGTTTATTGTGATGACAAGGTTTAGATCCCTGGAGCATGTGGTTCTGAGGGATTGGGATTTCTTTAAGTGTAGCATGTCCAACAGCTCTGGGTTTGACATGGATTTGTATGTTAAGCAGAGATTGCCTTTGAGTAGACGATATGCGACAGAGTATAGCTGGGGTCTTTTAAGGCAGCCAGCGTAGGGCATCTGCTTTTGGCCTGTGATTCTTTTAGTGAGGTATTTCTGTGGCCTTTCCAGTTATTGCAGATGTCTTGAGAGGTACATACCAAATGGGGCATTGTATTCTATAATGGGTCTAAAGAGGGATGAGTACAGTGGGACAATAACCTCCTTTTTTCTGGATGAAAAGCCCTTAGTGATGAGGTGTGCCACATAGAAGGATTTCCTGACTGTTGTGGCGATGTGGTTATCGAAGGTGAGACCACTGTCCACCTGTGTCCCTAAGTCTCTTATTACACTTTCGGTGTTTAGTGTACTGCCAACTATATGGTAATTCACAGATACATGTTTTTTTCCCAAAGGGGATAACTATACATTTCTTGGCATTGAGCTTGAGCCCATGGCTCTGGCACCAAGCATCTGTTTCTGTAAGGCCCTTTTGTAGAGTATCCACATAATTTGAGGATTCAATAATGGCTCCCAGTTTGCAGTCATCTGCGAACTTTGTTAGCCAGAGTCCCTTATTGTTGGCCTGTACTTCAGAGAAGTAGATGCCAAACAAAAGCGGTCCCAGGACTGAACCCTGAGGTACTCCACTTGTCACTTGTCTGGAGCTGGATTTGGAGTCGGCTACTTTTACAGTGTGGGTTCTATCAGTAAGCCAGTTAGCAACCCATTGGGTGATGTAGGGATTAATGCCCAGCTTAGTAAGTTTATCTATGATTCCAGAGTGGAGAAACAAAATTAGAGTGAAAAAATATTTTTTTTTAGTTCTAGGGTAGAGTTTTCCTTTAAATATTATTTAAAAGTCACATTTAAAATTTGTATCAATTATAATTATAAAACAAATAAACCTACAAAATACTTCTAAAAGTCCTAAAAAATGTAATATACCCCCAAGACTTAAACATCTTAATCTTGAAACACTTTTAATATTTATATTTTCATTTAGACAAGGTATAAAGCCAGCATTGACCTTTACTGCCAGATACATGCCTTCTTTTCCATAATGCTGTTTAAGAATTCTAAGCATATTATTCAAGACAACAAGTACAAATATTTTAAAATGATTATACCTTACAGAATTGTTATACAACACGTTATTTAGATTTTTTGTTTGTATTACATAATGTTAATATATCCAGCTCCACACCTTTTACCTTGTTTTGTTCACATACAAGATTTTGTAGGAGATACAAATGACATTTTATGCCCAAGGTGGCTAGTCCACAAACTACCTTGCATATCCTGTATGTGTGATGATGCAGGCATTTTATTCTGTGTTATCATGACCCACATAGCTGTCAATCTCTTAGCCCAAGAAATTTGGACAAAGCTTGACATAATGAGGGCAAAGGCCCAAAAATAGGGACAGATTGTAAATATTGCTCTTATAAACTTAGAAAGTTGATAGACTAACAGTATTTGGTTTAGCTTGCACTTTTTTGAAGAATATGAAATCTGAAACTCAAATGTATGTTATTATTTAGAGACTTTAATCCTCATAACATCCCAGTGATTTGCCAGACAACCACAGATTTTATGAGAACCAGACCAAAAATATGAGGCAAAAATCTGGACTTTCTGTGAATGTCTGGATAGTTGAGAGGTATGACATTGACCCATGGCTGTGAACTAGACACTGCCTTCATTGCACCCAGCTCTGCATTGCCTTTGATACTGCTGCTACCTGCTTTTTTCCCAGACTGTTTACCATACTCATCAGCTGCTGCTCCTATGACTATGGTGGACTTAGCTGGAATGTTTTCCTGTTGTTGTGATTTTTTCCACATTGTCATGTTATGCACAGATGCACAAGCAACAAAGATATGACTACAGGTCTCAGATGCATATGCAGTTTCCCACCAATTGCTCTAAGATAGTGGAAGCATCCCTTTAGTTAATCAAAAATGTGTTGCACTATGTTACATGTTTCTACTTGGGAAGAGCTATATGTCATCTCTGCCATGATCCTGAGGTTATAGATGAATATCATGGCTCCAACACATAGCATCACCTGCAACACACAGCAGTGACACAATTATATGTGACCTGCTACCTGCTTGCATAGTAACTGTGGGTACTAGCTTCTGTACCCATCTACATATGCATCTACTAATTTGAAGACCATACTTTGGATGTGTGCCCAATGTGTGACTCATGTGAACTACCTGGGTGGTGCACAGAAACATTATAGATGATGCCCTGGGCATTGCTTACTATATAGTAGCTGAAGATGTGAAAGCCCTTACTGTGGACCAAGTGGGGCCTTGTGGGCAATGTGTGTGTAATCAATGGCTCCCAGGTTTTCAGAGAAATGGATTATGTTCTAAATATACTGCATAGTTGTAGCTCTCTACAGCATAATAACAAGGAACAGATGTAGAATATGCAAGGCTGATGGCTGTGATGTTCTCTGCAGTTTGCTGGAAAGTCCCTGCAACTATTCATACCTTAGTGTCTACTGGAATGGAAAATTCATGCATCTCCCTTGCTTCCATGAGTAGGTGACATAATTCAACATGCATTCCATTGGTTATATGCATGGCTGACATAATTCATCAAGCTCTCCTATGGTTTCCATATCCACATGGAAGCCATACACCATCTGCTGGTCAGACAGGTGATAGTACATAAGATGCTGAATGTACTATAGTACAGAAGTCTATGGTGGACCACATCATGGCCATACGGTCTAAGGGTAGCCACTAACATATGATGTCCAGCTGTAGCTGTTGCTGTTCCAAAGATTGCAATTGCATGTACACCATAAATCATGAGCATTCAGAAAAGATCTATACTGTGGAACAGCACACATGTTATATATGCCTCTGAATCACTCCACCATATCTGATATTGTTTTTTGCATAACTTTTGTGATTTGCTTTTCTTTGGGAACCTAATTTCCACATCATTAAAGAGGCATTTGAACATGCTCTATACCAAGTTATTTTTACCCTAGCATAGCTGCTCTGCTTGTGTCTGTGACTCAGCTGCTCCCTGCTCATTTCTGGCACCTGCAATAGTTTGTGCAGTCCTGTGTACTACCTATTTGTGAATCCTAGGCAGAGGCTGTGCTGGAGATTAAAGGAATAGGACCTTCATGAAAGTTATGGACAAATACATCAGAAACATAAGTAAATATTTTCCAATAGTATTTAAGAAAGCAGATAAAACAGACAACTACATATGTATATTATGTCAAGAAAGCATTAAAATATTAGATGTAACCATAGTGGAACTAAGATGTAGGACAAATTACGGTAATAGACTTGAGATGGAAAAAATATGTGCATAGAATTATAGTTTTATATGCATATATAACAAAAAACAGAGAGAAATTATGTTTAAAAATATTCTTGAATATGTTTGTGTAAATATGGCTATTATAGTGGTGGTACAATGGTTAGCATTGTCACCTCACAGCAAGAGGTTCTCCAGTTCGATCTTCGGCTGGGGTGCCTTCTGTGCAGAGTCTGCATGTCCTCCCTGTGGTCGCATGGGTTTCTTCAGTGTGCTCCGGTTTCCTCCCACATCCCAAAGACATGCTGTTGGTGGATTGTACACTCTAAATTGGCCCTAGGCATGAGTCCATGTGTGTGCCTTCTGTGGCAACTCGACACCATAAAACTCTACTGCCAATCATGAGCGGACAGGTGATCCATTGGGGTGACCCCTAACCAGGAAAAGGCCGAAAGAAGAAGAACAAGATAGTGGTGGGTGATTTTAATTGTAATTTAATAAAAAAAGAGCAATTGTGATGTTAAAATGATTAAAGAAATTATGAGAAGTGGAAAGTTAAATGTATGGGAGAATAACCACTGGACCTACAAAATGAATGAAATTAGGACAGAACTTGATAATTTTTAATGTCTGATAGTTTAAAAGTTAAAAAAACAAAGGAATTAAACATGCTGGATTTTCAGATCATGTGGCTATATATGTTAAACTGCAGGAAAATGAAGAATATATAAGAATAGAAAAAGGAATAAAGAGAATTAATGAACAGGAATTAAATTTAAAAGAGAAAAAAATAACTTATTGAATTATGGAAAAATCATATGAATATGAGAAAGTTTTATGAGAACTGGACTGTTTGATGGCTTAATTTTAAATAGAAATATAAAAAGTGTTTTTAGAATGTATGTGGAAGAAAAGAACAAAAGAAAAACAGAAATAAGATATTAAATCAAGAAACATTCAGAGCCTTATTAGAGAAGAAAGATTCATTTTATGAAAAGGAAGAGAAATATATAAAATGAATCAAATTAAAATTAACTTATTATATAAACAAAAATATTGTTTACAAGTTATGAAAGAAGAGGTAGCACCATATGTGAGTAAAATAAAAGAAGGAAAAATAATAAGAGAATTAAAAAATAAGAAAGGTAAGCAAACAAAACAACAAGAAGGAATATATGAAATAATTAAAGATTATGCATTAGAATTATTTGTTTGCTAAAAGAGAAGAAACCATAGAACAAATTTATAAAGGTGAAAATTTAAATAATGAGAATAATGGGTATTTAGAACAAAAATAACTGTGAAAGAATTGAATGAAATTCTAAAAGATATTATCATGAATTTTGCAACAGAACTGGACAGAATTGAATATGATATATATAAAGAAATGAAGGAGTAGCAAAAATAATTTGTATAGCAGTTATGAATGAATAGTTATAAACTGGAATTAAAGAGAAAGAGAAATGTACATGAGTTATAAAAGTTATGTTTAAAAAAGGAAACAAACAGGAAATAAAAAAATTGGAGAGCCATAACACTGAATGATATGGATTATAATTTTTTTATGAGAATAATAACAAAAAGGTTGCAAAAAATGGATAGAATATATGACCAAAGTATATTTGAAAGAAAGATCAATCACTGCTGGTCTTTCACTTAACTCCTTCCTATACCTAGCCAATATCTCAAGATTAGAATCAAACCCTGTACTTTGTTTATGTAAGGTGAAGACCTTAACCATCATGCCAACCCTTACATCATCAAAAGGAAAAGAAAGTCAGGAGTTATTATGTCTAATAAGAGAAATAATTGATGATATCATAAATAAAAATGTAGAAGCAAAGGTTATTATAGGGGATATAAGTAAAGTCTATGATAATATTCAATACAAATCATTATAGGGAGTTTTGCAAGCATATAATGTAAGCAAAAATATTACAAGTAATAAAATCTGTTTATGAAAGGAACTATGTGAAACTAAATGTAAAAGGCTGGATTGGGGAAGAAATAAAAATAGAATGTGGAATAAAGCAGGGCTGCCCAGCTAGCATGGTAATTTTCTCATTAGTTATGAATATAATAGTGAAGGAAATTAATAAAAGGTCCAGTATTGCCAATAATGTATAATTATGTGGATGATATTGTATTAATTGTTAAAAATAAAGTATGGCTGGAAGAGGTAAATGAAAAATTAAGTATAAATTTAAAAAAATGGTTTAAGTATAAGTAAAGAGAAAAGTAAAATATTTGGTTTTAAAGGTATGATAGGAGGCATTGAGTTCAATGAAAAATATATAGCTATATTAGGAATAATATCTGGAAGGAATGAATCATACAACAACAATGGAATAATGTATTCAAAGAAGTAAAAGATATGACTACTTTTTGGCAATCATCTAGATTTTCATATTTAAAAAAGCACATTTATTGAACACCATGGTAATAGGAAATTGTGCTTATGCTTATGTTGCTAACATCTATATGATGCCTAGTAAGTACAAAAAGAAACTAATGATGATTATATTTTCTTTTATATGGGGCTCTAGACTGAATCCAGTCAAGAGAGTGATTCTATATATGAAAGAAGAGCAAGGAGGTATAGGTTTAATAAACCCAATAGTACATGCAGCGTCTTTAATTTTATATAAGGTATTAAAAGGAATCATGAAGAAAAATAAAAATGTGATAGAAATAATACTACGTTATAAATAGAAATAGGTAAGAAAAAAGCCATAATGATGCAATATAATTACTATAAAAAGAGTAAATAATGTAATGATTTTTTATGGAGATTGTCTACTAGAAAATTTCCAGTTAAGGCAAATATACCATACAAGAAATAGCAAGATAAAATAGTAATAAATGTGGAGAGTATGAGACTACTGAGCATGCATTTTTGAAATGTCAAAGAGTTAATAATTTGTGGAAATAAATATGTAAACATAATAGAGTGAAAGGTTTGTTAAAATCTGAACAAATAAATATGGGCATAATAGAATTAGGTTATTATGGAGCACAAAATCAGGAAGAAGTGAAGAAAATGGACAGAGTAATATTTTATGTTTCATGGACTATATGGAATGAGAGACTAAATGAAATTAAGGACAATGGAAAATGGACTTTGACAAAGATTCTGGAGAAAATAGTGTACTGATTGTGGATAAAAGAGTGGGGTAATGCTTAAATTGAAGTTTATAAAGTATGGAGATTTGTAAATAGATTTAAATAATGTAAATGTAGATATGTAAATAATATGTAATGTATATATCAATAAAAAATATACTCTTTGGATCTACTGGATGGTGCCGGAGGGCTCCTACAGCAGCAAGGAAGTGACCTAAGGGAAACAGTAGAGAGGAGAGAAAAGCTATGGAGAGTTTGGAGGTGGAAAGTGAGAATTTTGAGAAAGATATTGTTTAATATGGAGCTTCAGAATGTAAACAAAGATTCCTGTGTGGCAGATGTTACAAATGAGGAGGGTTTAGCTGTCTCCATGGAGAAGGAACTAAGTGAATCTGTTGAAGTGGTGCAGATAACAGAACTGGTATAAGGAGGGCTTGCAGATGACATTCTGTTAAAAATAATCAAGCAGGGTGATCTAGGTGACACTTCTGTTGTTTCATGGGGTGAGATGGCAGATAACTTTTTTGAAAGTGCTGAGGATGGTAATGTAGAAAATAATGCAGCAGTTAAAATGTATTTATCAGTGATAGAAAGTAAAAAAGGAAAGCAGCAACAAACTGGGAAGGTGTCTGGATCTGTGGCAGAAGATAATGTAGTAACTAAAATATATACAGCAATAATAGCAGGTAAAAAGGGATAGTAGCAGCAAACTGAAAGTAAAACTGCTTTTTAAAAAGAAGAAAAGACCATCTGTGAGAATAAAATAAAAATAACACTGTAATAGACAGATATTATGTATGGGACAATTTAGTAACTACTATGGGTTTTAAAGGTCAATAAATTTAGTTTGTTTTATATATATATTGGGATGTGGACTTTTTGAGATTTAACATCTGAAGCTGATGGACTGATGATGACATTTCTGAAATTGTATCCATTTAACAATTTGTTTTCTGGCAGTAA
Source organism: Protopterus annectens (assembly GCF_019279795.1). NCBI lineage: Eukaryota > Metazoa > Chordata > Ceratodontiformes > Protopteridae > Protopterus > Protopterus annectens. Next base: position 153,491,278 of record NC_056734.1, read on the forward strand.
CTTAAATGTTAAAAAAATGTTACTTAGCAGTTTAGAACTGATTAACTGGAAGGAGACAATGTTAAAAAATGCACATAGGGTCTGTGTGAAACTCTTGATAATATTGTGAAATTTAGTGATGAGAGTAATGTATACAATGGAAGGGGGAAGTTGGAAGCTGTTGATGAAACATCTCCCAAGTGTTGTGACAAGGTACAAAGTAACCAGTGTGCAGAGAAAGGACATATAGCAAGAAGGCATGTACCTGAATGTAGGTTGTGTAAAAAGGGACACTTTTGGATGGAATGTCAAGAGCCAAGGTGGCATGTATTTGGCATATAAGGCATTTTCTGACACATTACTGATGGATTTATTGCTCAACAGCAAGCAAAATGGCATCAGAAATACTTGGTCTAAGGATCTAAACCTCTTCTTTGACATTAACAGAATCATTTGGAAGGCCAGGTATATTTTGCTGAGGATACTGCTGCTATAGAACTGACTTCCATCCACTTAAAATAAAGTTCATCTTTGTCTACTTTCAAGCACAACTGAGATCTATGGATGGGAATAAAAAAATTACCCCATAACAGCCCTGTGTACTATTAATTGGCAGACACAGCTCTTAAATGCTTTATCCCATGCATGGGTCCTTGCAAATTATATATGGTATGATCTCAGTCATTCTCATTAGGGGTAATATATAATTATTGACCATGGGATAGGTAAAGCCAATCTATAACCAAATTGAATAGGTTATTTTGAACACTAAAAGGGAAATTGGTTAGGCTTAAAATGGTCCACAAGGGTAGCTAGCTACCTTAGTACTTACCTATGAACCTATGAACGAGTAAATAATGAAAAAGAAGAGGAAAGGGAAGGAAGCATACATGAGGAAGGACAAGAAGAAAGTGGGGGAGATGGTGAATTAGGTGAAGAAGAAACTGTAGAAGAAGCAGGAAAAAAGTGGGGGAGATGGTGAAGTAGGTGAAGAAGAATCTGTAGAAGAAGAAGAAAAAAAATACCTGGGGGAGTGAGGTGAGAGAATGCTTGCATGGAGAGACATCAGGAGAAGGGATTGATACCAATATTTTTTTTGAAATTCTAGCCAGTGAAAATTCTGATTCTGCTGATCAAGGATTATTTGTACATAGATCCAGGAAAAATATTCATTTGGGGAAAGAATAAAAATAAGAAAAAATAAAAAAAAATATTAACCCTAAACTTAAAAAGGAAAGCAACAATTTTAGAGTACTTTCAGTAAATGTGAAAAGTATTATTAAGACTGTAAGCAGGACAAGGATACTGAAATGGTGTGCTAAATGTGATATGGATGTTATTTCATTAGATAATGTAAGATTCCTGACAAGTGAAGAAAGACTGCAAACAGAAAAATTGTGGGGAGGAAATATAATACGCAACTCAGGAAGTAAACATTGTTCTAAAGTGGCTGCGTTCTGTAAAAATGGAAAATACTAGGCAATGAATTATAGCATTATAAGCATAGACACACACACACACAGACACACACACACACACACACACACACATATATATATATATATATATATATATATATATATATATATATATATATTGCAAAGAAAGACAGAATCTTCTTTATCAAATATTACACTATGTAGTTGTCAACTTGAAAATTATAATTACAAGAGACTAATCATGATTTAAGGGTAAAATGTAAACAAATACAGGAAGTGATAAAATTTGGTAAATTAGCTGTGTGAAACAAAAGTCAATGGTTTTATAGAAGGGAGAACTTGTATATGAAATTGATTATTTTGTATTAACAGAAGGCTTGGGATAGCAGATGGTGATACAGTTATATTGGATACTTTAGATCCTTTAGCAATATGGGTGGAGGTGATGGAAGAAAGGGAGTATATTAATATAGGAAAGGGAATAAAAAGAATAAATGAGAAATTATGGGAAGAGCCAAAAATTAAAACTTTTAATTTTAAATTATGGGAAGAAACTGGAGAGTGAGCAGTATTGTAGTTATGGAAGGATCGTGCAACCATGACTGACTTCTATAAAACCTGGTCTGAATGGTGGATTGAATTTAAAAATATATATATATAAAATGTTTTTATTTCAATGGCAGGATGATGCAAGAAAGGAAGAGAAAGTGAAATATGGGAAAATGTATGGAACTGTGTTAGATAATTTACAGAATAATACAAGAGATTATTATGATATGGAAAAAATGTATATTAAAGAAATGATACATTACTGTTTAGGCAGAGATATTATTTATAAGAGAGAAGGGAGGAGGTATGTACATATTTATGCGATATAGTAAAAGAGTATATTAGTATAATGAGGGAAAAGTAAAAGAAAATTTAAAAAGAAAACAAAAGTAAATTATGAGTATAGTAGTATAGCATATGGAAAAAAATCTATAGTAAAAAGTACCGTAGCAAAAAGAAGAAAAATAAGAGAGAATGGAAAGTAAAAAAATATGTAGAATGAGTTAAGGTTCATAGGTAGGTACTAGGCTATCAGCCCAAGGGCCTACATAAGCCTAGCCAACAAGGTTCCCTGGCTTACCCCACCCAAGAAAGTTATTTTCCTGTGCCACTGTCAAGCAAAGCCATAGACGTGATCCCCGGGGTGTATTTCCTATTTCCCGTCCACTCATCAAGATTTTTCTTGAAGAGTGCTAATGAAGAACTTTGCTTGATGTAGATGGGTAGCCTGTTCCAGAGTATGGGAAGTCTCTGGGACAGGAATCTATCCCTCCATCATGTCCTGTTTATTGTGGTGACAAGGTTTAGGTCCCTAGAGTATGTAACTCGGAGGGATTGGGATTTCTTTAGGTGTAGCATGTCTAACAGCTCTGGGTTTGACATAGCTTTATATGTTAGGCAGAGATCACCTCTGAGTAGGTGATATGCTACGGAGTAAAGCTGGAGTTTTTTGAGATGGTCAGTGTAGGCATTTGTTTGAGGCCAGTAATCCTCTTTGTGAGGTACTTCTGTGGCCTTTCCAGCTGCTGCAGATGTCTTGTGAGGTACATTCCAAAAGGGGCATTGTACTCTATAATGGGTCTAATGAGTGTTGAGTAGAGAGGAAAAATTACCTCTTTTTTCCTGGATGAGAACCCTTTTATGATGAGGTGTGCCACGTAGAAGGACTTCCTGACTACTGTGGCGATGTGACTATCAAAGAAGAGACTACTGTCCACTTGGGTCCCAAGGTCTCTTATCACACATTCGCTATTAAGTAGATTGCTGCTTATGTGGTAGTTCATGGGTACAGAGTTTTTACCAAAGGGGATGACACTGCACTTTTTGGCATTGAGCTTGAGGCAATGGCTCTGACACCAGGCATCTGTCTCAGCGAGGCCCTTCTGTAGGATGTCCACATCATTTGGGGACTTGACTATGGCTCCTAGTTTGCAGTCATCTGTGTTAGCCTGTACTTCAGAGAAGTAGATACCAAACAGGAGAGGTCCCAGAACGGAACCCTGTGGCACTCCACTTGTCATTGCTTTGAGGTCAGATTTGGAGTCTGCAACTTTTACAGTGTGGGTTCTGTCAGTGAGCCAGTTGGTAACCCATCTTGCAACATAGGGATTTATACCTACTTTAGTGAGTTTAGCTATAATTCCAGAATGGGGGATGGTGTCAAAAGCCTTGGCATGGTCAAGATAGGCTGTGTGAACCACCTCACCCTCATCTACAGCTTTGGTGACTGCCTCAAAGAAGTTGATCAGGTTCAGGAGGCATGATCTGCCTTTCACAAACCCGAACTGGGTGGAATCCAGAGTTTGGAGGTTACCAATGCCTTTTGTTTATGAGTTCCATGATGATACGTTCCATGGCCTTGCAGACCAGGCTCATCAGGCTAATAGGTCAATAGTTCCCAGGATCAGTGGTGGCTCCCCCTTTGTGTAGTGGGATAACTGTTGTTGTGCGCCATTCAGTGGGCACAAAGCCTGATGCAAGGCTATTATTGAACATGGTGTTTAAGTGGGGAGCCAGTTCATTCTGAAGTTTGTGTAAAATGCAGCCTGGGATGTTGTCCGGTCCCATGGATGCTGTGTTTTTGGCTTTAGAGAGTGCAGCTTTTACCTGTATAGTTGTGATTACAGGGACTCTGCATTCTTCCTGTATAGGTATGGGGCCTTTAGGGGGTTGGGGGTATAGTTAGCACTGAACCTATTTGCCAGGATGTTGGCAATATCAGTTGGTTCTGTAATTTTCATGCCGTTGTGCTGTAGCTCAGAGCAGATCTGGGTGTTGCCACCGAGATTCTTGACATAGCTATAGAATGCCTTGTGGTTGTCCATAGAATTAGTGGCGATTTTGTTTTCATAGTTAGCTTTGGAGGATCTTATAAGGGATCTCAGCTCCTTACTGAGGCTGACCAGTGAGCTCCTCCACTCATGGGATTTTACTCTCTTTTGCAACAGTTTCTTCTTTCTGTTGAACAGTTTGTTTATGGCAGGGGACCACCAGATTGGCTTCCTTTTTTTGGAGGATAGAATTTGAAAAAGTAATTTCTGTTAGTGAACTGGATTAAGTGCATAGGAAAGTAAGCATTGATTCAGTATCAAGCCCACATAGAATGTACCAGAAATTAATGGATTGGCAATGAGAGTTTTTTTGTAAATGTACTAAATGAATGGTTCAATGAAGGGTTTATTTAAGAACTGTGCAGTGGTTGGATCTGATCAGCAAGGAGTTGACCTCTGGTGTGGAACATCGGTTGCCCATATTGGTAATAACCAGGTCCAGGATATTGCTGCCCCTGGTGGGGGTATGGACAAGCTGATCCAGGGCATTGAAATTTACGAGTTCCAGAAAGCATTAAGCAAATGAGTTAGTACATGAGTAGTTTTCCCAGTTGATGGTGGATTTAGTTGAAATTGCCCATTATTAGGGTGTTGGGTGGTACCCTAATATTACCCAGTATATCAAGAAACATGAAGTGGGCATCCTGAGGTATGGTGGGGGATCTGTAACAAGCTATAACCTTGATTGCAGTCTTGCCCAGTGTTAGTTGCACTTGGATAATTTCGGATGCATTATGCCGAGTAACTAGCCTGGAAGTATGGATATCCTTAATGAATATGGGCACGCCTCCTCCTTTAGTGTTTCTGTCCAGGTTAAGTGGCCGAAAGATGTGGTATGAGTTATAACCTGGAAATGCAGGGGTGCTCTCTGGAGCCTTAAACCAGGTCTCCGTCACTGCACAGATATTGATTGAAAAATTAATTTTAAGGTGCTAAAGCAGTGTGCTGTTACTCTGATGCTTACTGTGATAGATGTGAAGTCCTCTTAAGACACTCAGTCTTGTTGGCTGGATTCTGCTGAAATCAAAGTCTGGTTATAGTTGCATTCACAGTCTGTTGCATACAGAAACTTGCAGAATATATACTGATGAGAGAATATACTTTGCAGCACCTGTCTTTACGAGCAGTAACCAATAACTTTTTATAATAAACCACACCTACTTCTGTTACAGCTTCAGAAAATGTTCTACTTTACTTCTCATATAGTACAGATGATGTGAGAGATATAACATTTACCTCAGGACAAACGTGTCCCTACCAGTACCCCTAACATAACTGGATTTAATACAGACTTTAGATATATTTTAGTTAAACACACACCCTCTTGGTTTTGGAAAGATACTGTCTTGATGACACAAATGCTGACACATCTGTTCTTGTGCAAATGCTAAGTGGAGAAAAGCATATTTTTTAAGGAAACACCTTGTGGATAAACTTTCTTAGAAAAGCATATTTTTAAACTTTCATAGAAAAACATATTTTTCAAGAAAACACCTTGTGGATAAACACATGTCCCATTAAAGAAAACAGATTAGTTTTTTTTCTGATATATCCTGTTTTTTTTACATTCTTGCCAAGTCTGTAAGAAGTCAGCTTTCTTGATGTGTGTGTAATACACTCATAATCAAGTTCCTTATTTTATTTTATTTTTTTAAGCCACAGTCATTTAGTATGGATGCTAATCACATATTGGTAAACTGTATTTCTACATTTAAGCAAGCTTTATCTTATTCCTTATTTAGGTTGCATATTTATAGCAAAGTTACTTTCAACCTTAGTATATTGTTGAGCACACTCTAACAATTCCCTCTTTTTTATTTTAAACCAGGGAAATAAATTCAGCATTATTTGAAAATACCTTTTCATTATGACAATTAACAACAGTAACTTGACTAGCTTTTGCTAAGCAGATTTTAATACATGTAAATAATATGCAACCAAGCATTACAATAACAATAAAAGAAATTACAAATACAGTGACGTTTCCTGTCCATCCTGTAAATAGATTACTAAACCATTCACTCCAGTCATCATTCCAGTTTTTTCTAGTATGTTGAGACACTTGTGCAATCACTTCTAAATGTGCTTTTACAGATTCTGTTTTGTCTGTAATAAATGTACAACATTGTTCTCCTATTAAAGCACATGTACCCCCTTGGGATGCTAATATGTAATCTAATGCCATTCGATTTTGCAAAACCATAGTTCGCAAAGGTGTCATTTCGACAGTAATGTCAAGGACTGCATTGAAAGTGGCATTTGCCAATACCTCAACTAGTTTAGATAGTTTTCTTAGCTCCCAAATGGCTTTTGCAGCCCCATACCAAGGGAAAATACCCGCTCCAGAGATTACATCATCTCCTAAATCCATATCTTTTAATTTAATATAATCAAGATTTTGATGATATATACGTGATGTATCTAAGGTGTCTACTGGATTTTCTGGACTTTCAATCACAGGTAATATATCCCCTTTCTTTTTTGCATTTCTAATGCTTCCTTTTGGTAACTCTTTTACATGATGCATTGCTGGTACCACTAATCCTATATAACAGGTGCCATCCCATCCCTTTTGTAACCATTTATAAGCATATTTACCACAGATGTAATATAACCCATCTGATAGAGCAACACTGCTATTCACCAGACTGCCATTTACTTGCCCCATAGTAGGAGTTTTATCATGTACAACTGTAACATTTTTATCTGTTTTACTTCGCCAACATGTAATATTGGTTTTACACTCATTTTTATCATTTTGTGAAAAATGAAATACGGCTGTGTCACTTAATATTAACCGACCCTTAATTGGTATTAAAATAGGAAAACCATGAGAAAATACTCCACGTACTGGTATGTAGTTGTGAAAATTTGTCATTTCAATTGTTTGAATACAGTTGCTATTACCCACTGGAACAGTTCCATTTTGTTGAAAACATGTGATTCCCTGCACTATAGCAGATAACTGTACTCTTGCTTTACGTAATTGTACATTTATGATTTGATCTCCTGTTTCATTTATTAATACTCTCCAACTACTAAGAGAATTTAGTGGTATAGGTATTAAAGGCATTACACCTGTTATTTTTGATATTAAACTACATACCCAACAATTAGAAACATTCTTGCTTTTTGCATACCAACATTGTCTTGCCAAAAAAGTGTTAAAAGATGGTGACCAATTTTGTTCATTTTTCCACATTTCTTTACTCTCTCTCTCTTATGTAACTTTACAGTTTGATCAACAGGTTGTAAGTATAATTTAATACTAAGCAATACAATAATAGTTAATTTGATAGCTATTATCAATTTAAAAAAAACATCCTTTAAATAGAAATTCCATTGCTGAATCATTTTGCCTTTGGTCATCCGAAACTGGATTTCCAAAAGGATGCACTTTAAACCATGTCAATTTCATTATGGTTTTCTCTGATGGAAACCTACAAGAGAATACATTTAATCAGATTTAAATTACTCACTATTTTTGATCATTCTTAGTTGATATTTATGTACCAACATTGTTCTGTTTTTCTTTTTTCCTTTGATTTTGTACACTAATGGTCCAATTTGTTCCACTACTTGAAAAGGGCCTTGCCAATTGCTAGCCCATGGTCCTTCCATCTGGAATGTTTTTACCAATACTTTGGTTCCACAGGGAAGGTTTTCTTCAGCTGGTAATATTGGCACCTTTTTCCATAGATGGAACGCTTGTTCCCTTGCATTATAGTCACATATACTAGTAAGTTGTTTTAGCCATTCCTGATGTTTGCTGATTTCTAGCATGGGCCTACCATTAGGTAAATCTGGGTCAAATGGTAATTGTATAGGCATTTTATGGCCTGTCATTATTTCGTAAGGGGAAATACCTGTTTTGTGGTTTGGTGTTGCTCAAATACCCATTAAAATTCCAGGCAAATGATGTACCCATATATTGCCCTTTTCCAAGCATGCCTTTTTTAGACGTTCTTTTAACGTCTGATTCATACGTTCTACAATGCCATTAGATTGTGGATGGTATGGTACATGAAACCTTTGCTGTATGCCTAACAAATTACACATTTGTTTAGTGAGATCACTAATAAACTGTGGGCCATTGTCTGACTCTATGACCTGTGGCCATCCCCAATGACAGAAAATATTTTTCCATAAGGCTTCTGCTGTTGCCTTTGCTGTCATGGTTTTGGTAGGAATTGTTTCTACCCATTTTGAAAAGACGTCCACTACTACTAGTAGATACCTGTAGCCTCCCTTTGTTGTTAGTAATGGACCTGCATAATCTATTTGAACTGCCTACCATGGTCCATCTGCTGGCTGTACTCGATGTAACTGAGGCTTTTTGCTTTTAGCATTCACCTGCAGACAGATTAAACATTCTTCTAGAATCAGCTTGCAGATCTTTTTTAAATTTGGGTTCCAATCATTTTCTTTTACAGCTGCCCATAACTTATCAGTTCCTATATGGCCCAATATTTGGTGATTTAACTTGACCAACTAGCGTGCCAATTGAAATGGTACATATGGCAACTGTAACCCTTTGGAAGTGGTGTATGCATAGTACTCCTTTGGTGGTATACCTGCTAATCTGCATTGATCAGTTTCTTCTTTTAAGCCCTGCTGTTTTTGTATATTTACAAGGTCTTTTTCTATTGACTCTATATCTAACTTTTTTAAAACACTAACTTCTATACTGGCATACTCATATTCTGGAAGTTCTTTTCCATTTTGTGCTGCTTGTTTTGCTAAAGTATCAGCTAACACATTTAACCTGTAAGTTTCACTGGTTGGCTTTTGATATGCTTTTACTTTTAAGATGCTATACTGTCCTTGTTGTTTTGACACTGTTATAACTTTATATATATATATCTTTTAATACTTCAGCATGCCGTAATGGTTTACCTACACTATCCACAAATCCTCGCCTTACCCAGGTTTCCATATGCAGTCTTAAAGAATTTACTACGTAAGCACTATCTGAAAAAATGTTAACAGGATTGTAATACTTTAGCACATACAAAAGTGCCTCCAGTTCAGCTCTTTGAGCTGACATATGCCCTGGTAACTTGATTAGTTCAGGAGAACCCAGTTGTGGATTCTCTGGAACTATGGCAAATCCTGTCCAGTTTCTGCCTTGGTCCCAATATCATGCTCCATCCACAAAGATGGATGGTTTAAAGTGATCAAAATCAGATACTGAAAATTGCATATCAGGTGACATTATTTTTTCTAAACAGTTATGCTGTTTTCCTTCATATTCCATGTGATTTGACAAATAGTATTTGTCCCCTCTCTGTATAGTAATAGTTTTCATTCCAAAAAGTGCCATCCATTTTGCAAAGACTGCCTGACTAATGTTTGTTTGTTTCTTTTGGCTTTTCCTGGTTAGGGGTCGCCACAGCGGAACTCCGGTCCGCTAATGATTGGTAGTGGATTTTTACGTACCGGGTTACCAGCCCTGATGCACAACCTTCAACGAAGGCACGCCCCATTCACATATGCCTCCACACAGAAGACGCTCTAGCTGAGAACTGAATGGGACAACATCTTGCTATGAGGCGACAACGCTACCGCAGCACCACCTCCACAGTGATACCATCTGTAATTTTATTCATTTCAAAATTGTCTATCAAAGCTTTTACTGCTTGATGTGATGTTTGTACTATAATGCTGGAAAATACGGTCAAATATTCAGTGTGTTTAATACCCCAGTAAATGGCTAATAATTGCTGTATACATGGATGGTAGCCCAGTTCCACTGGAGTCATCTTCCTGCTAAAGAAAGTTACTGGGCATAATGTTTTTCCATTCTGTTGTTGCTACCATGTGGCCATTCCTGTAGTAGTACCACAGACAGTGTTTTTTTTCCTGCTGCTGCTTGTAGCACAAACGGTAACCTTGGTGTAGTTGCTATTAATTCTGTAGCTTGTGCTAGTTTTACTTTTATTTGTGAAAATGCCTCCTCATCATGAGATCCCCACTCTAAAAAGGTGGAGTTCTTTTGTTCCTGTAACATTTTGTATAGGGGAGCAGCCACAGCTGCATAATCTTCTATAAATTCCCTATTGTAATTCATGATTCCCATGAATTTATGTAAATCTGCTATAGTCAGTGGCTTTTCCATTTGTAAAATGCCTTGTACATATATAGGGCAAGGAGACCTTCCTGTAGATTTTATAATAGTACCTAGAAACTTGACTTCTTGTGACATAAACTGAATTTTTTCACTTTTAACCTTAAACTCTGCTTGCTGTAGAGTATGAAAAACTCTCTTAAGAAGCTGTACATGCTCTTCTACTGTTTCTAAATTAAAATATCATCAATGTAATATATTACTGAATTATCCTTTTCCAAATGTTGTAGAATAGATCCTACTGTCTGATGAAAAATAACTGGACTATTTTGAAACCCTTGTGGTAACCTTGTCATGACATATTGCTGGTTTTTAAATGTAAAGGCAAATCTTGGCCAATCTTTTTTCCTGAGTTGTACTGCAAAAAAGCCATTTGCTAAATCTATTACTGTAAACCACTTACTTTGTGGCTTAATATGTGCAGCCAACTCTGGGACTCCTGGAATCAAATGTGCTCTAGGAGTAGTATATTGATTAACCTTCCATAAATCAATAACAAGACGATAACTACCATCTTTTCTCTTAACTGGCCAGATTGGTGAATTTGTAGGACTGTTGCCTTTTTGTATAATCCCTTCTTTTTCCCATTCTGCAATACATTTTTCCATATGTTCTTCTGCTTCCCTAGGAATAGGATATTGTTTTTGAAAAGGAGGTATATAGTCCTGATCACTTCCTACCCCTACTGGGCTTTCTAGTTTCCCACAATCACTGGGACCCTTGGACCACAGATTTGGGAATTGCTGTTGTAGATGCTTCCAGACATCCTCACTATCTGTATTTACATAGCCTGTAGGTTTTTCAGGTTTGTCAGGTAGAGAGATTGCATAGCAACCTGTACTTTGTTCTTCCTCTCTGTGTTGTTTGTCTCCCATCCATAGAATGTCATTAGGTAAATCAATTACTATGCCCAAAGGCCCTAGAATGTCCATACCAATAATGGTATTTGTGCAAGATGGATGCATTAAAAATGCACCCTTCCATGTTTGTCCCTCTTGACTAAACTTTATGTCCACATTTTGGCTACTCACTGCATAGCATCATGTGCCATTAAATGCTGAAATGAAAACTTTTTTTATAGGATTTGCTGGTAACTGTCTGTTTGTGACAGATACTGCTGCTCCTGTGTCTATTAAGACATTTTTCCACAATGACCCCTCTACCCAAATATCAATCAGTGGTCATCCATCTCAACCCTTTTTAAAGGTAGTCAGGAAAGATACCAGAGCGGGGGGTGTACATCCCTATTGTAAGGAAATCCACTCATTCTCTCCTTTATTATCAAATGCAATATGACACACCTCATGTTTTTGCTTGTCATCTTCCTCTGTGTCTGAATGATCTACATATTTAGGTTTTTCAATCTCTTTTTTTAACTGTTGCCTAGCTATTCCTTCTGCTTGTTCTATCAAATGTTTCAGATTTACAGGTGAAACTGTTTGAAAATCTACAGGGCATACTTCCCCTTTTTCTGTATATTGATGGCTCTTATAACTGTCTTTACCAATATTGTAAGGTTTTTGTACATAATCTTGCTTTTCTGACTTTTCTTGTAAATTTTTTTGCTCTCTTTTTGGAAACACCCCCTGTTCTTCCTTCTTTTTATGCCAGGCTTTGTAATGATCACACTTGTGCTTAACATGTCCTATTTTTTACAAAAGAAGTATGTTGGTGTATTTTGCTCATTACCTGTGCTTGATCCTGGTACTACAGACATAGAGGCAAGAGCTGGTGGTGCTGACGCAGCTCTTCCTTCTGGTGGTTGGTCACACCACCTTTGCCTTCCCCTATTTTTTACCTCACCAATTATTTCAAATGGTTCACTATTATCTTCAAATGTGAATATATGGTGTGAGTATAATGTCCCATCATCGGCCATAGTCCGTCCCCTCATTAGTTTTTGTACCATATCAGTGAGGGTATCAGAATTTTCTTCATAGATACATTTAATATCCCCTAGAACCCCTTTGACTTGTTCTAAGAAACAATGTATTAGCTGTTTTTGCATTTCTCTTTTTCCCATAACTCTGTTTTTTGATATATGATTTGAAAGGCAAGCCTAAAATGTTCACTTGGTTCCATTAATTTATTTGTGATAGTAATTTTAAAATTATCTAATAATTTGGCTGAGAGAGGCTGCCCTTCTGTAAATGCCATTAAAATGGCTGTCATACATCCTACTTTAGTGTTTAACTGATAATCATCTTGTTTTAATTGAATGAAAGTTTTAAAACATTTGGGAATGAACATCCAGAAACATCTAAGTAATGCATCTGTCCAAATATCAGATCCTGCTGTATATGCCACCCATTCTTCAAATGCAAGCATGTTATAAAATATTCCTTTTTTATCATTCCACTGTGGTAAACTCTGTAATAATCTAGACTGTGTATATAAATCTGCAGTGGTTCCCTGTCCTTGTTCTATAATTTGGACTGGTTTTGTGTTTTTTAACTCTTCCTTTAGCTGGGATATCAAAATAGTATTTTAGAGGTTATTCTCTGTTAATTCATCTAATTCTTCCTTTTCTTTCAGACGCTGTTTAAGGTCTGTCATTTCTAATTTCTGTAATTGTTTAAGGGAGGTATGATACCTGTTATTAGATTCCTCTGTTGACTGCAGGGCTCCTATGCACTTTTGACAGAGATCTTGGATGTAATTTCTGAACTTTTTAAACTCACTTTGTTTTTCTTTTAAAAATGTATTAAATTCTTCTGTCAATGTATCATAAGCTTTGTTTCTGTCCTCATCTGTATATGTAGCCGTGGCATCATTCCATGCTTGTACATAATTTTTAAAGTGAGTTACAAGATCTACAGGGGACTCTGTCAATAACAAATTTGACTGCTGTTGTAATTCATAGATTAATGTACTGACAGGACATAACTGTTTTACATCTGGATATAATGAATACTCTTTAGCCTTAGTTAATGCTATATCAGGAACAGATCTGTCTTCACAGTCTAATTTTTTAGCAATGTAATGCAATACTTTTTATGGCATAATACACAAAATGCAGTTTCTCTTGAATCACGCAATAACCATTTACTATGATATTTTTTGTTGCAAATACCAATCAAATGTTACAATCCACTTATATAATGCCTGTATGTCAACCTGCCCTAAGAAGGTTTTACACTTACTAATGTGTTGTGTATACTAACATTGCAATTTACTCCATATTGTATCTGGTTGTTCTGTGACATTAAGAGTAAAACTTGACTTACATTTGCTGGAATTCGGTCTTATAGCATCCATACTAAAAAATGTGACGTAAAAAAAAAGTCTTACCAGTGAGCAAGAAAACAAGTGATCAGGCAGTTATTGCAAATGGCTGGAAATTTTTCAAAGTCACTTGAGAAGCTGGTGAAGCACAGCAGGCAGCGACTGCTGTGAAAGTAGATGTCCACCTTTTCTTGGAAAATTTATGACACTGCAACTGTTCCGGACTTCAGGATCAATCAGACGTCTGAAAAAACTGTACTTCTGCAAGCTGCATAAACTGGAGTATTTCTGTTTAAGATTCAGACATACATACAGATGTTAGTTACTGCAATTTGACTGAAGTAACCCTCTGCAGGGCTTACCACTCCCTCTGTGTTCGAATGTAGGCTAGTGCGCCATTGAAAATTTATTTTTAAGGTGCTAAAGCACTGTGCTGTTACTCTGATGCTTACTGTGATAGATTTGAAGTCTTCTTAAGACATTCTGTCTTGTTGGCTGGATTCTGCTGAAATCAAAGTCCTGTTATAGTTGCATTCACAGATATTTGTGGATAAACACATGTCCTGATATATCCTGTTTCTTTTTTACATTCTTGCCAAGTCTGTAAGAAGTCAGCTTTTTTGATGTGTGTGTAATACAGTCATAAGCAAGTTCCTTATTTTATTTTATTTTATTTTTTTAAGCCACAGTCACTTAGTATGGATGCTAATCACATATTGCTAAACTGTATTTCTACATTTAAGCAAGCTTTATCTTATTCCTTATTTAGGTTGCATATTTATAGCAAAGTTAGTTTCAACCTTAGTATATTGTTGAGCATACTCTAACATCAATGTTCTCCATTTTAAGGAGTGCCTCAAGTGAGTGCATTCTGAGGTTTAGACTTCTAGCATTGAGTAGCATTACCCTCAGATTTTGCTTTCTTATACCTGCTACGGCGGTGAGTTTGTCGTTTGAACCTTGACTAAAAAAGGCACTATAGGGGTGGCAAGAGCCTTAGCCAGTATCCGGAATCCCAGGGATGACAGGTGCAGGCCATCTCTAGCAAAGCATCTAGGTCTGTTGATCATGTTGTTCCAGGCAGACAGACACTGGATCCCCTTAGAATGACACCAGAAGCTTAACCAATTGTTGAAGTTAATCATTTTGTCCTTGTATTTTGGTATCATTCTGGGTGATGGCAGGATGCTACTCAGGACTAGGGTCATATCTGCCTGGGCTACATAATCCGAGAGCTCTTCCATGTCTCTTTTCATATAGTCCAGGGAGGTACACCTCAGGTCATTCACACCAACATGGACAATGACAGAGTCATATTTGTACTTGTTGTGGAGTGACCTGCGTGCTTGCATTATGTGGTGGATCCTGGCACCCGACAGGCAGCTGGCAGTAACTTTCTCCTTGTTTAGCCTGGTGAGTGGGACATCAGTTTGCCTGACTATAGAGTCACCTATAACTAGTCGTTGAGTACATTGATTTGCCTTATGGGCTGAGGTTGAGTGGCACACTGATTTTGTGGGCTATCTGTCATTGGTTAGTGTTCGGGGGTGGTGGTTGCTTACGTTTCCACTTTGGAGGTCTCAGTAATTTGGGCAAATTTTTATTGAGAGCCTCTGTGAATGTAGGTGTGTGTTTTGTGTTACTATGTGTGGGTTTAGGTGGTGTAGGTTTTGATGGACTATGTGTTGAGTGTGATGTGGTGCAGGTGTTTACCTTCACCTCTTGACTGTCTAGTACAGTCTTGGCTGGAGAGAGCTTGGCTTCCAGTTTGGCTATATAAATGCATCTCTCACAGGTTGTAGTGTTGGGTGGTAGGAGGAGAGGGTTGTCAGTGTACAAGAGGCAATTGCTACAGTGCCCCAAGATGCCCAGAGTAATCAGGTGGACAGGGGAAAATACCAGGAATTGACCCTTATATGCCTGGATAGGTGCTTATTAATTTAAGTACTAAAAACTTTTTTTATCCTAACAAGTGAGGAAAGTTGAGTGCTGCAGTAATTTGTAGATTATTTAGTGCTTGCAACGAGTTTTGACCAAGTGCTAAGCACAAGGAAACAGTTTTGAGTGCTAAAACTAGAAAACTGTCTAGTTCTAAGGGAAAATTAGAAGAGCAGACTTTCTGGTACCGGGAATAGTTTAACCCTAGTTAAACTGCACTGCGAGATGTGCAAAACCTCAAAAACACAGGTTTTTAAATAGAAAGATGAAAGGGATAGAAATTGCCCAAAATGGCCAATAAAACTACAGATTCTGAGCTGAAACCACTCCTCCAGCAACAGATAGGCTGCTCAAAGCTCACAACTCTCACTGGTGAACAGAGAAGCTTCCTTCTATCTTAGTAAGATCTGGGCAACACAGGAACTACAAAACAGCCCAGAATTCAGCAAAATCTGTAAACCGGACTCTACTGGTTATAGAAAGGTGGGAAACAAGTAGAGAGATAGGATGTTTTTTGGGAGGGGGTTGTTTTTTTTTCAAAAAGTAAAATAGATACAGTAAAACAAATACTTTTAAAGCAGAAAAATGGCTATTGCACTTGAGTGTATAGCCCTCAACAGTTCAACAGTTGAAAAACGCTTAAAAATGATCAGTTAAAGTGCAAACAGTACCAGAATTAAAAAGAAAAAAACAGTTCAAATAAGTTGCAAAGTTAATAAAAAATGCTCAGAATAGTGTGGCTAGTGAAAATAAGCAATAAAAAGCAAAACAGAGGTATTTAATCCACTCAAAGTCCCCCTTTTCTATCTCTGCTGCTGTAGAACTCTGCAGGACATCTAGGCAGAATCTTAGTAATAGAGTGAGAATGTTAGTGAATGAATGGCTGAAGAAAGAAACATGCATAAAGTGTAGTATAAGACAAGGTTGTCCCATGAGTGGAATATTGTTTGCATTTGTAATGAATGTGATAATGAGTGAAGTAGCTTATAAAATGAAAGATGCTAGATAAGGGATGCAAAAGGGGATGGTGAATCCAGTAGTTTTGACATGCACAGATGATATACTTATAGTTGCTAAGAACAAAATGTGGATGAGGAAAGTGTTGGTTTGTGTAAATCAATATTTAAAAGAAATGGGAATGACCATGAATAAAGATAAAAGTAAGGGTTTGGATGACGGGATGAAAACTGAGGGTATGTATTTTCAATGAATGAAGTGTCTTTGCTAGGGATAAAATCTGGATAAAATTATGTAGTTATGATGCAGTGAGAGTGCTAAATAAAAGAAATGAAAGAAATAAGCCTTACATGGAGGACATATAGATTAGCATTCAGGAAAAATGCTTATCTGATAAATTCTGTGTTAATGGAAAAACTAGCATAATTATCCAATATGATATGATCCAGAAAAATATGAAAAAGAAGTTATGCAATTGTAGTTCTCTTTTGTATGAGGTTCAAGATAACTCCAGTGAGAAAAGGTGTGCTGCATATGAGTAAAGATGAAGGGGGATTGGGGTTAATTAATTCATTTGTTTATTTTGCTTCTTTAAACTTTTATACGAGTATTAAGTTGGGAAAGGAAAAAAATGAGAAATTAATTATGACTGTTTAAATATAAGTATAAAATGTTCTAGGAGATGATGAGAATAAGAAAAAGGGAAAAAAAAGAATATGTAAATACATAAATTAAAATTTATCAAGAAAAAGTACTAACATGGAAAATAAAAATTGATTTTACAGAGAAAGATAAAATGATGTATTTATAATAATATGATGAAACAATATTATCATGTAACTCCATGGGAAAATTTACCAGAAGATGTGATTAAAGCCATAAAAGTAAAGAAAAAGTAGTGCACTGTGGAACAAATTCCAAAAGAGTTACTCTTAGTGCAAGTCTGCCCTAATTCCAAAATATTTGTTCTCAGTGTAAGCCACTCACTTTGGTGTAAAGTCTATCTATAAACAGGCATGCAGAATGGGCCAGATTCCAAAAGACCTGCTATCAGCCTGCTCTCAATGAAGATCTTTTGAAATCAGCCCAGAAGATAGTAGAATGTCAGGATTTCTTATGGAGACTGGAAATAAATTAGTTACCAGTAAAGGGTAATATGCCATATAAAAAGAAAGTTGAAAGAGTGTGTTTATTTGCTGAGGAGGAAGACACAATAAAACGTTTTTTGAAATCTAAAAGAATAGTGAAACTCTGGATAATGTTCTGTGAAGATTTTTTTTTGAGAATATAATGACAAACAATATAGATATGAATATGGTTATTTTATGGATATTATAAGAACAAGGCAAAAGAATGTGTGGAAAGGGGTAGATACAAATTTATTTTATGTAATATGGGTTATTTGGAATGAAAGACTGAATAAAATTTTGTTTAACAGGAAATGGATTTTGGCAGATATATTGAGAAAAATTATATTGTGGAAGAAGGAGTGGGTTAAATTATGGGATAATAACAATGAAGATGTTATAAAAATGATAAATAGTAAAATAGAAATGTATATATATATATATATATATATATATATATATATATATATATATATATATATATATATATATGTGTGTGTGTGTGTGTGTGTGTGTGTGTGCTTGTAAATATGTACATGTTGTAAATATGTAAATGTTAGTAATGCTTTTTGTGTTGTGTTAAATAAAGGACCTCTTCCCTTTTCAGTAAGTGCTGTGGAATTTCTTATATCCTTCTAAGCTACCACCAACTCAAGAAGATTGGGCCTTAGATATAGATATAGATGTAGATATAGATATAGATATAGAATACGTGTGTGTGTGTGTGTGTGTGTGTGTGTGTGTGTGTGTGTGTGTGTGTGTGTGTGTGTGTGTGCATTTATGTGTTTTATTTATTTTATTACTAATTGGGTTGTTGGTCTTGCCCACAGACCCTTTTCACAAGACAGTTCTAAAAGGGTTCCTATTAGATGACCGAAGATGCATTATATGGAATGTGTCTTGGTCAAACTTAAAACAACGAAAAGGCAAAATAGTGAAGTGGCTTTTAAGCGAATTCTTTCCCAGGGAAAGAATTTGCTTGGCCGCGTCCGTTACTTTGCCATTTTTGGCACTGTAGTGCAATCTCAGAGTTGGTATTTTTAAGTAGGGGGCCCCCATACATCGGGGGGTGGGGGTGAAGCCCCCCACTTTATGTATTCTTTCATTTTTTTTTCCTTTTTTTTTTTTTTTTTTTTTTTTTTTTGGGACAGCGATTTTCTTCCCTTGGAAAAAAATTGTTGTTCTGATCTTTCGGGGTTGATTATTCATCGTTCGCTTTTTTAAGCATACAATGATTAATATAGACCCTTCTAAAATGATGCGGTTACTTAGATTACATAAAGAATAATATATTATATAAACAATATTATTGTTTTGAAGTCGGTCAGTCTGCTTCAAATGGATTTGGTGTTTTACACAGAGAGAAGATAATACAGACTATATATCACTGGAAATAAACCTTTTAACAGCAAGGTGACATTTATTTATGCAATTAAGTGGCTTCCCTTATTTACAATGTACAGACAATACCTACAGTTGTCCAAAATTTGTGTTAGGTTCATCCAGTAGCTGTTAACAGTTATTGAGTAGCAAAATTATTATTATTACTATTATTATTATTATTATTATTATATGCTAGTTGTATTTTCCTTTTTGCACAATTTCTAATAATTTCTGCCATATTGTGCCAGACATTTCATTTATTATTATGGGTACATTAATAATATCAGGCAAGTGCAAAGAGGATTAAGGCTGTGAGCTGTTAAGCTTCTTCATGGGGTACAATTTCTATGTGTGTGCCAGCATTGATTCCTTTGTTTAGAGAGATTTCTCCTTTCTTCCTGTTTGTGCAGCCATGAAGTTGGTATATATTAGTTTCTGGCAGGGAAAATCTCTCCTACATGGGTTGCAGATGGGGCTTGCAGTAGGAAGTTTTACCTTTCCGATGTTTTAGTCTTTTGTGTTCAGCATTTTGGTTCCTCAATATATTGATGGTCAAAGTTTCACAGAAGATCTATCGTATAAACAGAGAATAAAGCATAGCATTGCTTTGCACTTTACCATCAAAGAATAGACCTGAGTACATTTTCATGTAAGTACAGAGTAAGCCTAAGGCAGATAGCATCACAGCTATTTGCCAATGTGCACAATTATTTGTTCAAATGTCAGATTCAACTACATGTGAAAGCAAAGTATTCTGACACTTCTCAGCAGTTATGCAGCCAAGTGTTTAGTGTATATATCTTTAAAAGCAGAGTTTAGGGAGTGAAGCTCCCCCCAGTGGAGCGTGAAGTGGAGCATAGCTTCCATACACAAATGTTTTCTTGTTTGTTTGTATTACTGTAATTTGCTATGGAATGGTTGTTACTTCAACTAGCAGTTCATTTCTAGTTTTTATAGTTCTGACAATTTCTTTTTTTTTTTTTTTTTTGCTGTTCTAAATGTAGTGCCGTCACATTCAATATTGTGGCTTTTAATATATGTGTATGTATATATGTACGTGGTCAGTCTTTATTGGCTAGCTTGCTCAAAACAATCACTGAAATGTCTTTTTCATATATTTATTTTTTTTATTTAATTCTGTATACAGGTATGGGGTACCAATCATATTTGACCATTTGAAGGCTCAGCCTGGGGTACACACATAGAAACAACAGTAAAATTAGATTAAAAGTATAACTAAATTATGCAGTATAGTGATATAACATAACACAGATGTAAAAAATATATGTACATATTTACAAGACGGTTTTTAAAACTAGAAGGATCAGGAGAGGGCAGATGAGTGTGAAATGTGGAGCTGGAATGCACATTCTTGAAGAGTATGTACAAACATGGCAGCACAGCCTGCTGAGACATCCATGCTTCTACCCTTAAAGTGACAGTAGTAAAGATGCATCTTCCAACGTTTGTTGGATTAAACATTATATAAGGTACTCTCACTATTCTGGAACAGAAAACTGGCGCGTAACACTTCTATGCTGAATAAATGAGGTGTTTATTTCCTGGCAGATCAACAGTTAGGACTCATACTACATCTAGAATATTCAGTAATTAAGAAATCATGATAAAAGACCACAATATTGAGTTGGAGAGATGACTATAGCCCCAGGAGCTATCAGTTTATATTCTCAAATTCTATCACAGATGAAGTAGTAGACTTGTATGTTCAAATTATGTCACAGAGGGAGAAATGCTGAGGTTTGATAGACAGGTACCTGTACTATTGAGAAAGAATTACTAGATGCCACAGTAGAAAAACTCACCTGAAGCAATGCTGGCCCTGCTACCTGCTAAGGTACCCTGTAAGCAGGTAAGGAGGGTCAGGCAGAAAAGGATGCTTCATATTAAACAGACTGCCCTAGTCATGTCAAAGGTGCCATACACCCCCAGCCCAAGCAGCTGCCACCATGGCAGGGTACATTTTTAGTAAAAGCTGTGCAGCAAATGAAGGATGCTGTTTTTATGTCATCTACTATGGAAGACCTCCAGGAGCTGTGCATATCACCATTGTGAATCACTGATGGCATTTTTCCACCAGATCCTCTACATGCCAGTAGTTCTACTCTATCATAGCTGCAGTGCTGACAGGGAGCAGCTGTCATATATGCTCTCTGGTATGTACTTTAATGCAAACAAAGGGCATGGCATTACACATCTGTGTATTTGAGACACTCCTAAAGCAAACTGAGGCGAATGACACTGACCTGAGGTCAAGGACATTTTTCATCTATTCTTATTTTATAGATTATTTTTGGTGTAAGAACACCGGCCCTAAGTTACTTTTTTGGTCATGACTTGGGGACAATGTCAGTAAAAAAAGTATATGTATTTAGTAAGATATCAAAACGATACAAATATTTGTCAGGAAGAAATGATATGAATAAATAAGTGGATACACTACAACTGGAGTTGGGCTGAACACAACATTAAGTTTTAGTGTTAATTATGTATAAAAGATGCATTTTAATGTGCATGCCAAAAACTTGCATTTCACTGCAAGCTGCATTTACTGTACAAGCAAAGATGCATTTCAGCATGCAGGCAAACTTTTTAATACATAAGGCAGGAGCCCTTTATTCTGAGTTAAGTTACTGATGTTAGATACAGTGCTTAAATATCGACTTGTGCCTAGAAATGGAAATACATAATTTAGTTATTTCTTCCTTTCTTCTTTCTTTCTTTCTTTCTTTCTTTCTTTCTTTCTTTCTTTCTTTCTTTCTTTCTTTCTTTATTTCTTTCTTACTTTCTCTTTCCTTCTTTTTTGCTTTCTTTTTCTTTCTTTCTTTCTTTTTCCTTATTTCTTACTTTCTCTTTCCTTCTTTCTTGCTTTCTTTTTCTTTCTTTCTTTCTTTTTCCTTGTTTCTTTCTTTCTTTTTCCTTCTTTCTTTCTTTCCTTCTTTCTTTCTTTCCTTCTTTCTTTCTTTCTTTCTTTCCTTCCTTCTTTCTTTCCTTCTTTCTTATTGGCTAAAAAAGGCACTTGAAAAATGCCAGTGTGCGTGTGTGTGTGTGTGTGTGTGTGTGTGTGTGTGTGTGTGTGTGTGTGTGTGTGTGTGTGTGAGAGAGAGACAGATAGTCCAAGAAAGAGAATGTGTCAGGGCATGTTAGCCTGGATCATTTGGATGATCAGGTTATGACCTGTCATAAAACTAAAAATTCTTCCTGCTTATTACACTAGAGTCAGTCTTTATTCAGTTATGAAGATAACAACTCAAGAGGCTGCTCTGACACTTAATGAGAAAATGAATCTCAATGCAAGAAATATATGGTGTAATTAGTTAAATCCGGTGAAGGAAAACAAAAAGCTATCATTTGTAATGTGTCTGTAGCCATGACATCTGATGGCTATGTGATATTATTTTATTTTACCTTCACAGTCCACTTAAACAAATTGCAATACATTAAAGTATTCCAATCCAACCTGCTCCACACAAATCACAAAGACAGAATTATTGCCAAAAATATCTAGTTGATCACTGCCAGCATCATTGTAAAAATAATAATAACACTTATCCCACCATGCAGTTCCTCTCATCCCAAGTGTCCATAATTCTGCAGAATGTTGTTACTTTTGTCTCATAGCTTTGGACCTTTCTGGTAAATTGCTGACCGTTACATTCAATCAATAGACATTAGATATTCATACTGCTTGTTGCTATTAAAAAAGACCTCTTTTGGGCAGCTTCAAACCTACATTTGAACACTGCAAGAGGTCTGCTGCATGATCTTGCAGCATTCAGTTTAACCTGATGTGATTTGTTTGTCAAGTCAACTGGAGCACCTCTCCCCAGGAGTACCCTCTGTGCCACAGGAGCATTTTCTTTTAGCAGGGCCTCTTTATTTCTTTATTTTCTTAGACCAAAGAAACATTCCTCTAAATAAATAAATAAAGTGCATTGCCCATAGGTATTTGCTTAACTGGCATATGCATAAGGCTGACCCTAACTCCTGACCACATGCCAGCTTGAAAACTTGATTAATTGCAAAATCTATTTTGGTACAATGCAAGGCATTATGTATCACATCTGTCTTCCAGTGTCTTTGAATATATAAGGAATAGATATATTAAAATATTCAGGCTTAGTATATGAATGAATGTATATTGACATATTTACCTGAAGAATAATTTTCTGAATGAGCTTTGTTTCCAACGGTGTTAAAGCACAACATTTGAAGGCTGGAAGCTAGAAATTAAGTTGAAAAGAAAATGTTAACTTCTGATTATAAAGCAAGTAAAGGTGCCAACTTCTTTTTTTTTCGCCTGAAAGACTGGAGCAGAATTTTTTTTTTCTAATTGGAAAACACTTTTTTCTCAAATTGTCTTATGAGTATTGAGTTGGCAGAAAGTAAAATATTTGTAATTTTCACTATTTAAATTGTAAGGGAATGACCCAGTAGTAAGACTGGTTTTGACTGTCAGGCAGTAGATGTTATTAATCAATCTGAAAGTTAGAAAAGGAGTGTGGTACACGCTGTTATTGGGAACAGATTGATTATGTTTTAGTAAAGAGCAATGATGCTCAATTCTTGAGAAGAGGTGAATGAATCTGAAAATGAGTTTGGCTGTAGCTTAAGGAGTGTGGGTATTTTGAGAGGAGTTAAAGGCAGTTAGGAGTACTGCATATTCCAGTCGAGGGACAAGAACATTCTTAGCTACTGCAGTATGGGCCTGAAGAATCCAGTAATTATAAATTTTATAAGAGACTTGAAATTGTTGGGCAACTTTATTGCTTATCAATTATGTGTTTTTTGAGGTAAGCAAGGGATCTACAAGAATGCCAAGATATTTGTAGAGAAGCAGAGAGGTTTTGACACTTAAACCAAAGGACATAGAATCTGTTGAGCAGAGAGAGAGTTTTGAAGAGTTTATTTGTTAGCCTATTATAAAGTAGTTTTAAAGTCAAAGTAAAGGTTATTTTGCAGTATGGAGATATGTGTGGAGCAGAGTTATACAATACAGCATCACTACCACACAGTGCAATACTGGGTGTAAGAATCAAGCAGGTAAGAAACTAACAAATAGTTAGAAGAGGATTACACTTAGTACAGTGCCTTAAGGAACTCTAGAGTCAAAGGTACCTGTAATTCGATGACTGGATGAGTTGGCAAAAGAGAATGTTCTTTGGTTGAGATTGTTGGAGAACTAGGTAACAGTGCTACTCAAAGCCTAGGATTTAGATTTTTTCTAAGAAGACTTTGTGGTTGAAACATTCAAAGACACATTTCAAGTCTGTAAAGATAACATCAGCATGATGATTTCTTTTCAAGGAACAGAATATTTTGTCAACAAATCATTATATGGTTGTAAGAGTGCTGTGACCTTGTGTAAATCAATGTTGACTATCAATTAAAATTGTTAATGTGTTATAGGATTTGATTCTAGGATTTGATCATGGGGGTATATAGCGAGACACTGAATGGGTGTGGCTAACTGGAAATGGGAGAGGAATTTTAGAGCTGGGTCAGCTTTGATCATGGCTACAATTTTAAATATATAAACTGCTATCATACATCAGTGTACATGCTAACTACTATTTAGGTCTTCAGAATCCATGCTGAATTAGACTGAGAAGGAAATTATTTCAGGCAAATTAGGTGGTTGGAATTCCTTTCTCAAACTATCTCAGTCACATATTTTGAAAATAAAGACTACTAGTTCATAGTTTTTTACAATAAAGACCAAGTGTTTCTATGTCTAGACATGTTAGTTTTCAAGGGAGAACCTGCATGCCCAACTACACTGCCACTAATTCAGGATTAAGTTGTCAGAGGCTTTCTGGGGAGGGTCAAGAATAAAATATAATGTCTTATAACCTCCTTCTCTGAAAAGGGTGAAGTAGAGAAATTGTCTTCATAGGTAAGTGCTTGAATAACATCACAGTTAGAGAACAGGGATGCAGGATGAGTGTCAAAATAAAATCTGGAGTAGGATGGTGTCAGTGCAGGGAATGTTCCTTAACAGAAATGAGGAACACACCATCACTCAACACTTATGCATACCATGCAGTCCAGTTGCAGGGATGTTAAGGTAGGGGAATTAAAAAAACTTGATTAAAGATCCCTTAACTAAATAAACATTCATAGTATGAGCATTTCTTGAATTCAAATTAATAATGATAATACATTGTCCAAAAATAGCTGTCTCTTCAAATGATATATATTGATTAAAAATTAACCATCTGTCAATTGGAAAATTTGAAAAAATCCAATTGATGTTATTAATTCAAGTATAACAGTACAATTTCTTTATAAGCATGTTAACTAAGTTAAAGTCTATGAAATTCCAGGGTATATCTGGAAATTACATAAAATCCATATGCCATCAGATAATGGCAAATTGTAATAGCTATTAGTAAGCATACTAGAAAACCATAATGTTTTCCTGCACCATGAGAAAATCATTAATCATGACCACAGTATATGACACCAGTCTCCCAGGGCCCCACAGCCATGCCAACAACATTTATTTAAAGAATTCTAGCCCCTTTTATATGGAGTCCAATGGGTTTGATTATAGAGCTTCTGTTGAATAACTCTCTTCCTTAATTATCTGAAGTAACCTCCATATCTCTTCCAAAGTGACTGAAATGCAAGAATTATAATAATTAATGATGGCTCTTGATCACACTTAACTATGATCTTACAAATAAAGCCATACTGCTACCTTACCAAATATAATTGGTAATTAGTCTTTCTTAGCCACTAAGGGAAACAGCAAGTGAAATGAGAAAAAACTTCTGTAGCAGTTTATTAATATTTAATTTTACTGTTTTTATATCCTATTAAAAGAATATTTATTAACATATACTGAAAGGCATGTCAAAATATGTAGTTCTTGTCAAGAAAAATATATTAATGGTAATAGGTGCTAGAATTTATTTAGCAATAGCTGAATAGAAAGAAAATGATTATTTCTGAAAAAAATGGGTATCTGGGTCTTCAATAATACCTGAAGTATGCAGTTGCCATATTCTTGAGAATAATTTATATAAATGGTTTATCTTGTAATTTCTGCCAATATTCAATATGAATTCAAAACTCTGCAACCACAGATGTCCTAGGATAATTTATTTTATAACAGATAATATATTGTCAGTGGCACAACAGATAGAACTCTTACTTTTGATGCGGAAGGTCGTGGGTTCTCTTCCCACACCATGTAGAATGATTGCTGACACTGCAGTACAGCATAAGGGGTTGCTGCACTCCTGAGTGTGCAGTTTCAGATGAGACATTAAACTGAAGCCCCATCTGCTTGAGTTGGTGATAGCTTAGGTAGATGTAAAAGATCCCATGGCACCTATCAAAAAGAGCAAGTGTCCTTTAATTATATATGCATATCTACATATATCAATATATATATATATATATATATATATATATATATATATATATATATATATATATATATATAAATTGTTTTACATTTTCAAAGTTCATATATCAAAATTTACCATTTCTGTATTTTTATATTGACCCTCCCCAGTCATTTACCATTAACTATAATCTGATTTTCTTTAGTATTAGTGACAATACTCATTTTTCATTAAACATAATTTCATAAATTCTTTCATTCCATAACACCCAAATTACACAAAATACTTTATCTAAATCTATCTTCAAATTCTTGTCTGGCTTTCATAATATCCTTATTCAATCATGTTCATTTTTATATCATCATAATTATTTGATATTTTCAAAAAAACTATACATAATTTATTCCACAGTTTTTTAAGTCTCTCACATAAAAAAAAAACATGTTCTGTTGTTGATTCTTCTTTTTCTTCTTCATAGTATAAACATATTCTTTCCTTTTCTTTTTTTTTATAAGTCATATTTGTCTTAACAGGTAATTTCTTTATACCCGATCTCCACAAAAAAATCTTTACATTCAACATTAGATGCACACCACTTATTTCTTTCTTTAATTGCTTTAATCTTTACTTCTGAGACTTTTCCCATGGATAATACAATAATATTTCTTTATAACATTGTTATACCATACCTTTCTATCTTCTTCCACTTCATCATTTTTATTTTCTACATTTTTATCTTTTCTTGATAATTGTCTATTTCTTCATTTAAACATCCCTTTGTTCTTTTATTTCTTACATTTTCCCAGAATTCCTTATATTTATACTTCAATATATTTCTCAGTAGTTTATTTGTTCCTTTTAACTATTTTAATACCTAATATAGATTTAATGAAGCAGCATAAACTACTGGATATATCATACCTAATCCTCCTTCTTCCTTGTTCACATATAACATGTCCCTCTTAAAATAATTTAGTCTTAATCCCCATACAGAGAAAAAAAATAATTCCAATAATTTTTTTCATATGCTCTAGGAATCATAATAACACTGGACAAATATGCCATCTTTCCTAACTTGGAATTGATCAGGTGTGCTTTTTTCTTATATGCTAATCTGTACAATTTCTATAATATACAAATATCTTAAGTTCCTTTATTAGTAATTCCTATCCCTTCTTATAGTCTTCTTTATCAAAATGTATCCCTACATCTGATATTGCCCTCAAAAAAATTGTATATCTGCTATTTTTATTGTATCATACAATTCTTTATGCTTTTCTTTATTAAGCATCATGCCTTCAATTTTCAACTAAATAAGTAATAACCTCCCTCATTCACTCTTTAATTTTAATTTTTATAATAACATCATCTGCATACGATATCATAACTTGAATTTCAACTTCTGTTTGAAATTTTATAATTTGCGTTAGACATTTTTGGTACACCTTCATGACCACTGTACTCATGACCAAAACAAATAGAATACTACTCAAAGGGCACCCTTGTCTTATACCACTATTCATATCTATTTCTTTACTTGCCCACCTATTATTTAAAACCCTTACTTTATTATTCTTATAAGCCATTCTGCACACTGGCTTAACTTTATTATTACTATAGTACATACCCATTATTTTCCACAATATCTCATGTTGTATTGAATCAAATGCTTTGTTAATATCTCCTATCATGAGTTTTGTATTGTATTTCTTTCTTTCTATTTATATCATCTATAATTTCTCTCACTATGATTAATAATTCTTGACACCTTTTTCTTCAGTACCATACAGACTTTTTTCCATTATGTATTGCATCTTATTTTTAAATCTGTTTTATATTATTTTCATAAATATCTTATAGTCTGTATTATTTAAAACTATTGTTCTCCATTTTTTTTATATATTCTCTTTTTTTTTCATTTTTCCAAATTAATTTTAATACCCCACTATGCACTTCTTTATATTTTAATCCTTCATTTAACCATTCATTAAGTACACACATTAAATAGTTTTTTTGCCCCCTTTCTAGATTTTTATACATTTCAAATCCAATACCATCTGGGCCTGATCCTGATTCTTATTTCACTGTTTAAATACTTTTTCTGATTCATACAATGTAATATTTTTTCCAAGTTTTCTGTTACTTTGCTCATTTATTTCATTTCTCACATTATGCTACTATCCTCCTTTACTATCTTGAGTATAATTAAATAAGGTGAAATGTCTTCTTTGCTCCCTTTTATAAATACTTTTGTTTATCCAATAATTCTCTAATTTTCTGATATTTTTTCTTATAAATTTCTTTTTCATTTCCAGAATACATTTTTTTTGTTATTGCTTTCTTAAGTTATTCATCACATCTTTATATATGTTATCATATTCTTGCTTTTTTCTTTATTTTCCAGGATAAATAATCATCTTTATATTTTCTGCTAAAAGCAATCCCCCATTTCATCCAGCTGACATAAAAATCTTTCTTGGCGATATGATCCTTTGTTTTCTTTTTTTATTCCATTTCTTTTCAAGTATTCTTTTTATGCCTTTTCCTATCTGTAACACACACACATACACACACGCACACACACACACACACATATATATTTTTATTATTATTTATTGCCAACCATATTGCCAAATTATTTGAAAAATTGTTATAGTAGTTTCTTCTTCCATTATACAAATTTCCTCTGATATCAAAAAATAGTCTTTTCAGTTTTTATAGTATCCCTTCTGTAAGTCCATTTTATATTCCATGTAGTTAATTTTCCACATTTTATTACTTCTATCATTTTTTTAATATAATTTCCTCTTTTCTTTTTATTTTCTCTTAAGTCACAGTTGCAATCACCTGTAATTATTTTATCCATTTTAATAAACACACAATCCAGTATTTTCTGAAATAAATTCTTCCCTTTATTACTAGTTACATATGGATATATAGCAATAATTTTGTACACTTTTTCTTGCCATCTAAAATCTATAATAGCTGTTCCTCCCATTTTAACCAGTATGATATCCAGGGTTTTACTATTGTTCTACATAGAATTATTATTCCTGATCATTGTTCATTCCTTTCTCCATGTTATTTCCCCATCCCATAATTTTTGTGTCTGTAGACTTTCTTCCAATGTCAAAATGTCAATGTCACATTTAATGCACCATTCTAAAATTTATATCTTTCTAGTAGTATTTTCTTATTATTAGCATATACAGAAATATTTATTGAATTATTCCTTTCTCTATTTCCTAATTTATGAGATATTATCCTATACTAATTTCTTGTAAGAAAGGCTTCATCCATTTCTTTTCTTCTCTTCCTTTATATTAATAGCTTTACATTTTCTTTTTCTATCTTTAACTCTTCTACCAATAGAATTTTTTCTTCCTCTTACCATTTTTCAACTTACATCTTCTTTATCACTGACTTCTAATTCTATCTCTAATTCTTCACCTTCCATTATCTTTTTCAGTATCTCCCTTTTTTCTAAGGTTTCATCTATTTCTCCCTTATCTTCAATCTTTTCTTTATCTTTCTGATTAGTCTGATTTTAATATTTAGCTCATCCTCTTTTTCTTTACAATCTATCTATAAATGTCCTTTTTTTGCATTTATAACATTCCAGTTCATTTTTGGCTTCATGCCCTGTTTTACCACATATATAACAGTGCTTCTTATCACAATTATTAATTAAATGTCCTTTTCCACAAAAATAATATTTTTTGTTGTCCCCAATATTTCACAACTCTCTTGTATCAATTTCTATTTTTAGAATTACATTACTATCCCATGCCCCAGTCCAAAAAACCCTAGTGTCATTAACATTTGAAATATCTATTATTTGTTTACATATATTTTTAAATAATCTTTCAAAGTCCCTCATTCAACCTTTGTTCTAAATTGTATATGTACTTTCTTTTTAGTCTCTCAAAATGATGCTTTTATTACATATTCATTCCAAGGATTGTTATTTTACTTTTTTCAGGCTTGCACAGAAATCTCTCCATAGCTTGTATAGTCTCAAAAATGTTAAAAGAAAGTTTGTTAATTAAGATAAATGATCTCTAGTGTTTTTGTCCCCAAAGGTAAAGCTATATTGTCCCATGCCTCATATCTGTTCAATTCCTTTTCCAGTTTGCTCTGCATTCTTACAACAAATCTTTTTTTTACACCATCTTCTTTTTTCTATCTATCACTCCCTGTCGTGTAGGTGCCATTGTCTCTGTATAAGTTTTCTTTTTTCAGCTTCTTGCTTCCGGATGCTTTTCTTCATCTCTTTCATTTATTTTCTCCACGATATCTCCCACAAAGCACTGTGGTCTGACTCACTCTGATTTACTTATTCTTGTAATATATCATCCCGCAACCCTCAAGATTGGAGAGTAAGTATAAATTCCTCCACAGTTCTCTTCTCACTTTGTTCAGAAAACTTCATCTGGAACACCTCTTCTGAATCTTCTATCTTCACATTACAAACTCCTTCCGAGCTGGCATTCACCTCTGCTTCTTCCTACTGCTATTACTCCATTTCATGCACCATCCTCCCAACTGTCTCCATGCTAGGATCAAGATGTGTGTACATACTTGCATTCAAAACAATAACATCATATGAGTTGGTGAAGTTCTCAGATAACCTGGCTAAATTTCTCCTAATACTATAAATACCACCTCAGGTCTCCACTGAAAAGAGGCTACTAGCCTAGTGGGACTAACCTGGTCAACAAAGGAAAAATAAATAAATAAATAACTCCTTCACTTGAAGGAGTGGTTAATATAGCTCCAATGGATCAAAGGTGATCCTTCTCCCCAAATAAATTTCCTGCAAGACCTCTTGAATTTATTATACTGTAAAGTTTCCAAAGAAATAAATGATTTTTCAATACAAAAGTACAATGAGGAATACATCTTTAATTTCCAAAAGGTTATCTCCCAGCAAAGGACAAATTCATATTGTACTACTTATGAGACACATTTAGCATTAATTCATGTATAAATTTTGTATGTGAGTCTGAAATATAATGACCTTATCTTGCATAACACCAGCCCAATATTTTTAATTTATTAACTAGGGTTATATGTAAATCTAAAGAGGTATTTTCAATAAGCAGTAGTACCTTAGTCTTATTTGGATTGACTGTATAGATAGTAATCAGATGAAAGTTAGAAATCTTATGAAATTGAAATAAAGATAACTTGACATCTGACAGTGTAAGAATAATATAATCTGCATAAAAACACATGTAAAATATACTTGTAAACCTATCGCTGGCTTAATTTTACTGTCTTCTATTAAATGTAGAATCGGGGTCTATGACAAAAAAGGGGGAAGGGAATAATGGGCAATTGTGACAGACACTATTTAAGTGATCTAATATTGATGAATCCTTATTATTAACCAAATTCTGGAATTTTCTTTTATCAAATAATGCATGTATTAGATTTAAAATCTTAAAGGCCAATTTATAAAAAGGAAAGTAACTGATATAAATAGCCCACATTGTTGTGACAATTGTTTCACAAGCATTCACTGCACAGAATGACATATGTAGTTTTTTGAAAATATCAATGTCATTCATATTAAGTAATTGAATAACTTGAAAAATTTGATCAGCCAACATTATCAATTTGCCTGGTAAAAAGTCCAAATTCAAAAACTGTGAACTAGTTTTGGTAGTCTTAACATTAAAAAGTTATTGATTATTTTGGGAAGAAGCTGATAATCAGAATTTATAAGTGCTGTTGGCCTATAGTTTTCAAGGCGTCAGAGTTTTTCTCTACTTTTTTTTTCAGCAAAATTATCCTAGCAAGTAAAAAAAATGGTTATGTTGATAGCATATGTTATATCGGACAGCTGTACAATCAATACAAATAACACTCCTGAAAATTCTTATAAAACTCAATAGGAAGACCATCAGGATCAATGACATTTTTAGACAGAGTGATATTAGTTGGCTTCTCATTAAATCTTCACATAACCTAAAACAAGGGAATTCTGTTGTAAGTGGATTGGCATGAAATATGAAATTATCCATATCAAGTCTGGTCACTTTATAAACATCCACAAAAAGTATCCAAAATTTCCATAGTACCAGAAGAAATTCCTGAGAAGGTTTTAATTGTTTCAGTAAAGAGAGACTCGAGTCTCTAATCAACTCATTCCTTCCAATGGGGTTCTGGAAGTTTGTACTGTATATTTCAATAGACAGAGCCTAAGCTTTTTGACAGAATCATAATTATATCCCCACATTTTAAACAAATGTTTATATTTCTAGAACCATAGGAGTTGCTAAAGAAGCGTAAATGGCAAAGTATTTTTAAAACTGTAGCATTTTTTAGGTTCTAGGTCTTCTATGTCTAAATCTGGATTTTATAAGTCACAATTAATATAGTTACTATTAAGTTTGTAATATTTTGTAAACAACTTATAATATCTCAACAACCTCTCAAATTACACACATACTGTCAGCAGTATTTTTCATCCAGCTGAGAACCTTCATGTAAGGCTAAGTAGCTCTGTCTATGCTACTTGGTTGTCTAGATATTTAGAAAAAACATGAAATGTATGATGATATAAAGAAATATTATATGAACAATTAACATCACTTTACCTGCACTAGTCAGAGGTCAGATATCAATACATGTTTTGCCATTGTGTAAGCTTTAAGATAAAATCTTTAAATGTGTTGCATGTAGCATGGCTTTGTAATTATTAATATAAATATGAGCAAGAAATATTTGATGCCTAGAGCCATCAGTAGGATGTAACTGCAGTAATGCCTCAGCTGTAATTAGTTAAGAGAATTGTGAAATAATACTACAACCATTCCTACTTCAGAATATCTAGATTTTCTGAACTTGTAAGAGATACAATTAAAGTGTTTAACAGACTGAGTTTGAATTTTATTAAGACTAGAATACATGCAGGGGAGAGAGACAGGTACCGCCATCTCAGGTGAGATCCCATTGGCCCATTTGCTCCCTATCTGAGGGCCTAATTTGTTCACTTATTATCCTGGAGAAATGATGTCTTGTTGGTAGTAAGGGGGCAGACTGGTGGACCCAGTGAACTCTTTTCTCTTCCCATTAAGAGCTTCTACACCATGTGGTATTTCATTAGAGCTCTGCTATAGTTGCCAGCAATGAGGAACATGTGTGTTGGTGCCTACATGCTCAGCCAAGTTTCCTGGCAGCATATGCTCTGCAGACTCACACTCTGCAGGTGCTGTACCTAGTGCTGCCTCCGTCTTGTCAACCAAGCCATGAGCCAAAACAACCTTCCTTCCACCACAAACAGTGAGCCAACAATGGCCACTCATTCCTATCTTCCCCAGCCTGCTGT
Source organism: Protopterus annectens (assembly GCF_019279795.1). NCBI lineage: Eukaryota > Metazoa > Chordata > Ceratodontiformes > Protopteridae > Protopterus > Protopterus annectens. The sequence continues at coordinate 153,525,041 of NC_056734.1, forward strand.
CTCTAGTACCCATGGCTGTAGTCAAACACTGGCCATCTGAGTCACAGTTAGAGCTTCTTCCCTCTGTGGAGCAGGAGCAGATATAATTGCTTGTAATTCTTTAATGTCTTACAGTGGAATTTTCAGGATGTTTGGATAGATAATGAGCTGTATTGTCTTTCTTTTCCTATACTAAGGCCATCTCAGTCCTGAATCTAAATTTAAAGTAATTAAATCTTATCTGTCCTCCCTTTCATTTTATTTATCCTCTAGTTATATGGTATAGGACTTGGATCTTTAATTGCCTTTTAAAATCTTGATTTAGAGCTATTACCTAGAACTGTCCTACAAAGGAGTTATAAACAGATAAAATGAAACCTACACAATTTGTTTAGAGAGAAACCTTGTTACAAAACTTACTCAGTGGCACACTAACTAGCACTTGGTCAAAGGTAAAAATATGTTTTGACTAGTCATACATTTTTGTCTGAATTATATTTTTGTATAGACAGGATATTACTTTAATTTAGTTATGGGGGTACCTTTCATGAGATAAATTTTAAAAACTTAATAGATAATTGTTATCTCACTGCAGTGATGGTGCTGCGGTAGCGTTGTCGTTTCACAGTTAGACGTTGCCTGTTCGATTCTCAATTAGAGCATCTTCTGTGTAGCGACATGCGTGAATGGGCGTTCCTTTGTTGAGGGTTGTGCGTTAGGCCCGGCAAGCCAGTACATAAAAATCTACTGCCAATCATTAGTGGACCGGAGTTCCGCTGTGGCGACCCCTAACCGGGAAAAGCTGAAAGACACATACAATAGATAATTGTTATCTCATGCAGTGTAAGAACAACATTTCTTCATATTACAAGCTATGTGCAAGTGAAGCAATTACTATATAGTACTTCTTCTCAAGGTGGTATGTTCTGAATCTACAACCAAGTATTACCATGTAATTTAAATGCCAAATGAAAAATAAACCATGCAAATGTTCTGGGGAAATGTTTGGAAAAACAAATGGGAAAAAATAAGAGAGGAAGGCAATCTGAGAAAACACAAATCACCAAATCAAATAGATATTTATTGCAGATGATTAAGTTTATGAGCTGTTAGTGAGCTTCATCCTGAAGTTCTTGGTTTGATTCATTCATTCAGTAAACATGCAGCAGAATATACTTATTTTGTACAGTATAATTTTTTTTATTATTTAAAAAGTTCATGATAATCCAAGAGGGGGGGTGTTTGGAACAGCAGACTGAATACATTTATGGCAGCTACAGTTACAAGCTGATACACCCCTGGGCCTAATGGCCACATTTTGCTGTTTAGTATTTTGAAGTTATTGGCTGCAAAATTATAAAGGTCTCATTAATAAACTTACAAGTCATAGAAATCAACATGTATATATCTGTATGTATGTAACAGCATTTTAGATTTCTATATGTACTTATTTATGCCATTTTTACTCTTTGTAAATTATTTATGTTTTTTTCCATTTGAGTAATATTTTGCAGTATGTTTTTGATTGTTGGTTATGTGATTTGGGGGCATTTTAAATAAAGGGGCTGTACTTTGCAATGTGTTCTGATGATGTCTCATGATACTTTCAGATGAAATCCCTTAATGTATATTTGATAAATCAGTAAATGTCTGTCCAGTATTGTGCATCTACCTGTTGTGTTTTTATTATGAAATTCTCATTTTTCAGAAAAATAATTATCATAAAAATGAATATTTTACTAAAATTCTGTTTTGTTTCATATCTTCAACTCATACACTCAAACATATTAATAACATTGAGTCAAAATTATCAAAACTGATCTGGTCCCCCAAATTAGTAAAAATTAAATATAGTGAATTAACACCTCCTAAATTAATTGAGGGTATGAGCTTACACAACTTTCATCTATAGTATTTAATTATTAAAACACATATAGCAAGGTTTGCTGTTAAGTTAAATTATGCAACCAGGAACTGAGCTCTTTCTTGTGGTAATATCTGGCATAAATGTTTAAAGACCTGCTCATGTAGTATTCATTGTATTCCTTTTCAATCATTCAAAAGGCAAAAACTATGAAAATACTTCAATTCTTCCTAGTTATAATAAGTGCACAAAAATGAATGGCTTGATTGAAGTTAAATGATTGCTACATGCTACTGCAATCAATTAATTTTAATTCTAATATTTCACTAAATAATCAAATGATTGACAATTTTTCCTTGTTAAAAAAATCAATATGAGAATTCAATGACTTAGATCGAACACTGGGGGGCATATACATCAGAAACTGGACTTATCTAAAGGATATCTACCTAAACCAAATCATATTATTCATTATATAAATCCTAAATTTACTTTTAATTAAAACATGTAATACCTAAAATAAAATTTTTGAAAGAATTCTTGCATATATTAACCAAAAACAAAGGACTGTCATAAGCATATAAGCTAGCAATTAACAAATTTACTCCTAAATATCTATACTCATCAGCTTGGTATACTTATAAACTCACAAAAACCTGGGAGAACCTTATTAAAGAATCTATAGGGTATAGTTTAAAATGCATTACTCTTAAAAGTTATTTTACCCAATTCATGATATTAAATAATGCATATCTCACACCTGTTAAAAAACTTATATTACCTCAACTGTATCAAGAATTGTAATGACTGTAGGGAGGAAACTGTCAATATTTTTTGTTATATAAGCATGTTCAAAAGATATGGAAAACTTTAATAACTAAGATTGAATCAAACATTCTTGGAACTGATACTATTGATTGGAAATTAGCAAGTTTATATTTACTGCCTCTAACACTCACAAGGAATATATGTTTATTTTAATTATCTCTGTTTTTCCTTTTTAAAACTATATATCACAAAACTGGATAAATGTTAACTCTATTAACTGGAATAATTTTATAGACATGGCTTATAAACACTTAAAAACTTTTAAAACATTAGCAAAATTCTGACACAAATGCATAACAGGACTACCTTGGCCAACTGTCAAATTTTGCTTAAAATATTATTTTATTTACTAGTTTTCAATATATAAAACTCAGCACAAGTATACTAATGTGGGTCTACTTCAACCCATCAAATTTACATTTAGGGTGTGTACTAGGCTAATGGCCCTGGTGCCTTTACAAGCCTAGCCCATAGGATTACCCTGACATTGCGCCACCTGAACTTAGTTCCCAGTCCCTCTGTTGAGTAAAGCCACTGGAGTGATCAATGGGGTGAATTTTCTATTTTCCATCCACTCATCAAGATTTCTCTTGAAGAGGGCCAGTGAGGTGCTCTGCTTGACATGTATGGGAAGTCTATTCCATAGCATGAGCAGTCTCTGGGTTATGAGCCTGTCCCTCCAGCATGTTCTGTTGATTGTCGTAATAAGGTTGAGGGGTCTGGAGCATGTGGTGTGGAGGGATTGGGATTTCTTTAGATGGAGCATTTTTAACAGAGCTAGGTCAGACATGGCTTTGTAAGTCAAGCAGAGATTGTCTCAAATCTTCATTAATCCAAAAGCAGGGACTGTCGAAATCCTTTCCCTGTGAAAGGAACCACTTGGCCACCATGGTAAAACTTTGCCCTTTCTTCAATGTAGTGCAATCTCAGAGTTTATATATTTAAGTAGGGGGATGTAGTGGTGAAGCCCCCACTTAGGTGAGTTTAGTTTTGGTCCATTTAGATATTTTCTCATGGTGGCCAAGTGGTTCCTTTCATAGGGAAAGAAGTTTGGCAGTCTGTGCTTTCGGATTAATGAAGATTCGAAAAAGTGGACTCGGGTAAGTAAAATTTGAACAAATATAAATTCAATGGGTCGAAATAGACCTGCTAACATACATGGCTAACCCTTATTTCTTTGCATTAAAGATAAAACTTTATGGTATTTATAGTAATCCATTATAATTACATTTTTTTCTTGCTGCCCTATACATAAAAACTGTAGGTCAACTTTAATCATCACAGAAGTCCTGTGGTCTTTTTATCTTGTTTCATTATGTTTTTATGTAAAATATATAGTTAGTAGAGTAAAGCGGGTAGTTAATAGGGTTAGTGGGGTAGTAATCATTGTATTTATTGTATAGTTTATATTATGCTTTGTTGTTGATATTTTTTATGTATTTGCTGCTAGTATAAACATACTTTTTAAAAAAATTTAAAACACGTGGAAAATGTAAAACTGTAGGACACGTTTCATTTCTTTCTCAAAAAGTTCTAGAAATAAAAAAATAAAAAGTTAAAAACATACAAATATTTCACAGTATTACTTACACAAGGTGATATACAGGAGGTAGACCAAAATAACTAGGATGTTAATATCAACCCTGTTGAAAAACATAATAGTAATCCTGAAGATGGTTTAGCAAGATGTAATATAGGTACTGCTGTGCTGATGAAGACAAAAATGATGCATTAAGTGATGGCTAAGATGTAAACATTAGTGAAGTGAAGGATGAGAAATTTTCCACTATTGGAAAGGAGTGTGAAAATGAAACATAAATATTGTTGGGAAGAACATAAAACAAACATGTATTTCTATGACTTCTTTAAAGACACAAATTGGTGATATTGTGTATACTCAAAAAGAGTTAATGCAAATTGTAGAGAAGCATTTTTTTCCACATTTGAAACTTGTGCTTATAAAGAAATTTGATGCTAATACAATCTTGAAAAAATCTATTGTTATGACACAACTTAATGTGGTCCTATCTAAAATATTTCTTGACAGTTCTCTGGTACTTGATTGTGTATCATATATGTTTTATACAGACATGTCTCAGTAGAATAAACAACCATTTTAAAAGGTATTAAATAAATAGCTTACTCTGTGACTACAGAAAGAATTATGTGAAGGAGTTATTTTGTTTGTATATAAAAAGTATATAAAAAGTGCTAAAATAGTATAAAATTAGGGTCTATATTGGAACACCAAATTTTTAACAGTTCGAATCACTAACGGTCGACCCTTTATGATTGAAGTATTAAAAAATTGAATGTTCCTAAAACCAGCCCCCCCCACTACTTAAATATACCAACTCCGAGATCGCACTACTGCGTAAGAAAGGGAAATCTTATCTTTCCGCACCCTTGCTTTAACCCATCAGGGTAAGTTTTATTTGTTCAATTTTTTTTTTTTATTTTCGAAGTTACGGAACTTTGATCATATGGTGTCGACCAAATGGTATTTGAAGTTCTGTAACTTTGAGTTTGTAATAAGTAACCATAAAATTATATACATAATTGGAGACTTTTGATATTAGTGTAGGATCATAGGAACTTGCTAGGCTATTGGCCCTGAGGCCCTTACAAGTCTAGCTAAGAATTTAGCCCATGTTCTGACAAGACAGCACCTGATACCCTTGTGCAGGGGAGACACAGGTGGAATCCCAGTGGTGTATTTTTTGTTCCCCATCCAGTTATCAAGGTTGCACTTAAAAAGGGTTAACGAGGCATTCTGCTTGACATGGAGAGGGAGTCTATTCCACAGAACAGGGAGTCTCTGGGACACAAATCTATCCTACCAACAAGTCCTACTGATGTCACAGATCAGGTTGAGGTCATGCATGTGGGTTACTTGAGTGGAGCTTGACTTGCAGATATGCAGCAGTACCATCAAGGTGGGGTCTGAGATAGCTTTGTATGCCAGACAGAGGTCACCTCTGAGAAGTCTGTATGAGACTGAGTAGAGGGACAGGGATTTTAGTCTATCTGTGTAGGGTAGATATTTGAGGCCTTGGATTCTCCCGGGGTGGAACCTCTGTGGTCTCTCCAGCTGCTGCAAGTGCTTTTTGAGGTATATACTAAAAGGGGCATTGTACTCAATAATGGGTAAATTTAGTCTACAGATTATTTTTTTGTAAAATATTGTATATTAGCCTAAATAATGTTTTACTTATTAAATTTCAACCTGGACTATATGAAGTTAAAATTCTATTCAGTATATGTTTATATTATTAAGAGAAGATACTCTATACAAATAGAAAACATGATGGCTTCCTTATTGCATGTAATGTTAAAACAGCTGTTGATGTGGCATCTAATGATAATATGTGGGATATTGTGCAAAGTCATGGGATAAGTCAGGAAATAATTTGTGTTATTAAATCATTGTATGATTTTACATGGATTACTCTTTTGGTGAATGGTCGGTTAGGATAAAAGATTAAAGTCTGTCATGGTGTAAGCCAAGGATGTCTTTTAAGTGGCTTGCCTTTTGGAATAATAATGAATGTTATAATAAAATACTCTTCCAGTCAGTATAAGCAAGATGTTCAGGATTTTTTCCCTGTAATATTCCTGCCATTATGTTTTACCTATGTTGATGAGTTTAATATTAAAGTGAAATCAGAAGACTGGAATATTCTAGTATAAAACACCATTGAGGGTCTATTATGGACAGTAGGATTAAGTTTTATTGTTCAGAAATATTCAGGCTTTGGATTTTCTATTAATTGTCTGTATTTTTTCCAATCACACTGACATCAAAATATTAGGAATCTAGTTTGGAAATGAAATGATCATTAGTAAACAATGGTATAATCTACTGATACTCACTAGTATAATACTTGATTCAACTAGATGGTCAACCTTTCAAATGTGATTTTAAAAAAGTGTTTATATTACACACTACAATACTTGAAAAAATAGCTTATATTAGTAGTGTTTTGCCTTACCTAAAACTAAAGAAAATATTATTAGAAATATTTTTTTTTAATTCACTTGGGGTTTGAATTTAAATCCAGACAAAAAAATGTGATTTATTGTTCTGAGGAAGATGGAGAATTTGGTTTAATTAATCCTGTTGTATATTTCTCTTATTTGCATTTGTGTAAAGTATTAGAAAAAAATCATAGTAAGGTAAAAAGAGAAAGAGAGGATCTGTAAGATAATTAAAAATACATATATACATACACACACACACACACACACGTGTGAGTGTGTGTGTGTGTGTGTGTGTGTGTGCATATATATATATATATATATATATATATATATATATATATATATATATATATATATATATGCATATTTACATAAAAGCATAAATTGGTCAACAAACAAATAAATACATTAGGAGTGAACATTCTACTGAAATGTACAAAACTGCTAGTAGAACTATGTAAGTGTACATTTATCTAAAATTTAGTGTTAAGTATTTTATAGAAGCCTGCATCCCTCCCATTCCTTTCTACTTAATATAATAACCTCTGAAGTGGCCATTACTCACAGAAAAATCCAAATACTTATTTTGGCAGTTGGCACAGAAAATCAAGTGTTTCCCTTTTTGTGCTCATGCTGTGCTATGTTCAGACAGCAGTAATCGATAAAAGTAGTTTTGATTATTTTGTCAGTCAACTTTTTTAGTTGTATTCATATAAACTATAATAATGACCATAACACAGGCAATTAAAAAAAATAATCACATATTCAACGTATTGCACAAACTATACATTCAAGTACAATGTATTCACATATATACAAATACACACTCCATAATATAATTCCAGATACACACATATACACTGCAACACACCGATATATATATATATATTATATATATATGTAGTTTACTATGAAAACGTTGAAATGGACTTAGTCGAATGATCGTATCATTGACCCACGTCCGCGAAATGCCACAATGCTGAATGCTGACATTGTCGGATTACATCCTAAATTTCACCTCAGAACAAGCATTAACATGGATCGAGATGGGGTGAGATTTGCACTTTAACAATGTCGGAGTTTGACATTGTCACCGATCGATCTCTGGATTTGGTCAAAGTGGATTTGACTGAATCCACTTCAACATTTTGATAGTAAACCTATATATATATATATATATATATATATATATATATATATATATATATATATGTATATATATATCTGTGTGTGTGTGTGTGTGTGTATATATATATATATATATATATATATATATATATATACACACACACACACACACACACGCACACACGCACACACTCACACACTCACACACTCTAGCATTTTTTATAGAGGACAAGTCGCCTATATCCCCGTCCCCACTTGTGGGAGTCAGTACACAACTTCAGCCTATGCAGAATACCAATTGATTGAGGTGATTGGGCATGTATGGAAGAACTTAAGTGAGACTGTCTTAATCTTAGCATGGCTAAGGGCTAACAGTGACTGTAAGGGTTGTTTTAATTGCACAGTTTCACAACAGCACCTATGCACTGTATTTTAATTTGCAAAGATCGAGAATGATGATAGTAATGGTACAGCACAAACCTGTCACCTATATGCATTACCTGGTACTTGAATGCAAATGATTCAGTTGCCACCTAAATAAGCTGTAGGTTACCTTTATAGCTGAAAAATTTTGATTACAGTTGTATGGCAAGTACCTGCTATGGTCAGTACCTGTTATCCGACAGTACAGTACACAACTGCCACCTATGCATTGTATTATTAAGCTGGAAAAGTAAAGAAAAAATGTGACATCAGCTGTATGGCACAAACCTTCCATGTATGAGCAGCACTTATTGCCTCAAGGCACAGTTCATATATGCCACCTATCCACAATTCAAAAGAGAAGATGGGGATAGAAGTGATACAACTTACTCATTACTTATGTGCAGTAAATATTACCAGAGTATGGTAAAATCTGTAAACATACCTCTCAGTCTCCAGACATTAAAATTTATAGCACTGGCCTTTAAAAATCAAGGCGGATAGTCAGAAAGAAGTGCATTTTCTTATTTTATTAGTTTGTTTTATTTATTCGTGTATTTATTTATTCATTATTTTTATCTTTTTAACAGATCTTCAGATACTAGACTCTAAATAGTGATAAGGAACCTTTGTGCAGGCTTATTTATTTATTTTTTTTTTGTTCTTTAATAATGCAGACAGCCTTGAACATATCTATCTTTATTAGGAGCATCAGAAGAAAATCAATAAATCTAGGAGGTGCAAGGCAAACTCTAAGATGCACCTAAATCACAGCAGTTGAGAGGTATGTCTGTGGGCTGGGAAGAAGGCTAAATATATGTAGAATGATAACATCAGGTTCTATTTAGTGAGTAAAAGGAAGTGTTCAGCTAACACCTACACTCTTGTGTTAAAGGACAGCAGTATTTGTTGCATACTCCTTACAGGTAATATACCTTCAACTCTAAGCAGGGTGGAGGTGTTAGTAAGATGCTATGAGGAAGGAGGAGTCACTGGGAGGATATCTGATGAAGAGGATATATTGTGCATGTTATGCATGCAGATTTAATCCCACTAGGAAGCTTTGTAAGAAGAAATGTAGAGCAGCAGAAGGCACTTACAACAGTGGAGGACCTGTAGAGGTGCAATGAGCCAATGTATAAGTACCTGTCTAAGAAGAAGTTTAGTACGGTGACACTGTAAACAGATAATCTGTAAGGGAAAGAGAGGATGCTGCTTTAAAACCGAGCAAACAGGAAGAGTAACTTGGATAATGAAGAAGCGATGTATGAATACTGAACAAAACGCAGAAAGTTAAGCTCATCTAATTGGCAAAAGCATCCCCCCCCCCCCCACAAGAAGAAACTCACTAGAAGACTAAACGGCAGTTGTAAGAAGATATTTCAAACAAAAGGGAAGCACTGCATACCTCTCAACATCTTAAAGCAAGAAATCTGGACAAAGTCATAAATAAAAGTGGGACAAAGGCCCAAAATAGGGACACTTTTTAAACATTGCTCTTACAAACTTAGAAGGTTGATAGAATAACAGGTTTTACATTAGCATGAATTTTCTGAAAGGTATGAACTCTGAAACTCGAATGTCCTTCATTATTTTCTAACTTCAGTCCTTAATGATTTGCCACTAATTTGCCAGAAAACCACAATTTTATCAAAAACAGACCAAAAACATGAGGAAAAATCTGGACATTCTGCAAAAATCTGTACAGTTGAGAGGTATGAGAAGCAGGAAAATCAGACAGTAATCCATTTGCTGAAAATGGGAGAAAAAAATATGAAATTGATCTGGACAGGAATGAGATAATAAATGTAATGCATTCTTTATTTCGGTTTTATAAAACGGGAAGGCAAGAATGGAGCAATCAGTCAAATACAGGCATAATAGCACAAGTAAATAAAAAGATCAGAGGATCTCAGAGTATAAGATACAGGGATCAGATAACTTACACACTTCACTTGCTGCTAATAAAATAAAAAAATCACTCACAAAACTGAAAGGATGGAGCCCTTATGTGAACACTCCACATCTGTCTAAAAGAAATAGAAATGCTCAAGGAGAACATGGAAAATATTTTATAACAGAAATGTTTTTAAACTAAGATAGAAGGATGAATGGATGGGGACAGATATACTGCAAAATATGCGGCAAAGAGGCACGGTGTGAAAATATGAAAAGGAGAGACTGGGAGTAGAGAAGTCTTGGGAAAAGAGAAATAAGTACGATGAGGCAGAAGGCTGAAAAGTGATGGCATGCAATGAAAGAAGCCTAGGTAATATGTCAGATGACAGTAATGAAGAGAAAACAAAAAAAATATATATATATATATATATATATATATATATATATATATATATATATATATATATATGGCTTTAGATAATCTAAACAACTACTTGTAGAAGTTGCTAACACTGATACAAGCAAAAATAATTGCCACATCATATCAATGCTCCAAGACACAACTGTGGGGAATGCAACAAGAAACTGTGCTTTTTTCCTATAGACAAACACCCCTGAACCCCCACATACCCTACTAATTATATGCACTACAGCTGAGAAACCACAGCACCAGAGAAAAGCCACATTCCCCATCCCTGGGGATTGTGTGATCATGCACACATCGACCAGCTGTTTTGTTGATGGAATACAACACTGTTTATGCAGAAACGCATAATGTTGTGGGGGTGTGCATTTACATAACTAAAGGGATACTTCTGCTGCATTGGCACATCATGTAGGGCACTGCAATATATGCCAGACACCTGCAGCAAAACTGTTATGGTGTGTGCAGTCCCTCACAATATGATACTGTGAAAACAGATGCAGCAGCAGGGAATCATCCCAGCTGAACACACAATATCAGCTGAACTGGAGGTGAAAGACTAAGGTGTAGAGTCTGGGGACAGACAGAGCTACATGTGAGGTAGAGACAAGCTCAATACATTGTGACACTGGCAAAGAGGTGGGGTCTGGTCAGCAATACTGGACCATGAAAAAACACAGAATACAAATTAGTGCATTACTTGCCATTCTGAGCATCAGACAAAACTATACCCATACATGTCAGGGGTGGGCAAAATACACTCATCATCACTTGCACAGGTTGTTGGGGGGGGCACAGAAATAACTGACTCCAGCGCTATGTTATGAGATAAGATCAGTCATAAATGGTGAATTAGGTAACTGTGTACACTGCTAAGGAGTTGTGGGGAGTCACAGATCACATCCAGCAGTAGCGAGACTGAGCTAGCGTGTCATGATTATTGGCGATGTCCACTGTGGTGGCCTATAGTCATGGGGTTTAATGTGGTTCATTGGGAGGTAAGGAGTAGAACTACAGAATCAATTCCATGCACACTGTGGTGAGGGTTAAGAGGATGATAAGATGCACAGAAAGGGATCAATCAAATGGATGCAGGAATAATACTCTCCCTTTAGAGACCAGTGATGATGCAGTTATAGAAGTCATGCAAAGACAAGAAAATGCGATTGATACGGCACAAAGAACCGCAACAGGAAGCATAAAGGATATGGAAGGACTGAGTTATAAGGAAAGTCTAAGAAAGTTATGGATGTACAAGTAGGACAGAAAAAGAGGGGAGATAAGGGACACAGTGATGAGTGAACCTCAGAAGGATTGATGGGGTAGAAGAGGAAATCAATGGCAGGTGGGCTGTAATATGTTTTAGTCTGACTTAAGAAAGTGCTTCTTCACCAAGAGGATGGTAAACATTCAACCTAAGCTGCCAGAATAACTGTAGAAAAAAATACTCAAGAATGAAAAGTGGCATGGACAGAAGTAAGACGGGGGAAGTGCAGATAGCAGGGGCAAATGCATCTTGTTAGCTGCAAAAAGACCAGTGATCCTCTTTCAGCACATTTGTATGTCAGTCTTCTATGTCTGAGGTGCAGAATGGTGTCAGAATGCAGGAGAATGACAGTGCTAATCCTCATCTAAGAAATACAGTCCAAGAAGGAGGTGAGTAACTGCATACAGTCAGACTTAGCTGCAATGTGGAAACATAGATTTTAGCAATATATTAGCTCTGTTTCCCACCTGGTGTATCATCTTGCCTCCTTCTGGGTAAAATGCAAATCCAATTTCTCCAGCAGCTTGTTTATTCTTCCTTCCACAGAGTATCATTGCCACACACACCTGAACTCTGTCACTGCTTATGAGACTTACCACCTCTTCAAATTGTCCACTATACTTTATATAAAAATATACATTTCCTTGTATCTCCATTGAACATTATGCCTTCTTATTATCACATATGATTTTTTGAATTTCTACACACAGCTGGAATCCACAGAATCTTTTAAGATATTTCTTTATATGGCTTCTACTGAAGGTCATCCTTTTTTTGTCAACTTTACTCTCTATCTTAGCTACATCCTGGTAAAAATTAAGTGGGCATTTCTTTACACCATAGTATAGGCAAGCTCTTAATAGCTGTCTATACATTTTAGGTTCTTAAATACACGGGTTGACCTTCAAATCAACAAGAATTCCATTGTATTAGGAGACTTTAACCAGCCAGTGACAAACTGGGATACCTGTAGCTCACCTGTAGGTCATGCCCCCAAATTCCTTGATTTCATAAACAAAACCTCTTTGAACCAAATTGTCAGGGAACACACTGGAGGTCACAATATTCTTGATCTGGTCCTTACCAATATAGCATCACTGTCAGCTGTCTCCCTGTTACCCCTTCTCTAGTTAAATCTGATCAAATACTGGTAACATTTTCCTTCAAAATATCCAGACAGATGCAAATGTCACAAAGTTGAGAGGCTTTTTCAGAATCATTGCCTAATAAACAGTACAAAACATGCCCTTGTGGGCCCACTCCTGCAGTTGTTCAACCTGAGGTTAGTACTGGTTTTGTCCCTAAAGTATGGCAAACAGCTGCTGTGATTTTACTTCAGATAGATGGACCCATCACTGACCCCAGACTCTACAGACCCAATATCATGACTAGTGTCTTCTAGTAAAGCCATGGAACATATCATATCTGACCAGATTAACTATGATAAAACTCTTATAAGGTTTGACCACAGCAGTTTGATTTTGTTAAGGATAGAGCCTGTTTAAGGAATCTGGTCAAATTCTTTGAAAAAGCAAAACAAGCAGTGGACTGTGAACATTCTGTTCGTACAGCATACCTTGATCGTATTAGACTTTTGACACCATACCACATGTAAATGTAATAAACAAGCTAAATGAGCTACAAACTGACCCCTACAAAGTTAGGCGGACAGCAAATCAGTTGAAGGGATCCCAAGTAGTGAAGGTGGTAGGCACATCCTCAGTAATCAGGAAGGTGACTGTTGGTGTCCCTTAGGGCTCTGTGCTATGATCTCTAATAGTCATCATATACTTTACAGATCTCCAAATTACAAATGAATATCTCTGGTAAACAGGTTTGTGTCTGACTGCAAACTTGGTGGCATCAAGTCCCCTTCAAATACACAAGACCTCTAAATGGAATTCACATGTCAATAACTGGTGCTCAAAAAATGGAGTAAAACTAAATGCTAAAAGTGCATTCTGTCACATTCATATTTGGTAAACAATCCCTTCATCCATCTTATGGAATAGGCAACACCCTGCTTCAGAATGAAGGCACGGTGAAAGACCTTAGAACTTAAGTGGATAATTCCCTTGCCTTCGACCATCACATTGTAAAAATAGGTAGGTAATCTTTATACCTGGCACCGCTGCTTGCAGTATGGAGAGAAAGGCATATCCCAGATGACTGAAGAATAGGCGTACTAGTTTGAATATTGAACAAAGGGGACATCCACAACTGTGGGCAGTACAGAGGTATCAAACTCCTATCACACTGCATGAAAGTTCTAGAGAGGGTGATTGATATATGAACATGCAGAGCAGTAGACAGTAACATGGGAAAAGTGCAGTTTGGATTCAGATCAGGATGCAGCACAACCAACCCAATCTTTACACTGAGACAAAAACTTGAGAAGAAGCTGAGAAACAGTCTAACTGGGCATTGCTACATTTGGAGAAATACTATGGCAAGGTCCCAATAAAGCTGACTTGGGTAGTCCTTTGGTAGCTGAAAGTCCCAGAAACATTGGTAGAATTAGTTCAAGCTATGTACAAGGACCCATTAACTCAAGTAAGAACAGTGTTCAGTCTTACAGAGGGGTTCCCAGTGGGAGTGGGTATGCATCAAGGTTTAGCTCAAAGCCCACTGCTGTACATACTGGTGATGTACTACATTAGCAAACAGGTCAGAGGGACATGTCAAATGTGGCATTACAGGCAGACTCTGAGCAATAATTTCAGCAAAGGGTAGAGAAATGAAAGGCAAAACTGAAGGCATATAGGATGAAACTGAGTACAGATAAGGCAGTTGTAATGGCAGCAAATGGGAGAAATCAGAAGAAACTGAAAACTGAGATAGAAGGGAAAATAGTGGAATGGGTTAACAGCTTCAAGTATCTGGCAGGGGTGGCTGAGGAAAAGGGAAGACTGAATGAGGAGGACAAAACTAGAATAAGAGGGACTGCAGCCATAAGACACTGAGTGTCAGAGGTAGTATATGACAAAAGAATGCCCAAGAAGTTGAAAAGGAAGGTGTACAAACAGTGGTGTGACCTGGGCAGTAAAGACAGAGCAGCTGAGGAAGCCAGAGGTGATGGAGATGAAGTGCCTGAGAGGGGTGATAGTATGTACACTGTATAACAGAATAAATAAGGGCATAACAGCAGAAGCCAAAGTAGCTGCAGTTACAAAAAAGGTAAAAGAGAACAGATTATGTTGGTTCAGACAATTGTGTAGGAAAGCAGTAGACAACCTGGTGAAGAACATTTGGGACAGACAGGAAGAAGGCAAGAGGAAACGAGGACATCCGGCAAAGTGGTGGATGGATTGTGAAACAGAAGACTTGTGACAGTCAGGCATGGATGTCAAAGAAGGTAGGACAGTAGCACTGAATACTGAGAGACAAGGGGCACAACACCCTGAATCCATGTCATAGAAAATGGGAAAAAAGGGGTCAGTGATGATGATGATGAAACAACTGTCTTCTTCCTTGCATTGTTACATTGCATTGTTACCTTCAGATCAACTAATATGAGGACTCTTTCTACCTTATTGTTATTACTGCTTCCATAATAGTTTGACACATTAATGAAGCCTGAATTAATTAGTTTAGTTGTGGTTGTTAATTGGTTAAGAGTTCTGATCCCTATGAGCCAACTTAAGACAGCCTGGGAGCATTGCCTGGTTAAATCACTGCTCAGATTAATACAGAAGGCAAATGGAACTGAGGAAATCAAACCATGTACTACAAAACACAGTTTGTCAATATCTCATAGTCTCAGCAACCTTAATAATCTGCACTAAATGCTAAGTAAATTAATGTGCTTTCTTGCACAGAAAAGAAGTTGTCATGTATTAGGAGATCATTCCTCCAGTTTCTCATTTCCTTTCCATCCTTTCAGGTGTATCAACCATGTTGCATTCTTTTGTCATTGAAAAGCTAACATTTTCCTTTTAAACCATCTGCAATGTCATTTGTGTATGTGTGGGTGTGTGTGTATATACACACTCACGCACACACACACACACACACACACACACACACACACACACACATATGTATACACACACATACACGCGCGCACTCGCAAACACACATGGGAGATAGCAATGTAGTCAACTGTCTGTAGAATCAAGAGCTGTTTTGTTGACATACTTTCGTTGACAGAACAGTGGATCAACATTTGTTCCAGATTGCTACACTACTGGGGTCAGAAGTGCAGCAAAGGCAGGATGAAGGTGGTGCAATCTTAAAATGCAGTTCCTGCATTCTTCATTCTGTATCAGTGGGGAATCTGGTTTTGGATCCTCAAACTAAGAGGTTGGACCTGTTTTTTTTTTTGCTCTTCAAATGAAGAGTTGAGGAGGTGGGCACCATGTGTGTGTGTGTGTGTGTGTGTGTGTGTGTGTGTGTGTGTGTGTGTGTGTGTGTGTGTGTGTGTATATATCTATCTATATATATATATATATATATATATATATATATATATATATATATATATATATATATATATATATATATATATATATATATATCAAGTTGTGGTGTTTCAGCGGTAGTGTCGCCTCAAAGCAAGAGGTTCTCCTGTTCGATTCTTGGTTGGAGCGCCTTCTGTGTGGAGTCTGCATGTCCTCCCCGTGGTCGACTAGCGTCCGAAAGACATGCATGAATGGGCATGCCTTTGTTGAAGGTTGGGCGTCGAGCTGTCACTTCGGTACTGTAAAAATCTACTGCCAATCATTAGCAGACCGGAGTTCCGCTGTGGCGACCCCTAACCGGGAAAAGCCGAAAGAAAAACAATATATATATATATATATATATATATATATATATATATATATATATATATATATATATTAGATATGTGTGTGTGTGTGTGTGTGTGTGTGTGTGTGTGTGTGTGTGTGTGTGTGTGTGTGTGTGTGTGTGTGTGTGTGTGTGTGTCTGTGTGCGTGTGTGTGTGTGTGTGTGTGTGTGTGTGTGTGTATATTAGATGTATGTTTATATATATATATATATATGTGTGTGTGTGTGTGTGTGTGTGTGTGTGTGTGTGTGTGTGTGTGTAGAGAGAAAAAGAGACAGAGAGATACACACACATATATAAATCAATAGATATAGCTCTGCCTAATGTTATTGAGTTGCTTTCCCCTTGAGTCACGTGTCTTTGAAACCTATACATTGAATCTTGCTTCAGTAGAACTCGGAAATAAGCTTTAATATGGGTCATGCAGGAGGGCGAATCTCAACAGTACAAGAATGGAGAAAAAGTAGAATGACAGATTTCAGGTATCCCAGTTAATACTAATATTGGTACTGGAAAAGACTAGCCAAAGTACTGACCACCTTGTATTCAGAGGTACCCCACTGTTATCTATCTTTTCATCTGATTAGACTCCACCAATTTTTTTGTCCTTTTATCTAGCCATATTTACTTTACCTTTTATAGTACCACATTATAACAGTGCAAGCCTTTCTAATTGCTCACTATTTTTTTCAATACTGTCTCAAGTGCCTTGTGAAACCTTAGATGGCAACATCTGCTGCTCTTCTTTGATTTGCTGCCTGGGTTACCCAGCCAAAGAACTATATTAGATTTTTTCTTTTCTCCAACATTTTTTCTTTCAAAACTTAACTGTACAGTTTCTTAAACACACTGATGCCTTGGGACCAGTGCCATAAAAGTTTCTAGGTATGCAGAAGTTCTTTCCTTTTGCACTATTTCCCTATTTTTACAAAAAACTGAAGTCAAGCTAACAGGTTGTTTTCAGTTTTTTGTCTTGACTCCATGAAGATGTTTCAGATCTTTCTCTTTCAGTCTTTAGAAACCTTACTTCCTCACATGACTTGCTGAATAAATTAAAGTATTATGAGTTCTCCCGTCATTTACTTCAAAATTCTACAGTGAATAGCATTAGGGTCCATGGTTTGTTGAATGATCAACATTTCCTCTCTGAATCAGCTGCTGTAAGTTCAATTTCCTACCCAATTCCAGTTTTAGTATGACAATTCTGCATTATTCTTTTCTACAAATATGGATGATCAAGTACTGATTTGATTTAACAGCCGTGGCTGTCTTCTATTTCCTTATGTTTTGCTATCCATCCTATGGTTGTTACTTGCTCCACTACGTGTACATAACATGTTTAACATCCTCTGTTGACTGAATTGGGTATTATTTCCTCTCTCTGGTGATTGTTTTCCTGCTTCTTTCTATCTTGTTTGGCTCTGTTGGCTGTTTCCCTCATTTGCTTGTTTATGGGGTTTTCCTAAGTTTTGGTGTCACCTTATTTTTGAGAAATGTCCTTTTTTCTTTTCTTATTTATATCTTTGTTTCACACAAAAGTTTGTTGCTTATCTGACAACATTTTTTGTGGGGAGATACCTGTTACATTTATTTATGTCTGCTAGAGCTTTCACGAGGTATTTTATTATTTGTCATTGGTAATTCCAGCTGAAATACTGAACTCCGATTTAGTTTAGCATGATACAATAGCTAAATTGACTACCAAGCTATATTTCCTGGGGTGACTATTTGTTATTACATGGCATCTCCCTTTTTTAATTTCTACAAGTCTTTTGGGTTTCTAATACTATGACGGGAATGGATCCCATTCCTAAGTCAAAGTATAATTAAAGTTCATGAAAATACCATTGTTTCACTCTTTGATGTCAGCCAGTAGTGGTCTTCTCAGCACCCACAATGTGCCCAGTAATGACTCCTTCTACAGTTCGTATTGAGTTACATGTATTGGTAACATATTCAAATACAATTGTAAATTCTTTTTTATAAGACTTGTTCCTACTACTATTGGAACTGTCTGGGTATCTGTCTTCCACATTGCTCTCGTTTCTGCCTGCAGATACTGATATTTTATGACTTTGTGTCTCTCTGTACGCAAGACACTGTAGTCACTGGGTGTGGCACCTCCCATTTCTAATTTCTCCAAGTCTTTTGGGTTTCTAATACCATGATGGGAATGGACCCCATTCCTAAGTCAAAGTACGATTAAAGTTCATGAAATTAGCATTGTTTCACTCTTTCATGTTAGCCAAAAGTGCTCTTAGCAGCACCCGCAATGTGCCCAGTAATGACTCCTTCTGCAATTCGTATGGTGTTACATGAATTGGTAACATATCTAAACACGATTGTAAATTCTTTTTTATAACACCAGTTGCTCCTACTACTATTGGAACTGTCTGGGTATCTTTCTTCCACATGGCTCTCATTTCTGCCTGCAGACTGAGGTCTTTTACGGCTTTGTGTCTCTCTGTACACAAGACACTAGTCACTAGTTGTGGCGATTTCAACGATCAATGCTATTTTTGTCTTCTTTTCTTGGACCACTATATTCGGTTTTCTAGCATCTATCTGTTGGACTGTTGGTATTGGGTGATCCCATGTGAAGTAAACTTCATATTTTTCTATGATTCTCTGTGGCTCATGTTTCCAGTGTTTTTCAGCCACTTCGATACCATAATGTTTGCACAATCTCCAGTGTAACAATCTCACCACATTATTATGCCTTTCAGTATACAGTCCCTCTGCCTTTAGAGAGTCACAACCAGCAGTAAGGTGTGTGACTGTTTCCAGTTCGGTTCCACAAAACCTACATATGTCTGTTTCTCCCACATGTTCAATGGACTTAGTAAACCAGCGTTATATTGGGCTGCCGATAATAACCTATCATTTCCTGATGTAAAGTCACCTCTCCTTAACCATTCCTGTGTTCGTTCTTGATCAACATGATGCTCTTCCAGAAGTTTTCTATAATTGCAACTATATTTATGTTTTTTCCACATTTCTTGCCTTCTCATCTGGTCCTTCACCTTATATTCTTTCTTTTGTTTTTTAGCACATTCATTTTCTGCCTGGTTTTTATCCACTTAAAGGTTTGATTTCCATTCCTGCTTGATGTCAATATTCTTCTGCTAAATTAAGCAGAGATGTCATCCTAGATTTATTCTCCGCATGTTTCAAAACTTTCTCCTTATTTGCAGCTTGTGAACTCAGTAGCTATGTGTGGAGTACCACAATTGCAGATCTATACATGTAATCAATTTCAAGGAGGCCCATCCCTCCTTCAGAACGGGGAATATATAATCTTGGTATACACTGATTTTTATAAATCATTTGGTGAGCATAAAGCATCCTTCCTGTTTTAATATCCAATCTATCCAACACTTTTTGGGGCCAGTCAATCACTCCAAAACTATAAGTTAGGACAGGATGAGCAAACTGATTTATAGCTTGGATCTTGTTCCTAGGTGTCAATGCTGTTTTCAGGATTAATTTAAGTCTTCTAAAGTGCTCCTTACTAAGCTTTATTCGCATTTGTTCATGTTTTATTGCTGATCCTTCATCACTTCCCAAGTATTTATACACCCCCTCTTGCTCAAGTTCTTTTATATTGCATTCTTGTCCCAAACTGATGTTTTCCTGGTGCTGCAATTTTCCTTTTTTAAAGGTTGCTTTTGCACATTTATCAAGACCAAATGACATTCCAATATCATCTGAAAAAGTTTTGACAACCTGCAGCTGTGCTTTCAGTTCCTCATCTGATGAGCTATACAATTTTAAATCATCGACAAAGAAAAGATGAGAGGTCATTAGACTTTGTTGTTTTCTACAAGCCAAATTATAGCCATGACCTAAGCTATTAAGAAAACAGCTTAATAGATTAATGGCAAAGCAAAATAGCAACTGTGACAGAGAGTCACCCTGGAATATCCCCCTTTGGAGTTTTATCTCAGAGATAATAATCTGTCCTTAATCATGGCTTAATTGCAAAGTGGTTTGCCACTGTTTCATGGTTACTGCAATGTAATCAATCAGTGTAGGATGTACCTTATACATTTTTAAGTACTCTTTTATCCATGAATGTGGGATACTATCAAATGATTTTTTATAGTCAATCCATGCCATACTTAGATTCTTCCCTTTCTTACAGTTCTCCACTATAACTTTATTTAACAACAAATGATCCTTTGTTCCATATGACTTTCTTTTATTGCCCTTTTGTTCTACTGCCATAATTGAGTTTTCTTCTAAATGACTATAAACTCTGTCGGTGTCAAGGATCTATATTATAACATTGAAGTCTAAAAACTTCGAATGTTATAATATCGAATCCAGTACAGTGAACGGTTGAAATAGCAAAGCTGCAGAACATCGAATGCTTTCCTAAGGAAAGTATTCAGTGGGCTGTTTCTGCAGCTTCGCTATTTCCCCAACTGTGGAGCAAAGGTTATGGACCGGGTTAAGGTAAGTGTGTGAATGAAGGTGAGTGTGCGATTGGGCGTGGGTTAGGTGAGTTAGGGTTAGGGAGCGGGTAAGGTGTGTGTGCGATAGTTAGGGACCTTAGGGTTAGGGTTGG